>NC_140974.1:52290494-52345494 GCF_056783735.1 Eptatretus burgeri
TTTTGAACGTACAACTCTTGGAAGTACCAGTACCAGACGTGTAAGAAATTCGGACTTTAGTTCATCTATCAATGCCAATAAAACACGGAATAGTTGTGTTTAAGTTGATAATATTTTTAGTTTTTAAAGTATTGTGATAACGTATTTATATGCGCTTATTTTTCTAGGAGAAATCAAATAGGAAAACCCATGTGCGCTTATTTGTCATATATGCTTATTATCCAGATTCTACTGTATTTTGCCACGTTTGAGGGATGAAGTGTTTTTTTTTTCTTTTACAGAATACACATTGTCACAATGATATCCACACTAAACATTATATAGCAGCAGTGTCTATCAAAGGAGACCCAGAAAACGTACTGGATCCAAAATAAAAAAAACATTTGGACATTTCATAATGGGTTGAGAAAAAACATAATTAATGGGGATGACTGTGGCTAGAATACAGATAAAAACATGAAAGAGCAATCAGAGATTAAATTGCGGACCCTCGCCAGTACTTGTTTTGTGTGGTGTATTATGTGTGGCAAATAAATGGAAAGATGTACAGTCCTATGTGAATGGTCTAAATGGTCTTGTTGTAAATCTGTAAAGGTGGAAAGGTCAAACAGTCTGAAAAGGTCAAAATCTTCAAGGGTTAAAATAGGGCCGAATTTAAACATATGGTGGCCTGTGGGCAGACTTCAGTAGTGGAGGCCCACCCTACCTTAGAATACTAAAAAGATAACAAGACATATTTACAGTCATCCATAAAGTATATTTTTCAAGAACAAAGAATCTAAACTTCTATATAAAATAGAGAATGAGATAAGATAAATATCTTATATCTGTTATAGATGAATATCTTATATCTGTTCCACTAACTACCAACAACAATTCAGGCACTCACAAATACATTTTTCCTTACAATTTTTTTTTCATGAAATATGTGGAGGTCCCCTGGTTGTGGAGGCCCCTGGGCAACTGCCCAGCTTTCCCATGCCTAAATCCAGCCCTGGGTTGAAATGGGTTCATAAAAAGGGGTTGAAAGACTCCAAAGTGTCGAAGAAATATTTATAAAAAAAATTTGAAGGAGTGTAAGTTGTGTAATTTAAGGTCTAAAGGGTCGGAATTGTCTGAAGGGGGTCGAAAGGGTCTTAAAACATCTAAAAAGGGTAGAAAGGTCAAATGGGTCTACAGGGTATGAAAAGGTCTGTAAGGTGTGAAGGTTTAAATGTCTAAAAGGTAGAAAGGAGTCTCAGGGTCTTCAGGGTTCTAAATGATCTAAGAGGATCAAAAGGGTCTTTAAGGTTTAAGGGCTCTAAAGGATGTAACAGGGTCTGGAGGGTCTTAATGGTTCTCAAGGGTTTTGGGGATCAAAAGGGTCTCAGGAGTCTTCAGGATATGAAAAGGTATTTGAGGGCTAAAGGGTCTTCAGCGTCTTCGGGATATTAAAAGGTTTTTGGGGGTCTAAAGGAGTTTTAAGGGTCTAAAGGGCCTTGGGGGTCTTCAGGACTTTTAAAGGTCTTTGAGGACCTAAAAGGGTCGAAGGCTTCTGAAGGCTCGAGAGGATTTCCGAGTTCTTAAGGGTTCTTGGGATTGTAAAGGTCGAAAGTAATTAATACATATTGTCGCGGATTCGCGCCCGCCGGCGTGCGAACGGCCACGTAACTCGAATCGCGGCACGTCACCCACCGGACGGACAATTCTGTCGTGACCCTCTCGGACTAACGCCGGGAGCTAGTCACGGGTGAGGCTTTCGGCCTCACCACGATCGTGCCAATCGGCCCCCCGCGTGGGATAGGGTTGTTCGCCAAATTCGACCTACCTAAGTACCCACGCGGAGGGTAGACCGGGCGACCGCACCTCGCTGCAGGTCGACTCCGGACACGGGCCACTAAGCGACCCGTTCCGTAATAGCGGGATAACCGAGCGGTGTTATTGTCGGCCTCGACGGTTCCGATTAATTATCGGACGTATTAAGCCCACTACCAACCCTTTACGTGAAGCAAGATGGAGATTCAATTAAAGAAAAGATGAAGCGAAATATGGAAAACAGTTCAACATAATGCACATTTATTCCGCGGCACACGGAGAGCACACATATACAATGACAACAATTATGCACCTACAGCAAATGCTACAAAAGAAACACAACAATGTAGATCTACTACCGACTACGCGAGCACACGGCAACACTTACACAGTTTTACTTTACAGACGGCACCGACAACACATTTACTCAAAAGCAAAAGAAAACGGCCATCCTCAAAGACAAGGGGGCAGGCGGGTCCTGTGGGCCAATATTTGCGCGGGACCTGAAAGAGCGGTCAGGTCCACGAGACCGGGTGGATCCTACCCGTGTCTTGTGATGAGCCGCAACTGTGGTGGCGCGGCGTCACCCCGACTCCACGCTCCTTTGCGGGTTTCGTTGGCACTGCTTGGAGTGGGGTGGGAACGGGGCCCCCCTTTTCGCACTATCTCAGCGTGGGGGGGGGGGGAAAGGAGGGAATTGTTGATGCTCTGGGGAAAGAGGATAGCTGGCTTGCTTGGGTCCCGCGACGAGCGATTCCACTTCGAGCTCGTCGACGACCGCCGCCTTCCTTGCCTCGGACCCGAGCTATTCGGCCTCTTCCCCAATTCTCCTCAGCCGACTGCAGCAAACCACCTGTACGCCCTCGCCTCCTGACTCACTCCGCGCTCCAACCCGACTCTGCCCCAAAACCGACTCGACCGCGCTCCAGGCTTCCTCTCTCTGCAGCTCCCCGACAGACTCCGAACCCCGACAGACTGCGAGCTCCACTCGGCTCTCCGACCTCTCCAGACTGACTTCTCAAACTGACTGCCGCTGCCACACTCTGCCGCTGCCACACTCTGCCGCTGCCACACTCTGCTCTCCAAAACTGACTCTTCCGAGCCTGACTCGACCAATTCGCCCCGTGCCCGGCGCTTTATCGGCCGGCAGGAGAACCCATATGCAAATTTCTGGATCAGAACGAGCTCGGGGGTGGAGCCACGCTCGCCCATTGGACGGAGGAAAAGGGGCGTGAGTCTCCCCTGATCCGAGAATTTGCATATCCCGATTCTACTCCGACGCGCCTGGAGGCGGGGCCAAACCGCCCCACGCCTGCTGATTGGACGGATCAGAAGTGGGCGTGTATCATTCCTGATCCGAATTCTCCTCGGAAAGGCCGCACTTTGCACTCGCGGTTCGGCGCGCGTCCCGTACGAGGCCAGGACAGCCTGACGCTCGGCGTTCACAAGTGGTGCGGGAATGGCCGCAGAAGGAGAGGTGAAGGTGGTGGAGGGTTTATTGTGGTGGTTTATGGCCATGGCGACGTTTGGAATGGCAGTGATGCGATGTTTGCGGGAGCAAGTTGTGAAGATAAAGGTCGTGGCTGTTGGCGTTGCTGTTGTTGTGAAGCGGCGTTGTGGTTGGTGGTTGTTGTGTGATGGCGGTTGAGACGTGGTTGGTTCAAAATAAAGATAGAACAGAAAAACGGCTATCTCAATGCGTCGCAGGCTGAATGAATCACATTTATTCCCTCTAAACAACGGGTTTGGGCTAACTACACATGTACTTACAGAGATATCTCACCTACGGGACCTGAATGGTGGTTTGCGAATTTCCTCAACCGCAACACTATTCTCATGTTCTGTGCAGTCAAAGAGACAGACAAACAAACAAGAAAGACGTCATGCAGAGCACAATACTTGTGAAAGCACTCAAACAAATTTAACAATGAAAATAATTGGTGGTTGAATTCAGTGACCTGATATGCAAATCCACTACAAATTTCAAGTCAGACAGTAAAATTTAGGATTTTAGAAATCTTACAAAGTTGTTAACCTTTGGCCAATGTTGACCTTTTGCTCTCAAAATCAATAGGTTTCTTGATTATGACCAAGTTTTGTGAAGCTCGGTTTAAAGTTGTGACTTGTAGGTGATTGACATACAAACAGACAAATAAACAGAATCACAGACTGGAGATAAACCAACCAACATACTTGTGAATCTTAGATTTTACAAATAACAAATGGACCCAAACACAATACCCTCTCCTCTGGTGAAGGTAACGAGAATGGCACTTAGTAGGAGTGCATACCTCCGACAAGCTGAACAGTTTACATCTTGCATCCCCCTGATGGGCTGGATCTCCATCCAGACCTGAACCAAGATCTAATCAGCTTGTTCTTATCACCTACCCAACTCATGCACCAACTATTGTCATAATCTGTCCACAACTTTTTCTAATGCTATATATCTATCATGCTGTATATACTGTCGTGGATATGGTGGTTCAGGTTTATCCCCCCCGACCCAATTGTGGTGGAGGGACAGTTAACACCGACCAGCCCGGATTGCTGAGTGGTTTTCCTTCGGAGGCAGACACATAACTATCAGAGATTATAACGCGTGCGGGAGGGCAGGCGGCACTTGCGGAGCGACGGATGGAACAGGTGTGCACAGCACAATCAAATAGAATAAACAATCATTTATTAACCAGAAAAATCAACAGTTGTAATGGGACATATCAAGACATGATGTAACCTAAATCTAAATTTAATTGAGGTGCCTCCACACAGGCACAAAGACGGACAAGGGGAAAAGAATAAATAAAAGAAAAATCCTCCCTTTCTCCCAGCACTTATCTTTAGGTTCAGAAGTGATCTTTCAGGACTTGACGATCGAAACGAGTCATCAGCGTGTGGGAAACCTCATGCAAAATGTTGCTGAGCTGCTCTCTCATGGTAGGAAAACACACAGGAGGCAATTTGGAGATGGCACTCGACGTCAGGGCTCACAAACCACAGTGTAGCTTATTCTTAAGAGCGAATATCCTGACCATTCCTCTTTGCACTCGGTCTGCTCACAACAATGGACCACACGATGAGACAATTTCTGAGACCCTGTGATCAGATAACGAGGCACACTCTTCTTTCCTCCTCAGAAACGTACACACTACATGGCTCAGCCGAACAGTCAATGGCTGGCATCTTGCTCAGCACACTGTAAATTCACACGGCACAAAGACGAGAATCGTGCAGCCTTTCTTCATTCCGAGAGCAGAGAAAAGCGAGATCCTCTGACTCAGGTGGCCTCTCACGCTCTCTTCCTCCTAATTATGTCACACCCATCAATCATCAGCCTCGGGGGCATGACATCACCCCGCCGTTACCCTTGGAGGTGGGGCTTCTTGCCTGCTTGGTCATGCAGCTCAGTTGTAATGGTTGTTGTGGTTAAGGCCCAGTCACACCTTGACGTTTTAGCCAGCAATGGCAACGTATTAAAATGTATGTAAAACGCTGGCTTACGTTGAACTTTTGATGTTTTTAAAAAAGATTCGGACGTATTCATAACGACTTGGTCTGATGCATAAAGTATTAGTAACGGTCTCGTTGTGTTGTAGATAACTTATACCAACGAATGCTGAACCTGTTGTCGGCCTTCACAACCTATGCCCAACAATAGTCTAACTTAGGCATAGCGCTCTGCACGCATCGCCGACGATGACGTGGCGTAGGTTATGAAAAGGCTGCCGCACAACGATTCAAATCATAACCGCCGCAGAAATGGAAGTGTCAACATCGCAGTCACACCTTGGCGATCTTGCCAGCGTATGCCGACCTCTGAAAAATGCGTCTAAAACGCTAGCGCACGTCGAATACGGTATGGGTAAGTTTGGTATGCGTGAATAGAATGCTAAAGTACGCTATCATACGTCTTACTAAATGGATTACGTCTTGTAATTTTAAACATGTTGAAAATTTTACGACGTACTTGCTGTATGACACATGCTCCGCATGCGATGGGAATAAGTTGTATGCACGATATGCGATCGTTGACACACAGACACACATTACTTGAAAGGTACTCATAAGTCAAAATATGTCAAGGTAATGGTTAGCGTCAGTGTTCCAGACTCCCGTTTTTTTATTTTTCTTCGGTATGACGGTGTTCAGTGTACAGTACAGTTATGATTTAAATCGTTGAGCGGCAGCCTATTAATTATATTATATTATAACTGCAATAGAAATCGAAGTGTCAAAATTACCATCATACCGAAGGAAGGAAGAAAAAAAAATAAAAAAATAAAAACAGGGAGTCTGGAACACTGACGCTAACCATTACCTTGATGTGTTTTGACTTATGAGCACCTTACAAGTAACGTGTGTCGATGTGTTTCATCGATTGCGTAACGTGAGTACAACACATTACTCATAGGTTATAAATAAGTTTCGGGTACGCTAAACATTACCTCAATGTGTTTCGACTTATGAGTAACTTACAAGTAACGCGTGTCAACGTGTGTCAACGATCGCGTGACGTGCCTTCAACTTATGGCCAGCGTCATGCGGAACGTGTGAGTCATACGCTGGCATAAGTCTTAAAATTTCAAGCATGGAAAATTTGAGGACAACCGAAAAGTACAACGTTTAAAGCCAGCGTACTACGACGTATGGCAGTGTTTGTCAGCGTGCTCTCAATGTTATCAAAACTTACCCATAACGTATTCGACGTGTACCAGCGTTTTCGACAAATTTTCGAAAAATCGGCATAAGCTGGCTAAAACGTCAACGTGTGACTGGGCCTTTACAAAAACGTAATTCTTTCATTGCTGGTTTGTAATACAAGAACGTAGGAGAAGGTCACAGGAAGGCAATTACATACTGTGGTTAATTATCCACAATCCCTATCGAATTAACATCGCAACACCCCCCATTGGTGACAAGTAATACTTAAGCTCAAAATCTCGCCACTTATTTTACATCGAGATGTCTCCGACATGTCCACGGGCCAAACAACTCTATCCGATCCTATCTTTCCTTGGAAAATCCTCCATCTACCCCACAAACATAACAATAGTTATTGGCTGATATCAAAGTAGTGAAGAATCACTTGAAAAATAAAATAAAATAAAAACTCGCATCTGAATCAAAATATTCTCCAAAATCAAATGAAGTTGTCCTAATCACACTCCCAACCTCTCCAACAAGTATCGTCTGAATCTGTCCATAACTTTTTGAGATATTGTGCCACATATTGTTGGAAACCCGGGGTCGGGGTGAGAAGACCACGATGGGGGGAAGCTACCTCGGGTTCCCACCAGACGCTCTGGAATCGCAGGCCCTCGCACACGGATAACTCTGTGACTCGGTGGGTCACTAATCGACCGTGAACGCCAGTAACTCAACCACGTGACAAAGGGTCCTCCATCCAATGGAAACCGGTTACCTAATGGTCACGTGATCTAATTACTGGGGACACGCCCTCGGTACACTTTGTTCAAATTGGATAACCTTACCGGATCAGATGCAGCAGAGCGTAAATGCCAAGGATGTACCAGCTAGGAAACAGATCGTTGGGGGATAACGTCCCGGCTAGGCTAGGATATGGACCATGCTGGACCAATGAATGAAAAGACAAAAACGAGTCAGGAATATTTCTGTACAAAGCATTTATTTACAATCAGGTGAGGAAAGGTATGTGGCACAGTGAATGGGGTTTATCATTCTGTACAGTAGTTATTGCAAGGAATTCATGGGGTGTGACAAAAGGCAAGCAATTTACAAAAGTAGACACAGAGCAGACTTATCCTGTTATATCTTCTACGATCTTAACTTATGCTATGACAGCCACCGTCACATGCAAGCACTCACGCACGAATGCACAAAAACAAACCCAATGAATATTAGATAGCCAAAAGGAAGGAGAGCAGATGATGACCAACATCCTCACAATACCTGGCGCGTTCGGCCGACCACGCAACCTAGAATTTTTCGGGGGAACCTACACTTGAGGGATCCACCTTATAAGTCGGCGCGTTATCTCCTGCTTAAACACTTTGCAAGGGTTCATGGAAACGTGCACTCCGCACTAGTCCAGAAGAACGTCTGTCACACACCAACCCCGAGTGTAGATGCAGCGACAGACAGACAAAGCGGAGCAGCTAAGAGAACGTGGAGCAGAGAGGCGGAGAATTTGGCAAGGCAGGCAGGCAGATGAAGTGGGCGAGGCAGGCAGGCGAGGAAGTGTAGGGAGAGAGAGAGAGGATGGATGGCTTCGTGATCCACCATTTATAAGCCCCGGGCGAAAGTTGGGATGACGACCTGAAGTGACGAGCTGCCACCAAAATCGTGCTCCCCTATTGCGTCCCGGCCCTGCCCTGCCAGGCTCCTGGGGCCGGAAGCAGTCTCATTCGCACATCCGGCGCAATACGGCCTTGCACCGAACTCCCGGGCCGTGTTCTGGCGACTGGACGAGGGTAGTGTCGGTCCTGCATGCCCGTTCGGGGCATCCTCGGTGAGATGCAGTTGGTGCTGTTAACGTGCTTGGCCCATCCCCATGCTACACAGTCCGAGAGGCCTGGGCCACGGAGCATGTCCCTGTTTGGTGACAAATTGTATCGATGTGGGGGTGGGTGGAGGCGCGGGGTGATTTTTCGCGTGTGCAGGAGATGTTTGTGGTCGAGGTGGTGTGCTTTTGGTGAGCGAAGGTTAAGAAAGGTGAGACACCATTGTAAAATGGCATGCAGATTTGAATGAAAGGGCACGCCATGTACAGTGTTGGAGGTGAGTCTCTCACAGGTGGCTGCCTGGGTGCGGGGCCAGCTTCGTTTTGTATCATGGATAAAAGGAAAAGGTTAGATGGAAATCAGGATTGAAAAGAAGATACAGATATAATTAGACCGAGCTATTGGATCCACGCAACGCACTTCTTCCCAGTAACCCATTAGGCATGAGGAGGTCTGACTGCATGAAGACTAATGAAATAACTGCCTGGGGATCACTGCATGTTGGGTGCCATTGCCTTAGAGGAACGCGGTTTTGCAGAACTGCAACAATATCATTTTTGGCGCCATCACTCAATGATGAAGAATTACCGAAAAAAAATTCGAGTTTCCGGATCTGAATCTTCATCAAAATCTACTCAATCTGACCTCGTCACACACCCAACCTATCTACCAAACTTCAACCAAATCTGTCGATAACTTTTTGAGAGGTAGACAGACAAACAGTCCTGCTCAGAGAGGTAGACAAAAAAAAAAAACAGACTGGGTGAAAATCTCTTGTTCAGCCAAAGAAAAAGATAAGAGTGATGATTTTTTTTTTGGCAGTTTTGCCATGGAGTTTGTCTCAACCTCAGTTTAGTTTAGTTTGGAAGAAGCTCACACCAACCCCCATGTCAGTACAGCACACCAGACAGCACATAATCAGAACAGCACACAAGTAAGCAATAGTTATGACTTTTACACACTGTTTACACAAACTGCAGTCATTTGGTGGAATTTGGTGAACTTGATGTAGAAATTGCTGTCTACTTGTATATTCCATTTCTCTAATAGGTATATAATGCCTGGTGATAAGGGGGTATGGCATTAATCATGGCTCATAAAAATATGCAATGGAAAATACTGAATACTCACCCTGCACATTAACATGTGTGAAGGATAAAACACATATATTTGAGCAAGTAAAATGTATTTGGGTGAAAGATATATGATGAGCAGAGTTCATGAACAAGAAAAGCGGTCAAAGCCGTGTGAAAGTTCATGAGGGTAGGGGTGCTAAACAGAGCACAACTCGCTCAAAAATGCACTTAGAAATTGACACCCCCAGGCAAAAATGCTACCATTAGAACGATAGTACATGAGAGTTGTACTCTCATATACTATAGTTGGTAACAGGTCCTTCCACAGTAGTCTGCAGCAAAGTACTCCAGGAAAGCAATGCTATTTTTGGCCTGGGCCAGGCTTAAAAACACCCAGAAATACCATTTTTCACATTGCATAAACATGCAGTATTTAAACAAGTTATGTTTTATAATTGCCGTTGTTTAAAGTTAGAGCGATTTACTCATAATTGCTTTTGCTTCAGGGGAGTAAAGGTAAAGATCAATCGAATTTAGCATTTCTTAATTTCACGACACCGGCTCGCCCAAAAATAGATGAGGAAATAAATTTTTGGGCTTAAACTCACCCAAGTATGTTGGCATTTCATCAACAAATGATTAATCACAGGTTTTGTTCTTTGTAATTTGTGACGAAGGGTGGTTTTAGAAGCTGATCGAGTAATCTTTAGGTCAGGTCAGGTCAGGTAAGGGAGCATGCGCCAGAGCAGCGCGTCGATGCGTCCACTTTCCGGCGGAACTCCGGGGGCCTCCGTCTGGCCATCCCCTAGGCAGATGCTGGCTCATCCCAATCTCCTTGAGATGCCGATCAACCTGCTGCAACCACGAGGCACGTGGTCGGCCCATTGACCTCCTCCACTCATGAGGCTCCCTCGCTGAGAGAATCTGGTGAGCAGGATCAGAGTCAGGAAAAAGCGTCACATGTCCATGCAGCTGCAGCTGACGCTCATGGACTATGCAGGTAACAAATCTGATTTGAGTCTCTCTCAGCAACCGCTCGTTCGACACAAAGTCCGACCAGCGATAGCCAAGGATTCTCCGAAGAGACCTGGTACGAAAGGAAATAAGTCTCCATTTCAGATCCTTGGAAAGAGTCCAAGTCTCACAACAATAGAGCAAGACTGGAAGCACCAACGACCTGCAGACTCAGACTTTCGTCCTCCCGCACAGGTACCGGCAGCGCCACACCCCATCATCCAGTGAATTGATGACTCCCCAGGCTCGACCCAGACGTCTGTTGACCTCTAACTCACAGCCAGCAGAGACATGAATATCAAAGCCGAGGCAAGTGAATCTCTCGACGACCTCAACATCCTCACCACAAACAGGCACAGACTAGACAGCAGCATCCAAGATGTCATTGAAAGGCTGGATCTTAGTTTTGACCCAGGAATTCCGTAATCCCAGTGGCTCCGACTCCTCATTCAGCACCTCGAGGACCCCAAAAAGGATATCCAAAGTGTCCGCAATGATGACTGCATCATCTGTGAAATCAAGGTCAGAGTTCTTGACATTCCCAAACGATGCACCGCAGCTTGATCTCTCAGACATGCTCTCTAGAATCCAGTCCATACAAGTGCTGAAAAGTGTGGGGGGGCCAGTACACACCCCAAAATAACTCAAATAACAACTAGAAATAAGTCAGAGATGGGACCACCACATCTCACAGCACTCTCAGTACCAGAGTAGAGTTCAGACATCAGATCGATCAGTTTTTGTGGCACCCCATGAAGACCAAGAATCCTACAGAGGGCATCCAGATTCACTGAATCGAACGCTTTACAGAGATCAACATAGGCTGCAAGCAGCCCCTGCCGAAACTCTCGCCTGCGTTCGATGAGGACCCGAAGAGCAAGGATACGGTCAATCGTGACCTCTTTGGTGCAAAGCCTGACTGCTCTGGACGCTGGTGCTCAAGCAAATGGTGGAGAACCCTATCAAGAATTATCCGAGCAAAGACCTTGCCCGGTAGTGAGAGCAGCGTCACCCCTAGGTAGTTGTTGCAGTCTTGGCGATCACCCTTCTGTTTCCAGAGAGGGAGAACAAGACCCCTCTTCAAGTCAGTTGGGATGATGCTTGAAGATGATGAAGGGAAGCTGCACAGGAGGTACTCCCACGGAGTGCGTTTTCAGATTTCTTTCAGATTTCTTTCAGATTTCAGATTTTTGTGTTTTGCAGAATGAAGGGTTTTACAGTGGCTGGAGTGCAAATACTGCCACCAACCTCCTAATAAGAAGTAGCCCAACTGCAGGAGGACGTCCGCAGACACAGTTGGGAACTAGATATGGATGGCCGTTGGCTCACAAGGAGCTCCTCCGCCCTTTGACAGGTTTTGTTTTTAATCCTGTTGGGTGTCCATATCCAAACACCTTCCTCACGAAAAAACCTGGTGGGGGAGATTGTTTATTCGCCGACAACCTGACCATGGAACAGGTTAGTACAGCTTTACATGATACCTGCAGCAAGTCACAGATCTAATCTGTCCTGACCTGACCTGACATCTTTGGGTCATGGTGCAGAAATGCGCACACATTCCTTAAAAAGAGCAACTAGAAGATGACACCCAGACATATTGAGCCTGAAACATTCACCTTTCATACGATATATCCAAAGTAATAGTGCAGTTGGGGAGGTTACAAAGTCATAAAAATAGAGTAATAAAATAGAATCCCTTTTGTAATTTGGCTCCAAGATTATTGGTAAAAGTGCTGGGTGAACCCAGCCAAAACAGCACCTCATCTTAACTTTCATTGTCTCAGTTTGATGTTCTTGGGGACTCCCAACTAAACATCTGTATGTACACTTCGAGGAATGCAGAAGATATCATCAAGTTACTCGTATTTTTTTGTATCCTTTCAAAGCTTATTTTGTGCAGATTTAGGAAGTGTAGATTTCTCAAAAAATATTTTGAGCGAGTTCAGACTCATTTTGTTACATCGGATAATATATACTCATGACGTTGCCAAACATATGATTCCAACTCATCCAACTACTCTAAAGTCCAAAGTCCTTTTGTTTGTTTGTTTCTTTTGATCCCAAACCTTCCTTTCTCTGTAACTACACTCACTTTCTTTCACAAATCTTACCCTTCGCAATCTACTTCTTCACAATTAATCTTGTAAACATAATATGAAGACCTGGAAGATGACTCGTCAAAGCATAACGAACATTTCGGCATTTCAATTTAACTTGAAAAATTATCAATCGAAGAAGATTCACTGAC
The DNA here is from genome assembly GCF_056783735.1 of Eptatretus burgeri. Classification (NCBI taxonomy): domain Eukaryota; kingdom Metazoa; phylum Chordata; class Myxini; order Myxiniformes; family Myxinidae; genus Eptatretus; species Eptatretus burgeri. The sequence continues at coordinate 52,303,109 of NC_140974.1, forward strand.
TTAGGTTTCAGCGACTTGATTTCTTCACCAAATCTGAAACAGAAACAATGTTCTTTCATGACTTTGCTTCACAGGACATTCCATCATTCATGACGCTCTACGCTGTCTTTTTTTCTAGATACAGATTGGAAGAGTTAAAAGAGTCTTCTAACTCAGACGGATTTATGGAAAAAGGCCATGTATAAATTTTGAGGTGCATTTTTGGGTAAAAGTAAGGAACCTGACTTTTTAACATAACTTGGGTATGCTAAAATCGATTAATCCAGTTCCCAAGCCAAATTTTGAGTTTGTGACCATCTAATTGGCATAAACAAAATGGCTGCCAAATTGCAATTTTTTGATACAGTCTTAGGGCAAGCATGTATATATAAAATATTATATATATATATATATATATATATATAAATATATATACATATACACACAAATGTATAACTTTGTATGGATTTGACTAATATTTATTTTTATTTGCAGGTGACGATGGATCCAGTGGTTAGCTTGAAAAGGCTTTCGTCTGTGGACTACAGCTTGTGTATATTCTGCCAAACCCATAAAGAAAGAGTTCCTCCAAGTGAAGCAAGTGGTCATGGACTCAGTACAGTTAGGACTGCTGTATGTAGCAGAAGGAAAGTAAGGGACTCAAAGAATATTGATGTGATTAATTGTCTTGAAGATGTGTTAGATTCCGCTGCAGCCGAAAAACTTGTGTGGCACAAAATGTATTCTGCTCATTTCACGGACAAAAGTAAAATTTAATGACTACAGAGGATTCAGGCAGAACATTCAAAAGAGGAAGAAAGTTGTAGTAGTACTGGTGTCTCATGTGGTGACAGGCGTTTATTGCGAAAAGGGATGGCACGTACTAATTGGAACTTATGCATTTTCTGCCAAACCACTGATATGAAGGCACATCTGAGTTTAGTAATGACAAAACAAATGAGTAATGAAATTATTGAAGCTTCTCCTCTTGACTACAAAGTCAGCATTCGACTGAGTGGTGTGATTGACTTGATCGCAGTTGAGGCCAAATATCACCTGACTTGTCGAAGAGCATTCACCAGATCTAACACAAAAACAAAGCAGGAATCAGCCAATACAGACCTTGCTATGATATTGTTATGGAAGGAGCTTCATCAAGCAGCTGACAAAGGGCACGTATTGCTTCTTGAGGATGTCTGGGAGAGGTATAACGAGCTGCCTGAGGAATTCTCAACTATGATTCAACAGTCCTACTACAGTAGAAGTAAAACATTCAAGGAAAAGTTACAGTCAAAGCTCGGTAACCTTTTCAACTTCTTCGAACCTCTTGACAGGTGTTCCTCAGAGTGGAAAATTACACCGATTCCTTCAAACTATCAACCTACAGCAGTTCTGAAAATGAAATACGACATCCAGGAAAGTGAGGGAATGTCAGCACTGCCTAAATATGAGCCGCAAGATGACACTTTCCTCTCATTGATACATGTAGCTCTGAAAATTTGCGGGGATATGATGGCAACCCCAGGCTTCTAAGGTTTCTCTGTAAGTGAAGATGCTGGAATATCATGCATTCTAGATAGATTATACATGCTATTGAAACTCATCTTTGATGGTCAAGAGGCCCTAGAATATGACAGTGCTGAAAACGATGAGGAACTTGTCCGAAGCAGAGTTCTGAGTAGAGCACAGGATTTGTTTACTGTGTCAGTGGTGGCAAAAAATGGATTCCGAAACATGTTGGCCTTGCCAGTACACTACACCAAACTACATGGTCAAAAGATCTAGTGAAGCTGTTTTACAAGGCTGGACACTGTCTAAGCTATGAGCAGGTGTCACAAATAGGCACTTCATTGGCTGAGAGCACTCTAAAATCCTTAGATCATGCAACTGGTGCCATCATTCCACCAAATATTATGGCAAACAAATTTATCCACTACACCTGTGATAATATTGATATCCTTGATGAGACGCCAGATGGGAAGAATACTTTCCATGCAACCCAAATGGCCGCTTGGCAACGGGGCCAAACAACAGATACAGCTCTTCAGATGTTTGAGCCATCCACCAGATGTATTCTGATCATGTCAAATGTCTTCGAGGAGCTGCATCCTGCTAATATTACTCGAGACACGTGTGAGCCAGTATTCACTGCCCCTGTTGATGAAGCCTGGTTCAGGAAATCTGAAGAAGACAACTATTCCGTGAAATGAGCAGAAGCTACAGACCTAGCATTCTTTCTACATCATCAAGATTTAGAGACAAGACCTTCTTCGACAGTATTCAATCAATCAATCTTGTCAGTGGATCAGAGCAGATAGCAGTAGGATAATCCTTGCTCCGGCTCATGAATCAGATCCTTTAAATACAGTTGTGAAGAGATGCATGGCAATATCTTCACATTTTAGACAGGAGCATACAGTCCTTACAGTGGACCAAGCACTCTACGGCAGACTAATGGGACTAAAGTGGTCTGTTCCAGAATACCAAGATAAGTCAATTCCATGTCTTGGTGGCTTCCATATCTCAATTAACTTTCTAAAGGCTACAGGAGATCATATGGACGGATCTGGATTCACGGAGGTGTGGGTGGAGAGTGGATTGCTGGGTCAAGATGCAGTAGAGCTTGTTCTTTCAGGAAAGGCATACAACAAGGGTATGAGGGCTCACAAACTCACCTTGCAAGCCCTGTGGCAACTTTTGGTGCCAACCTTTCTTTTGTTTGTTGCCAAAGCAGATAATAAATGCCAAGCTGAGCTTTCCACTAGAGTCGCCGATGACAAGTCTGAACAAATTGCAGAACTGGTATCATTTCCGATGCAGGAACGGTTTTGCAAGCTTGTGACAGATGCACAAGCTGTAATCCACAGACGAAGGCTTTTTCAAGCAAACCACTCGATCCATCGTCACTTGCAAATAAAAAGAAATATTAGTCAAATAAATACGAAGGTATAAACTTGTGTGTGTGTCTGTGTCTATATATATATATATATATATATATATATATATATATATATATATATATATATATATATATATATATATATATATACATATACATATATATATATATACATATATATATATATATATATATATATATATATATATATATATATATATGTATATATATATATATATATATATATGCTTGCCCCAAGAATGTGTCAAAATATTGCAATTTGGCAGCCATTGTGTTTATGCTAATTAGATTATCAAAAACTCAAAATTTGGCTTGGGAACCGGGTTAATCGAATTTAGCATACCCTCATTATATTAAAAAGTCAGATTCCCTATTTTTACCCAAAAGTGCACCTCACATTCACATTTCTCGGAAAACCCTCTCGACTATTCAGCAGAAAGATACATGCAAGTATGGAATGCCATGACATCATCCGGCATGGTGAACAATTTTACAAGCATATACTTTCAACTGTGATTGATGGAATAAACAGAGTAGTTGGAAGTAAATTGAGATACCACATGTAATATTGAAGAGATTAATAATTATGGAAACTAAGTTTAGTGACTAATCATGAAGCAGTGAGAGCAGAGATAGTAAACTTGATAAACAGAGACAGACACCGCTCACTTTACTTGTATACACACGTGGTATTAAGTCAATCATACCTCGAGTAGATTGTTCTGTGCCAATTCCAGCCGATTATTTGCGGGCGATCAATGTATTTGCCTGAAGTTGACCAACAAAACAAACACACCCGAGGCAGTTTTTTGATCAACAGAAATGCCTGATGCCAAAATCCCAGGCAGTTTATTGGGGAATTTTGAATACATTGACATGAGTTCCTGACACATTCTGGTGCTTTAGTTTAATTTTTAAATACACCAAAATTTCTCGTTTTGGGTGGCTGAGAAACAAACAACTGTATTAAACAGCCAGGGGCATCAAATGTTTCCCAGGATTCCTGGGAAAACAGGGATTCCCAGGGGCATCAAATGTGAAGAAATCAATTTTTGGACATCAAGAGAAACATTGGTGGAGCATCAACTGTTTCGGTAAATCAGGGCATATTCACTCAGGTGATTGTGCTTATCTTAAGCTTAAGGGGTGATAATCAGGTCCTTAAAGCGATTTTTGATCCCAGGTGGATCCCATCTGACAGGTACTGAATCATGAAGTTACCAGAGCTCTTGAACACAGCCCAGAGAGGAGGAAGTTAATCGTCAGGACAGCATTCCTTCAATGTTATGGCCTGTTTACTGCTGTTACTTTCCTTGAGGTTGCTATTTATTAGAATCAGAATGTATTGCAAGCTATCTATTCTATTCTTGATTCCTTAATATAACCTGTCCGATTTGTGATTTACAGGCATGGTGTTTAGCTCGAGAGTGCGCTGTCCCTCGGAGCACGTTGATCTGTGTGTCGCAACTGCAAACATTAGTTGGTGGATGTTAAAGATCCTTCGGTGTCTGTTCCGAAGAAGAGTAGCTGAGTTATCATTGGCATCCCGTAATAAATTACAAATTCCTGCCCAACCACCTTCAATCAACATCAAATTTGTCCAGCTGGTTCGTGAAAGACTTGGGCCAAAAACTTTCCCTGGCTGACCCTACAAGGAGGTGGCAAAAATTTTGGCCCTTAGAGTAGTAGGAATAGAGAACATATAATGTGGTATATTTCATCCTCCATGCATCAGATTACTGATTCTGGGACTAAATTCACTTTGGCAGTTATGGTAACGAATCACCCTTCATCCTGAAATTTGACACCTGTTGCATTACAGCAGTCTTAACATGTTAATGAAGAAATAAGCACTTTATCCATCAGCAGTTATTGAAAGTTTTACTTACCCAGGTGTTAGAAAACTCTTTTCCTTGACCATGTGTCTGGAAAGGAAAAAAAAGGCATTCTTTTTTCTTCTTGAATAAAAGTTTTGTTTCATTCCTTCCCCCTCTGCCCCCACCACCACCACCCCCAAGTATGAACACATTCTCATTGGTTATTTCATGTCACAATGTGATCTTTGCCGACACATCTTTCCCCACTTTAATCGACTGTGGTCTGTGCTCATAGCAAGAAAGACATTTCGGTAGTTGTGCTATGAGGGTAGCAAAATGTGTACTCACTTCTCCTGCAGGAAGAAGCAGTTTGTGCATTGTTTGTGAAGAGTAAATATCCTGAAAATAAAACAAACACAAAATGTAACAAGAAAAAGAGCAATCGGAAATGTCAGACCCTTGCCAGGACTTGTTTTTTGTGGTGTTGGTGTACTGGTGTTAGTGCTTGGCGATATATCGATATAATTTTTCATTTCGATATACCGGTGTTGGAATTTTGAATATACCAGTATACCGAAAAAAGTCGGTATGAGAAAAAAGAAAATGGAACATCACCAACAAATCAGAGAGGTGTTTACCATGTTTAAATACCGTCCATGATTTTTAAAGTTTTGATGCACTTGGCGTCTCGACTAAACATGGAACAGGAACAGTGAAACATATGACGTCAAGATGTACCAGGAAGAAAGTATAGTAGTTTGAACTTTTAAACCTCAGCATCTGAGCTCACCACCTCTGTACAAGCAATCGTGTTTTTCTTTGCCCTCGTGGCTGGTTTTAAAGCAATAGCCAATTGGTTATTCATATGAATCACGTGTGCTTTACAACCCCTGTGCCGAGTCGGTGAACCGCGATACCGGTATGGAAGTGATATAATACTGATATGATAGCAATACCAGTATTCTGGCTGCCAGATTAAACAACAAATCAGGATGAAAATTAAAACCTATATTCCCCATTACTACTACATCATAATTGTGAAGATTCACATCGATTGATGAAGCAGTTTAAGAGAAATAATTTTTTTAAGATTTTTGCTCAATCCAATATGGCTGCCAGACCATGTGACCTATCAATTATAATTGTGAACACCCTGGTATCCCCAAGGCTTGAGGAACATGTGTGTGAAAGTTCCCCTCGATCGGTCAAGCTGTTCAGGAGAAGATTTTTAAAGGTTTTCGGGTGAATCCAATATGGCTGCCACACCATGTGACCTATGACATCAGATGTGTGAACCTTTTGTTCCTCATGGATAGGCAGACATACCTATTAAGTTTTGCCTCGATCTGTTCAGCCATTTCAACGAAAAATTTTGAAGGTTATTTTTTGTATAAAAAAAAACAAACAAAATGACTGCTGAACCACGTGACTGATGATATTGTCAATTTTTTTCTTGTGGACCAATTTATCCGAGATTCCGCACAAAATTTTTCATATTGATCGGATGTTGCGTTCTACGTATGCAATTATGAGGTCATATTGAAGGCACCAATGTCATCAAAAACAAGTCACGCTTATTCCCCATGTGGAATATTTGCCATGCACCAACTGGAATGTACCATTTGACCCTTTGGACTGCTGAGACCCCTTTGACCTTTGAAGACTGTTGACCACGAAGACCCCAAAATATCTCTAATTATTATTATCATTGTTATTGTTATTATTGAGTTCCAAGGCTTCCAGGCTGGGAAACCCAATTTTGATCAGACTCTCATCCCCTTCCCAGGCCTTGAAGACCGATGAAAATTTGGTCCAATGGACCAACAGGCCCACTACTATATCAAAATGTTTCGGACGGATTTGGACGAAATTTGGCAGACAGGTTTGCAGAGTGACAATGATGAATTGATTAGATTTTCGTGAAGATCCAGATCTGGGTGCGAGAATTTTTTTTGAGTGCTTCTTCACCATTGAGAGGTAATATATCACTTTGGCCCTGTTGATCTCCGCTATTCGCAGACCCCACATATTCACGGTTTACAAAACGCAACCTGCTTTGACATTCACAGCCCTCCTCTTCCTGTATTTGCAGTTTTTTGCAGACGAAAAAAACAATTCCACGAGCTGCATGCATGAAACAGTTATAAAACATATCTTCCATGAGCCGCATGATAAGCGAGCTGTATGTACATACTGTGGTGTACTAGTACACAAAAACATATCTTCCATTAGCCGCATACATAACGACAGTTCTAAAACATACTCGACCGGTCAAAAGTTTCAGAACACCCTCATTTTTCAGTTTTTACTGAAATTTAAGCAGTTCAAGTCCAGTGAAGAACCTGAAATGGTACAAAGCTAAGCAGTAAACTGCCAGAAGTGAAAAAAAAACACAAAAAAAAAACTTTAGGTTACCAAAAACTGAAAAATAATGTAAATTTCAGTCTTCTTACATAGCAGCCTTCAAAGTGCTTGTTCCCTTTGTCACCACATATCTATGTGAATCAACTTTCTCCACTTTTATTTAGTAGCAATGAAGACAAAGGCAAGGAACCGCCTGAAAGCTGATGACAGACATGAGGGTAGCGTTGTCGTCAACAGCTACTCGAATAAATAAACTGTTTGACTCAATGAATCAGCAGAGTTCCCATTGATAATGCTTCTGGTATTTTTGTTTGATAGAAGTGGACTGTATGATTTGCTTTTCCTTTATCTAAGTTTATTTTGTGCAAAACCTTCATAATAAAGTTGTTCCATCTTTTTTTTCTGTGCCTCGACACCAGCTATGCATTTTTTTGCATAGGAGTAAGGGGGAAAATGGCTATATACACCAAGCTGAGGGGATAAATAACAGAGAAAGGGTTGAGAATCACTGGTTTGGTTGGTCTTATTCTGTCGGTTTGTCTGATTGTATGTCAATCGCCTAAAGGTCACAATTTAACTCTGATCTTCACATAACTTAACCAACTGGTGGAGGGAGTGACAAGGTGGAAGACCATTGATTTTGAGATCAATAGGTTGAAAGGTCAAAGGTCCAGATCACATAAATCGTCAATTTTGATTTTGAGGTCAATAGGTTGAAAGGTCAAAGGTCCAGATCACATAAAGCGTCAATTTTCATCCAATTCATTTCATATCTACAGTATATAAAACAGAATAACATCGGTGGGTGGTGACCGTCGTCGAGTTGAAATCGAGCTTGGTTGAACCATATGAGTATGTCTATTAATGACATTATTGGACCTTGACTACATCTATTAATTACGGATAATTGGAAGATACCTTTTTAACATGTAGACCTTTTGAGCCCTTTGACCCTTTCAAGATCATTTAGACTCCTGAAGACCTTTACACCCTTTAGTAGACTATTAAGACCCTTTAGAAACCTAAGACCCTATTGATCTCCGTTTAACTTTCTGTCCGAAGGCCTTCTGCAGAAACACTTGAGGGTTACAAGCCACAATCAAAAGGCCCCTTCTCCCCCATTGGTAAACCTCTTCAGCACCAAGCCAAGGGGGTTCAAAATATAATTAATTTTTGTCTTTGTTTTTTTCAGGTTCTGTTCATCTTTGTAGCACAGAGAAAAGTCCCACATGGCAAAAAGGAAATGGTGTCCATGACAAAAATTTACCCCCATTATAATGAAATGGGTTGTTGATGATTTTATTACTGCCAAACTTCAGTAATTTTTCAAGTTGTCAGATTGAAACTTACTCAGCTTATTTGTCTGTATGTGCTGTATATTCTACCGTTCAAAAGTTTTAACTGAAATTTAAGCAGTTCAAGTCCAGTGAAGAACCTGAAATGGTTCAAAGCTAAGCGGTAAATTGCCAGAAGTAAGAAAAAAAAAAAATAAAAATAAAAAAAACTTCAGGTTACCAAAAACTGAAAAAGAATGTAAATTTCAGTCTTCTGACATAGTGAGCCTTCAAAATGCTTGTTCCCTTTCTCACCACATAACTATGTGAATCAAGTTTCTCCACTTTAGTAGCAATGAAGACAAAGGCAAGGAACCGCCTGAAAGCCGATGACAGACATGAGGGTAGCGTTGTCGTCAACAGCTACTCGAATAAATAAACTGGTTGACTCAATGAATCAGCAGAGTTCCCATTGATTATGCTTCTGGTATTTTTGTTTGATAGAAGTGGACTGTATGATTTGTTTTTCCTTTAAGTTTATTTTGTGCAAAACCTTCATAATAAAGTTGTTCCATCTTCTTTTTTCTGTGCCTCGATGCCGGCTATGCATTTTTTTGCATGGAAGTAAGGGGGAAATGGCTATATACACCAAGCTGAGGGGATAAATGACAGAGGAAGGGTTGAGAATCACTGGTTTGGTTGGTCTTATTCTGTCGGTTTGTCTGATTGTATGTCAATCGCCTAAAGGTCACAATTTAACTTTGATATTCACATAACTTAACCAACTGGTGGAGGGAGTGACAAGGTGGAAGCCCATTGATTTTGAGGTCAATAGGTTGAAAGGTCAAAGGTCCAGATCACATAAATCATCAATTTTGATTTTGAGGTCAATAGGTTGAAAGGTCAAAGGTCCAGATCACATAAATCATCAATTTTGATTTTGAGGTCAATAGGTTGAAAGGTCAAAGGTCCAGATCACATAAATCGTTAAATTTTCATCCAATTCATTTCATATCTACAGTATATAAAACGGAATAACATCGGTGGCTGGTGACCGTCATCGAGTTGAAATCTTGCTTGGTTAAACCATATGAGTATGTCTATTAGTTATGTGCTGCTTGAACGTGAGTTCGGCAGTGAGTACGTCTATGAATGACTTATTATTGGACCTTGACTACATCTAATAATTACGGATAATTGGAACATACCTTTTTAACATGTAGACCTTTTGAGCCCTTTCACCCTTTAGACTCCTGAAGACCTTTACACCCTTTGGTAGATGCTTAAGACCCTTTGGAAAACTAAGACCCTGTAGATCCCCGTTTAACTTTCTGTCCGAGGGCCTTCTGCAGAAACACTTGAGGGTTACAAGCCACAATCAAACGGCCGCCCTCCCCCCCACTTTTGATGTACGACACATCGTTTGGCAGCGATATTGGATTGAAGGGAAAATATTAATTAATGTTTACTCTGGAACTGCTGAATCAATATATGCGAAACTTCAAAATTATAATTGAGCCGACATGTGCAACATAGTTTTAAAATTTCAACCCGATCAGCCACACGGTTTGGCAGTCAGAATTATTTAATTATTTGAATCTGAGAACTTTTTGGATTTTTTGTTTTTCAAGAAGGCTCACTTGGCTGCATCTGCATGCGTTTGAGGGTACAGGAATCGCAATTCAATTGATACCGCCAATGTTCCCAGGAAAAAAGGGCTAACTGCATACGTAATAAATAGATTGAACACTTTGTGCTACCTAGTTCGTAACTCGTCAATCCCGCGCTGTCTCGAGGCAGGGCTGTATTTGTATCACTATTAAATAATGTTTTCTCTGGAACCACTTATCCTATTGAAGGGAAACTTTGCAATTCTCATTTAAGTCTCACGTTGTATCAAAGGGGGACGTCTGGGTACCCGGTCATCACTGCCAGCAGTTATAAAGTGGCAGTTCTAGTTTTTCTATTTATCTGTTCATATTTCTCATTCGCCAGTCACATCTGTTTTTTTACTCCAACCTTCACAAAACTTCCCCACCTGGTAGAAATAGTGACAAGCTGGAAGCCTATAGTTTTTGAGATAAAAAGGTCAAGGTCACATAAATCGTCAATTTTCAACCAATTAACATTATATGCATATATAATATATCAAGGGCGTCAATCCAAGCCAAAATGTGGGGGGTGGGGGGGACAGGTAACTGGACCCTTCCCCCAATGTGTGCCCAGGCAATAGATCACCATGACAACTGCTCCCCACGAATCGATTTGGTGACATGAACAATGGACTGCAACGTTTTTTTCAGTTCCAGATACGGTATATTAATGCAGTTTTAATACATGTACACGTACAGGTACATATACTGTTCTGTATTTATCCAAATAGAGTGTGACGGTTCAGAACATTGGAAACGAACGTATTTGCCAACTCGTGGGGATCCAGTGCTACCAATCGATCACTGTGGACGTGGCAAACGATGAGATGGTTCAGTCTTTGTTGACTCATCGTACTTCTCAGCCAGGTTTTCAGACACCTGAGTGCGCTGAAGGAGCGCTCAACTGAGCAAGAGCTTGATGGGGGAGACCATGAGCAATCGAAGCAACCGTTCAACCTGCGGTAACAATTGGCGCACCGCTGGTACCATCTTTTGGAAGATGGCTTGGTAATCCTGAATACAGGAACCAGTGTACTGCTTCTTGAAGAAGAGCAATTCTTCTTTCAAACTCTTTGACAATTCTGGATAAATGGTAACAGTGTCAGGGTTCTACTCTCTAGAGAGTTACATCTTTGCGAGGCCGTCGTACCATTGCAAGTCTGTCGAGGTGAAGTACGTAGTCATGTTCGACAGAGCTGAATTGAGCGCCGCAAAGTATTCTGCTCTACACGCGTCTTCAGCCATCGAAAACTCGTGGGGTGGCGCCTCAGTGTCCAGTCTACGGGGAGCTCTCCTCTTCCTATGAGGAGCGAAAGGGTCAATGCCGTGTTCTTCCATCTGTTTCTCCACGTAGACGAATGTGTCATGGCAGGCCTCATTGCTCCGAAGGTGCTGTATTTGCTCTTTCACACTCTCGCCCAACTTTGGCATACCCGCTACAGTCTGCGCTGGCACTTGCAGGGCTCTGTTAAACCCTTCCATGCACTGTAAGAGCGGTAGCGATGCATGCAGACTGACTCGAAAAGTGGGGGGGGGACATGTCCCCCCCTGTCCCGCCCCCCCTCCCCGGGATCGACGCCCATGTAATATATAGTTGGCAAATACGTTCATTTCCAATGTTCTGAACTGTCAAACTCTATTTGGATAAATCCAGTAAATATATATATATATATATATATATATATATATATATATATATATATATATATATATATATATATATCTATCTATCTTCTTCCTCTTTCGGCTTGCTCCCGTTAGGGGTCGCCACAGCGGATAAACCGTCTCCATTTCGCTCTATCCTCCACATCTTCCATTGAAACTCCAACCACCCGCATGTCCGCCCTCACCGCATCCATGAACCTCTTATTTGGCCTTCCTCTTCTCCTCCTGCCTGGCGGCTCCATCTTCAACATCCTTCTCCCGATATACTCCATTTCCCTCCTGTGCACATGTCCAAACCATCTCAATCTCGCCTCTTTCACTTTGTCTCCAAAACCGTCCTACCTGCGCTGTCCCTCTAATATACTCATTTCTTATCCTATCCATCCTCGTCACTCCCAACGAGAATCGCAGCGTCTTTAACTCTGCCACCTCCAGCTCCGCTTCCTGTCTTATTGTTAGTGCCACCGCCTCCAAACCATACAGCATAGCTGGTCTCACTACCGTCTTATATACTTTCCCCTTCACTCTTGCAGCTACCCTTCTATCACAAATCACTCCTGCAACTCTTCTCCACCCACTCCATCCTGCCTGCACTCTCTTTTTCACTTCTCTCCCACACTCTCCGTTACTTTGGACAATTGATCCCAAGTATTTAAACCAATCCACCTTCCCCACCTCAACTCCTTGCAACCGCACCATACCACCACCCTCCCTCTCATTTACGCACATGTACTCCGTCTTACTTCGACTGACTATCATTCCCCTTCTCTCCAGTGCGTACCTCCGCCTCTCGAGGCTCTCCTCAGCCTGCTCCCTACTCTCCCTACAGATCATGATGTCATCCGCAAACATCATAGTCCATGGAGACTCCAGTCTGATCTCGTCCGTCAACCTGTCCATCACCATTGCAAACAGGAAAGGGCTCAGAGTCGATCCTTGGTGCAATCCCACTTCAACCTTAAACCGGTCCGTCATTCCTACCATACACCTCACCGCTGTCACACTGTCCTCATACATATCCTGCACGATCCTCACATACTTCTCCACCACTCGCGACTTCCTCATACAATACCACAACTCCTCATATTCATAGCAATCCTCACTTCATCCTTACTGATCCACCCCACTTCCAGATTCACTATCTCCACCTCTTCCAACCTTCTCTCTCTCTCATTTTCTTCATTCATCAGCTCCTCAAAGTACTCCATCCACCTTCTCAACACACTCTCTTCGCTCGTCAGCACATTCCCATTTGCGTCCTTTATCACCCTAACCTGCAGCACATCCTTCCCAGCTCGGTCCCTCTGTCTTGCCAATCGGTATAAATCCTTTTCCCCTTCTTTTGTATCCAACTTCTAATGCAGCTCGTCATATGCCTTTTCCTTGGCCTTTGCCACCTCTCTTTTTGCCTTTCGCCACCACTCCTTGTAATCCTGCCGACTTTCTTCATCTCTCTGACTATCCCACTTCTTTTTCGCCAACCCCTTCTTCCTTATACTTTCCGTAACTTCCTCATTCCACCACCAAGTCTCCTTATCTTCCTTCCTCTGTCCAGATGTCACACCAAGTACCTTCCGAGCTATCTCCCTCACAACTTCTGCTGTCGTTGCCCAATCATCCCACCCATCTTTACCACCATCCAACGCCTGTCTCACCTCCTCCCTAAATTTCATGCAACAGTCTTCCTCCTTCAGCTTCCACCATCTGGTCCTTGGTTCAGCCCTCACTCTCTTCCTCAACCTCACCTCTAAAGTCATCCTACAGACCACCAATCGATGCTGTCGAGCTACACTCTCCCCTGCCACAACCTTACAGTCACTAATCTCTTTCAGGTTGCATCTCCTACTTAAGATGTAATCCACCTGTGTGCACTTTCCTCCACTCTAGTATGTCACCCTGTGTTCCTCCTTCTTCTTGAAATACGTATTTACCACTGCCATTTCCATTCTTTTTGCAAACTCTACCACCATTTGCCCTTCCACATTTCTCTTGTTGAGACCGTACCTCCCCATCACCTCCTCATCCTCTTTATTCCCTTCCCCAACATGTCCATTGAAATCTGCTCCAATCACCACTCTTTCATCCTTGGATACACTCTCCACCACTTCATCTAACTCACTCCAGAAATCTTCTTTATACTCCATCTCACACCCCATATGTGGGGCACATGCACTGATGACATTCATCATCACCCCTTCAATTTCCAACTTCACACTCATCACTCGGTCAGACACTCTCATTACCTCCAATACCCTCTTGACATAATCTTCCTTCAGGATTACCCCGACACCATTTCTCCTCCCATCCACACCATGGTAGAACAGTTTGAAACCACCTCCAATGCTCCTCGCCTTACTCCCCATCCACTTGGTCTCTTGTACACACAGTATGTCCACCTTTCTTCTCTCCATCATATCAGCCAACTCTCGCCCTTTGCCAGTCATCGTCCCAACATTCAGAGTTCCAACTCTCACCTCCACACTTCTACCCTTCCCCCTCTCCCACTGCCTCCGGACTCGCCTTCCCCGTCTCCTTCTCCTCCTTCGCCCAGCAGTAGCACAATTTCCACTGGTACCATGCTGACCACCGGTACCGGTGGCGGTCGTTGGTAACCCGGGCCTCGACCGATCCGGTATGGAAATTCGTTTTGTTGTCCGCATAATGATTTGGCATAGGTTTTTACGCCGGATGCCCTTCCTGACGCAACCCTGGTCGCCTCTTACGACACACAGGGATATGGTACAGCTATTCTAACCGGGGCATACACCGGGCCCAGTACAACTGGTACTCATTTCGCCGACCTCGGAAGGATGGCAGGCTGAGTCAACCCCCTGGTGTTTTCGACTTGGTTTATGTATATATATATATATATATATATATATATATATACAGCTATATATATATATATATATATATATATATATATATATATATATATATATATATATATATATATATACATACATAATATATATATGTATATATATACCTTTGCCCCGTAATGCCTGATCCACGATAACATAACCGGCTCAATGCATTTTTGAAATATCAAGCTATATATCGTTTTTGAGCATGATCTCTTAATGGTGAAGGTCAGGTCAGGTATGGGAGCATGTGCCAGAACAGCGCGTCGCTGCGTCCACTTTCCGCCGGTACTCCAGGGCCTCCGTCTGGCCATCCCCCAGGCATATGCCAGGCCCATCCCCATCTCCTTGAGATGATGGTCAACCTGCTGCAACCATGAGGCACGTGGTCGGCCCACTGGCCTCCTCCGCTCATGAGACTCCCTCGCTGAGAGAATCTGGTGAGCAGGATCAGCGTCAGGAAAACGAGCCACATGTCCATACAGCCGCAGCTGACGCTCACGGACTATGCAGGTAACAAATCTCATCCGAGTCTCTCTCAGCAACCGCTCGTTGGACACAAAATCCGACCAGCGATAGCCAAGGATTCTCCGAAGAGACCTGGTACCAAAGGAATTAAGTCTCCGTCTCAGATCCTTGGTCAAAGTCCAAGTCTCGCACCCATAGAGCAAGACTGGAAGTATCAAGGACCTGAAGACTCGGACTTTCGTCCTCCCGCACAGGTACCGGCAGCGCCACACAATGGTGAAGAATTGCTTAAAAAAATTCTCGCAGTCGGATCCAGATTCGGATCTTCACCAAAAATCGAATCAATTTGTCATGGTCACACACCTAACATGTCCACCAAATTTCATCCAAATCCGTCTGTAACTTTTTGAGATATCGTGCTATATATAGTTTTTGGCACTATCTCTCAATGGTGAAGAATCACTTTGAAAGAATTCTGGAATCCAGATCTTCACCAAAATTTAATTGGTTCCACCTTGTCACACATCCAACCTGTCCACAAAATTTCATCCGGATCCAGCCACCACTTTTTGAGATATCCTGTACACAAACAAACAGAAAGGGGTGAAAACATAACCTCCTTCACCTTCGGTGGCGGAGGTAAAAATATTTTATTTTACTTTTATACAATGGCGAGGCTCATATGAGAGCTAAAACACAGAGCGTACAACAAGGGGAGCAGGGGATTTAAAGGGAAGGGAAGGACAAAACATTGGGGAACAGAGACATGTGGAGATCTGTGGAAAGGAGAGGGATGGGGCAGGGAACACAGGGTAAACAAGATGGACTACATTTTTCATTGGTCCAGGAAAAACATCTATTTTTTTTGTGGGTTCCTAAAACACTTCCCCACACCCAGGAAAAAATGAGGTCGGGAATCATTTAATATCACTTTTCACACAGCAACAAAGGGCTAAGGCACGATATAGTAATTAAAATAAATAATTTTTTTAAATCCAACCTTTTGTTTTTAATTTTCAATTATTTGATTTGATTTTATTTTGCCTAAAACCCTTCCTGGCACTCACTGATGAACCTCTAAAAGTTTGATGAAGATCCATTTGGTGATCTCTGAGAAAAAATATACACTCACAAAAACGGTCGTCTCACAGAAAGCCGATAATTATAGATAAAGATGTTCTAAAATAAAAAAAATAAAACCACGTACTTTTGTAAGAAATGCACTGGAAGGAGCACCAAGGTGATAACAAGCAAGATCAATAAATACTTCTTCTCCATCGCTCTTCACACACCTGGTATACACAAATGGATACCTGCGAGGAAAAACGCATGAAGGCACCGCATAGTATTTCCCGAATTTGGGGAAAAGATTTGGAATATGCCTCATGATGTTTAATACTTCAAAACCGCATCCTGATTGAAATACGCATCGTAAATCAACACACCGTCACACACCTGTACACGGAGACAGCAAGGAGCCAGGTCCAGACGAGAAACCGAAGCACTCACGAAATAAGACTTACAGTACATAAAGGAAACGTCATGCACACAGGAGGGGGGCGTGTCCGTAAGTGAGAAGCGAACTCTCTCGATGGAGGTAGGCGTGGTCAAACTGAAGATCACGTGCTGACAATTGGTGTGAACATGCATGTGACACACATGTGAATTGGACACCCGAAACCCAATCCTGACCATTTTGGTGTCGGCGGCCTCTGTCAGGCCATTGAAATAACAACTGGTGAGTTGACTCAGTCTGGCATCCTTCGGAAAAATGAGTACCAGCTTACTGGTAACAGGGGCACTGCATCAGCAGCACAGCCGCGCTTCCAAAAAATGATGCAACCAGCAGCCAAATGCTGCACACGAAACAACATCAACAACAAAACAACAACAACAACAACAGTAATCATCACATGCCATGTCCTGTGTATTTTCAGTCAGCGTTCATAGAACCTGTGGGATTGGCGCAGTGTTTTCTCGAACCATATACCTAGACCTGCAGTTCTGAAATCTAAATGAACCCCTCACCCTAAAAAGTCATGGGAATTGAATCTGCAACAGTGAGGGTAATCAAACAACAGCAGGGAAAAATGACAGTTCTCGGACACCTCACAATGGCTACCTGTCAAGGATTTTTTTAATTTCGCTAAATAAATGTGTGCACCCTGTTCACAGCAGCTCTGTTTAGAATACAGGCTTCCCCCACTAAAACCATCTGGTACAATATCAATATCCTCCAACATGTTAGATCGATTTATTGTCATTTATTTATTTATTTATTCATTTATTCCTTTCAAGATTTTACTGTCATATTGTTACGGATTTGGAAACCTTTTGCACACAAACAGCCAGAGTTTCCATAGTTGAGTTATTTCGATAAGTATGTGTATAGTTAGAATCCATCCCCTATGTCTAATGGGAAGTTCGTGTATGCGCTGTGAGTAATTTTATAGTCAGGTTTTATACATCTACTACAACAACAACAACAACAACAACAACAACAGCGGGACCGTCCCTCACTCAACCCGTCACCATTGCCCACATGTTTTGGCTGAAGGCGTGGGCGGAGCCTCCATCGCCTCAGATAGAGGATCCGCCCCGAGGAAGGGCATGGAACGTTTCCTCCAGCCAATGAGTGAAGGGTGAGAATCGCACGCATGCCCCACCCAATGGGAGGCCAGCGTGCCGAAAGCTACAACGGAGCCTCTTCGGGGGGCGAGCCTCCGAGATGCCTCGACCCACCCCCTGAGACGCCTCGTCCAATCAGGAGGCTGACCACCTCAGGGGCTCTATCCCCGACTATCTATCATCTATCCCCGTGTGCTCTATCTATCTTAGTGTGCTATTAGTCTTAGTCTATCTATCTTAGTGTGCTCCCTCCCCGATTATTGTTTATGAATAAACCCCCGTGTTAAATGTTCCAGTTCATGTCCGTGTTTTCTTTCATTGGCCTCGCATGGTTCGGGTTTGAGAAATAGTAAGGCCGTTGGTGCCGCAAGTTGTCATTGGGACCGGCACAGCTCTGGTAACTCCGCTCGGTTACGCCGGATCCGAGTCAGTACCTGCGACTCGGTTTCAACAGTCGGCCGATGGTGTGACTTCCCTGATAATTTGACGACGTGGGTACTTCGGTATATTGAAATTTGGCTATTGACCCTACCCCACGCCGTCAGAGAATTGGCGATCACGGCCTTTAAGTGACCCGTGACCTTTCGGAGTTGTCCAAGAGTCACGACCTAAATTCCAGGTGTTCGGTGGGAGACGACCCTACTGCTCCATCCAGTGGTCATTTATCACCACCGAACCCTGGCCTACAACAATATTTGGGTTCAATTCTACATTTAACCATAACCAAACAAAGTCAATGTCAGACTTACAATGGGCAGGACACATTAACTTGGAGGTGTGTGCACTCACATTTCGCTCTGCACAATAAACTGCAAACCGGATATTTCGCATGCCAGACCAGATATCAAATTGTGTAACATGTATTGGAAGGACATGAAGCTGGAAGACACGTCAATTGGCAATGGTTGATGTTGGACGTTAAAGATCCAACGATGTGTTGTTTTTTTTGAACACCTTGTCGAGGCTCATATGAGAGCGATCACACAACGCACAGCAAGGGGGGCATGAGACAAGAGGGGCGGGAGTGGAAAGGACAAAACAGTGGGGAACAGAGACATTAAGACATCTGTGGAAGGGAGAGGGATGGGGCGGGGAACATGGGGTATACAAGATTGACACAACAGGGGCTTTCAGGAAGGAAAGCAGGGAATTTGAAGGAGGTGGGTTTGGGGTGGATTAACGGGGTAGAAAAGATCGAGGCTTCGAAGAACATCCCTATTTTATCGTAACTCTATCTTTGGTTCTATACTTCAATTAGTCGATGAGAGTACATCGTGTTTCCAAGGAAAGACATTTTTAGTAGGCAGAATATAAATGGCGGCTAAGACGTAAGGGAAATATGAAGGACATGAAACAAAGTCGTAAATTATCTTCTAAAGTGCATGACAAAAACGACAAAAATGCCATTATGTACCTTAGCGACAAAAAAACAACAACAAAAAAAATGTACCTTAGCGACAAAAATGATAAGGATCGTTACACGGTGGACAAAAGCGCCATTTTGCACTAGAGCTGCACATGGGAATTATGGTTAAAAAACAAGGTCATGCTCCAAAGAAACGGACAATGGGAAGGGTCCTTTATGAATTCATAATGACTTCATCACACCAATTCAGTTTGATTACAAGCAATGATTGACAACATATTCCTTCACCTGGAAAACATACCTGTAACAACTTAAAACCGAACCATAGCATTCTGTGATCATATTTTTCCTAATATGTATTATTATGTAATTAAACATAATGACGTCATAAAAGAACCTTCCGGCAAGACGATTTTTTGGAGCATGACCTTTTCTTAATAAGTCGATGCGGTTCTTTGGTGAAAAAATGGTGCTCTTGTCCACCGTGTAACGATTTTTTCACTGAGGCCATAAAGGCCACAGGAGAAATTCCCATGAGACATCGGGGATGGATTCTAACTGTACACATACTTATCGAAATAACTGAACTACTGGGACTCTGGCTGATTGTGTGCAAAAGGTTTCACTGAGGCCATAAATTTCACCGAGGCCACGATTGTGGCCATAGAGCTATTTGGTCTCAAAATGTAAATGTAGTTTCTATTTTTCAGCTGTGCTCATCTGTGTGTCTGTATGCTTCACACAGGAGTGTAAATGTTTCATCGGCTTGAACTCTGTCCTCCTGAACCAAATTGTACGGACAAAACCCACTGAAGTGCAATGTAATGACTGGGAGATCGCAGGTAAGGGAGGGCAGAACACAGTCATTACCCCTGCCAGAGGGGAGGGTATTGCATTTGGGTCCGTTTGTCTGTCGTCTGTATGTTTGTTACTTGTTTAAAAAAATATATAAAAATTGGCAAATATGTTGATCGTTTCCATTTCTTTGTATGTCGCTCACCTATAATTATCACCTACAGATCACAATTTTAAACCGATCTTCACAAAACGTCACTAAATGGTGGGGTGGGTGGTCCGACATAATCCTTTTTATTTTTAAGATCAAAAGGTTAAAAGGTCATCGTAGGCCAAAGGGTCAACAACTTTTTCAAATTTCTAAAATCCTCAATTTTCATTTGATTGACATTAAATTTGAAGAGGATTTGCACATCAGGTCAATGAATTCAACCACCAACTATGTTTGAGGTCAACATCAGCCAAAAGGTCAACATAGGCCAGATTTCTAAAATCCTCAATTTTCATTCCATTGACTTGAAAGTTGAAGAGGATTTACATGTCAGGCCATTGAATTCAACTACCAATTTTTTTTTTTTTAGATCAATATCGACCAAAAGGTCAACATAGGCCAAATTTCTAAAATTGTCAATTTTAATTCCAATGACTCGAAATTAGAAGAGCATTTAAACATTATGTCACTGAGTTCAACCACCCACTATTTTTTGAGGTCAACATAGGCCAAAAGGTCGGTCAACATAGGCCAGATTTCTAAAATCCTCAATTTAAATCCAATTAACTTAAAATTTGAAGAGCATTTGCATATCAGGCCACTGAATTCAACAACCTTTTATTATTGAGGTCAACATAGACCAAAAGGTCAACATGGGCCGAATTTCTAAAATTGTCAATTTCCATCTGATTGACTTGAAATCTGAAGAGGATTTCCACATCAGTGCACTGAATTCAACGACCGTGTGCTCGCCTTCCTGGAGCCTGCGGGAAGGTCTTCACTGACCCCCCCTCCTCTCAACTATTTTTGAGATCAACATCGACCAAAAATTCTATAAATTGTCAATTTTCATCCAATTGACTTGAAATTTGAACAGGATTTTCAGATAAGCTCACGGATTACAACCACCGATTATTTTTGATGTCACAATATGCCAAAAGGTCAACATAGGCCAAAGGTCAACAACTTAGGTGCAATTTCTAAAATCCTCAATTTTCATCCGATTGACTTGAAATTTGAACAGGATTGGCATATCAGGTCAATGAATTCAACCACCAATAATTTGTAAGGTCAAAAGGTCAACATAGGCCTAATTTCTAAAATTGAGAGATTGGGCCAAAAACTATATATATATATATATATATATATATATATATATATATATATATATATATATATATATATTGTTGTGGTTGACGAAATTCGCAAACCACCATTCAGGTCCCTTAGGTGAGATATCTCTGTAAGTATATGTGTAGTTAGGCCCAAACCCGTTGTTTAGAGGGAATAAATGTCATTCACTCAGGCTGCGACCCTTCAGGATAGCCGTTTTTCTTTTACTATCTTTATTTTGGACCAGCCGCCATTACTACCACCACCAACCACGTCTCAACAGCCATCACACAACAACCACTAGCCGCAACGCCGCTTCACAACAACAACAACAACGCCAACAGCCACGAGCTTTACCGTCACAACTCGCCCTCGCAACCATCGCATCACCGCCATTCCCGCGCCACTTGTGGGCACCGATGCTGGACTCGTGCAGGGCGCGCACCGAGCAACGTGTGCAGAAACATCACAGCCTTTCCGAAGAAAACGGATCAAAAACGACTCACGCCCACTTCTGTTCCGTCCTATCGGCGAGCGTGGGGCGATTTGGCCCCGCCTCCAGGGGCGTTGGAGTGTGGTCGCTATATGCAAATTCATTGATCAGAAAGCATTCACGCCCACTTTTCCTTGGTCCAATGGGGAGCCAGTTAGAGGTGAAGGGTCGGAGGTAAAGGGTCGAAGGTGAAGGAGCGAGGCCACGGGGCATATAAGGGGCCGCGCTCGCCAAACAGTTAAGAGTTCGGAGGGGAGAGAGTTAAGAGTTCGGAGTGAGTGAAGAGTTGGGACGAGTCAAGAGAGGAGTCGGAGAAGGCGGTTGGACGGAGCTGTGGAGAGGTGGCGGCGGCGAAGGCGGTCGAGGGGGTGCTCGTGTCAGAGTCGGGGAGCTGCGGAGGGGAGAGGCCAGCAACGCGACCAAGGTCGTGGTGGAGACGCTCGTCGCGGGACCCGAGACAGGGAGATATCCTCCTTACCCCGAGCATCAACAACCCCCTCCTGTTTCCCCCCGCGCTGAGATAGTGCGAGAAGGGGGCCCCGTTCCCACCCCATACCAGGCAGTCCCAGCGAGGCCCGCAGAGTCGGGGCGCCACCGCCATTTTGCGGCTCATCACCAGACGGGTAGGCTCGACGCGGTCTCGGCCCCAGGCCGTCTGCCCCCTCATAGTGGAGGGTGGTCCCCTTTTTCTTTTGCTTTGGGTATATGTGTTGTCGGCGCCGTCTGTGAAGTAAAACTGTATAAGTGTTGCCGTGTGCTCGGTAGTCGGTTAGATCTGCATTGTTGCATTTGCTTTTTGTGCATTATTGTGTGTTTCTGCTTCTTTTATATTTGCTTTTGGTGTAATTGTATATGTGTGCTTTCCGTTCATCACGAAATAAATGTGCTTTATTTTGAACTGTTTTCCCGTTTGGCTTCGTCTTTTCCTCTATTGAATCTCCATCTTACTTCACGTAAAGGGTTGGTCGTGGGCTAAAACGCCCGATAATTAATCGAACCGTCGAGGCCGACGATAACACCGCTCGGTTATCCCGATAGTACGGAACGGGTCGCTTAAAGTGGCCCGTGTCCGAAGTCGACCTGCGGCGAGGTGCGATCGCCCGGTCTACCCTCCGTGGGGGTACTTAGGTAGGTCGAATTTGGCGAGCAACCCTATCCCACGCGGGGGGCCGATTGGCACGATCGTGGTGAGGCCGAAAGGTCCACCCGTGACTAGTTCCCGGCGTTAGTCCGAGAGGGTCACGACTGGATTGTCCGTCCGGTGGGCGACGTGCCGCGATTCGAGTTACGTGGCCGTTCGCACGCCGGCGGGCGCGAATCCGCAACACTGGTGTCAGGTCGTGCGATATAAACTCATCGCCCTCATCGCGGCACTGGTATCGGAGAACGGGAAAACGGGCTCTCCTGTCTCCAGCTAGATTCACGGGAATCGGTCCAGGGGTGAGAGAAGCGACCCCCGATTCCCTCCAAATTACGAGCGAGCTCAATTAACCCTTTGCGAGAGGCAAGATGGCGTCTCAAGGCGGGCGGTAGCCGGGGGTATTAGAAATGGATGTAGAATGTGTGGAATCCATGGTCCAGGATGAAATCCCCGTGCAGGAAATGTTGATTGTGCAGGAACATGAACTCCCCCAACTGAGCCCAGAGCCCGAAATAGGTGCGGCAGCGGCCGCAGTGTATGACACCTCCCCTCCCCCCCTCCGCTAAAACCCCCCGATCCCTGCTGAAACGGCTCACCCAAGCGCACCCGACATGGCCCAGCTATTCGCCATGCTGGCGGCAATGACAGCAAGGATGGATGCGAATACACAAAAATTGGATGCGAATACACAAAAAATGGATGCGAATACACAAAAAATGGATGAAATAAAAAGCATGAACGAAAAGATGGATACAAAAACAAATGAAATGAAAAACGAAATGAAAGGCATGAACAAGCAAATGAAGGAAGAAACGAAAAAGCTGCGGGGTGAGACGCAGAACATGGGCCGAAGCCTGCAGGCGGGCATGAAGGCAGTGACCAGGGAGCTAAAAATGGCGACTCCACGTGTGGGAGCGAACGAGCTGGAAGGGGGTGCAACGGCTGTCGGGCCCGCGGTGGAGGCGGGTGACAAAATAATTCGGGGGGCGTGTTGGGCGAGGGTCGTGACAGAAAAAGTGATGGTAACCGAGAGGGACAAACTAATTGGGGTGACGGAGACGTGCACGAGGGAGATAACAAGGGAAGAGACGGAAATGATAGTTGAGACAAGGGAGGTAAAGGGTGAAGAGGTGACTGAGTTGGCAGAGACACGGGAGATGGGAACGATAGAGGGAAGACTGCACGATGAAGACGGGGTAAGTGACGCACACACACACACGGAGGTAGTGGAGGACAATGGGGGTGAGCTGGTGGACTGGGTGGAGGCCCAGTGCGAGCAGCTGGATGGCCTCCTCCAGGAACGAGGGGAGGGAGTATGCCCCCTTGAGGCGAGTCACGACCAGTTGAGTTCGGTCGTGCTTTGCGAGGTTGAGGGGACGAGTGCTGTGGACAGGTGCACGGAGAGCTTGGGGGGTATAGAGGCCCCGGAGACCCTTGTGGGGACACGAATCCCCAGTGTGGTTGTCCCTGTGTGTGTGGTGCAAGGTGTGAGTGCGTCCCCGTGTGTGGAAGCGACCCCGTGTGTGAGTGGTATGGTGGCGATTGTGCCGGAGTACGTGCTTCCCAGCACGCCGTGTGTAAAAGGGGCACCGCAAGTGGAAGAGGCCGTGTGTGTGGATGAAACGGCCAGTGTGGATGAGGCACCGCGGGTGAGTGCCCCCGCGTGTGTGAGTGAGGGACGGTGTGTGGATGAGGCACCGCGGGTGAGTGCCCCCGCGTGTGTGAGTGAGGCACGGTGTATGAGTGAGGCACCGCGGATGAGTGCCCCCGCGTGTGTGAGTGAGGCACCGCGGATGAGTGCCCCCGCGTGTGTGAGTGAGGCACCGCGGATGAGTGCCCCCGCGTGTGTGAGTGAGGCACCGCGGATGAGTTCCCCCGCGTGTGTGAGTGGTATGGTTTGTGTGAGGGAAATGGCACGAGTGAGTGGAAGGCCGCGAGTGAGTGGAGCCACGTGTGCGAGGGAGATGGCATGCGTGAGTGAACGGCCGAGTGCAAGGGAGACCGTGTGTGTGAGAGAGCGGTATGTAAGGGAGATGTCGGTGGGCATGTGTGAACATGCAGCCGCGTCTCCCGGTGTGAGTTTAATGGTGAGGTGTGTTAGCGTCGTAACACGCGGGAGTGCGTGTGTTGAATGGCGACGACGACGGCGACAGAAGAAAGAAAGCCGAGTAGCGGCTGTAGTTGTTTCGGGGACCGTGCCGGGTTCACCCAGCAGTGAGCACGAGGTCCGTGCTGTGCAACGCACGAGGCCCCCACGTGCTCGCTTGCGAGAGTGAAGTCCCGGTCCGGAAACGCACGCGGTGGATTTGCCGATCCCGCGGACGGACAAAGTTTAGGCAGGATTTTGGATTTGGACCGGACGGGTTCTCCACGCGATCGTGTGTGCTCAGCCCCAACGGGCAAAGCACATGTGTTCGCGTGGGGAACCCCTCGAGACGTGGGGCTTGTGTTTTTTTTATGCGCACGGTGACGTCATGGCTGCACGTGGGGTTGGAATCCGGCAGGAGGGGTATCCCTGCCGGATGGTACCGTCCAAGGAGGGACGAGGTACACGTGCAGCTGCATGACGTAACGGGCAGGTGCAAAGTGCGCGAGCTGTGAGTTGCCGCGCTGGTGCTGCGCATGTAAAAAAAAAAAAAAAAAAAAAAAAAAAAAAAAGAGCAAGCCTCACTTTCGGGTGCACAGGATTCCTGGGCAAGGGGTGGAAGACCCCCTTGACCAGGGCACAGGATGGAAACTAGTTAGGGGGAAGGGTTAGCTTAGCTAGACCGGCTCCATGGGGCAGGGGTAAGTCCTCATGGGGCCCGTGGAATGGATTAGTTAGAGGGATTGTAGCGACATTTAGGTTGGGAAAGTTATTTTTTTGATTTTGAGGACATGGACAGACTTGTGAATGTGTAAAGGGGGTGTAGTTTAGCGACGTAGTGTTAAATGGAACGTGCTATAGTTTAAGGGACGACGTGGGAGCACGAGTTAGTTAGGGGAGGTAGTTAGAAGGATGGCAGAGTTCAGTGGTGTGTGTGTTGAAGAGTTGGTGAGTGAAGTGGAAGCATGTGCTTGGTGAGTGAGTGAGGCCAGCGGGTCTGTGTGAGTGGAGCGAATGGGGAATGCATGGTGCGATGAGTGATTGGGGGGAGGAGTGACTCCCGCCCAAGGGACCCCCGGGGTCAGTGTAGAGTGAGTTAGGGGGTTAGTCAAATTTACAAAATGGAGGTTGTTTTGTTGTTGTTGGGGAAGTAGGCTCGAAACCCGTTTGGAGGGGTGCAGGAGCCCTGTTGACGGGCTGGGAGCGTGGCTGCGAAAGGTGAGTATCGCTGAGTGGGTACCCCGGGCACCAGGCTAGTCGGCTGTGGTAGGCCAAGGGCCCATGGGGGGCCGGGATAGCGTAGTGGGCACGGGTGCGCCTGCTTGGTGCGGGGGCCCGGGGTGCCATTAGCCACGTGGGCAGTGCTGTGGGCACGGGTGACCCTCGGAAAGGGGCCTGGGAAGCCAGCCTGCCACGTGTGCGTTTCAGGGGAGGTGCCATGGGGGCACTCCCCGGTGTTTAGGGAGCTGGTAGGCTCGGAGGCAGTGTAGTGCCCGAGGGTGCCATAGCGGGAGATTCAGCAGAGGGTCGTGCCTGCCAAAGGGAGCCACGTGTCCCAGCCATGAGACCGTGTGAGGGCACGGAGAGAAAATTGGGGGGGGGGCGAGGCCCGAAATTGTGAGGACACCAACACAGGCGACGGGAATCTGGGTTGTTAGAACCAATAGTTTAAGCGCGAGGCGCTTGTTGAAAGCCCCGGGGTAGTTTAACAGTTAAATGGTTAGGGTAGATAGGAAGTGTACCCCTCCGCACCATCCATCCCCTCGCTCTCGTTGTGGGCCGCTGGACCCACTTTGGGTTAGATCGCTGAAGTCTGGGGAGGCCATTCTGAGGCTTGGATTGGGCCTCGACACAGGACGCTAGCTCTCCCTTGTTCCCCTCCGGGAAGGGAACGTAGGGGTTGGGAGTAGGCTCGGTGACAGGATAGGTTAGCCGAACAAGGACAGTACAGGGGGTTAGGGGACGATTTATAGTGGGGAAGTAAAAATAAAAAAATAAGTTGGGGCTAAATTGGGGTTTGACAAATTAAGGGAGTGGGTTTTGACAGTGACAGGGAAAGGCGATAGGTTGGGAGGGAGACCGTAGGGTAGGTCCGAGCCCGCCTTCCGAGTGGCCAGCACCACCGCACTCCCTCCACCAACCTCCACTGAACGGCAAAGGCTGGCCAGCTTCATCTGCTGGCTGCGTTGCTGCAAGGCAAAGGCCGGCCCACTTCATCGGCAGCTGTTGTTTTGCTGCAAGGCCTGTGCCGGCTGGATCGTCTGCAGCTGCTGTGCTTCAAGGCCTGTGCCGGCCAGTTCATCTGCCGGCTGGGTTTGCCTGCAGCGGCCTTCTTCTGCGGGCTGTGTTTGCCTGCTGCCTTTGCCATGCCATGCCCACTGCCCACGTTCACCAGCCCCGTTCAATTTTGCTTTGCCCCCCCCTGTTCATTTCCATGCGCGCCGGGATCATCGTAAAAGCAACAGTTTGCAAGCTGCAAGAACTGCCCTGTTGGCAGCTACAACACGGGCCTGCAGTGGCGGCCCGTGCACCGTGTTTGTGTTCATCCATCCGTTCGTTGTGTTCATTGCGTGTGCCACTTGAGCTGGCACGGAGACTGCGTTTGTGCAGCCCATGCACCGTGTGGTTCACTGCGTTCAGTTCAAAAAGGAAGGCCTTGGACTGCGTGTGAGCAGCCGGCCACGTTCCCTGTCACCTGCATTGTTTGAGCCAGACACTGCATGCGAGCAGCCTGGCTCCCTGCTAACTGCTTTCTTTTTGCAGAGTTCATTGATCCTGGGCCATGGTTTAGTGTAAAATTTGTAAGTTAAGGTTAAGATGTACTGTAAATATGAGTGTGCCCCCGGCATGTCTGTCTTAGCGCCGGCAATTTTATTTAAGTCGTCCGTGTGAGTGAGTTTGTTTAGGTAGTTACTCACCCCTCAGGTTATTTATTTTGGGGACACGAATACCATGAATGTCGCACTCAGGGATCCGTAGGTAAAATGTACTAGGGGGAAACTACACATGATGGCACACGAAAATTTGACGACTCGGGACGAGTCTGTAAAAAGGGGAGGGGGTAGTGTTGTGGTTGATGAAATTCGCAAACCACCATTCAGGTCCCTTAGGTGAGATATCTCTGTAAGTATATGTGTAGTTAGGCCCAAACCCGTTGTTTAGAGGGAATTAATGTCATTCACTCGGGCTGCGACCCTTCAGGATAGCCGTTTTTCTTTTACTATCTTTATTTTGGACCAGCCGCCATTACTACCACCACCACCCACGTCTCAACAGCCATCACACAACAACCACCAGCCGCAACGCCGCTTCACAACAACAACAACGCTAACAGCCACGACCTTTACCGTCACAACTCGCCCTCGCAACCATCGCATCACCGCCATTCCCGCGCCACTTGTGGGCACCGATGCTGGACTCGTGCAGGGCGCGCACCGAGCAACGTGTGCAGAAACATCACAGCCTTTCTGAAGAAAACGGATCAAAAACGACTCACGCCCACTTCTGTTCCGTCCTATAGGCGAGCGTGGGGCGATTTGGCCCCGCCTCCAGGGGCGTTGGAGTGTGGTCGCTATATGCAAATTCATGGATCAGAAAGCATTCACGCCCACTTTTCCACGGTCCAATGGGGAGCCAGTTAGAGGTGAAGGGTCGGAGGTAAAGGGTCGAAGGTGAAGGAGCGAGGCCACGGGGCATATAAGGGGCCGTGCTCGCCAAACAGTTAAGAGTTCGGAGGGGAGAGAGTTAAGAGTTCGGAGTGAGTGAAGAGTTGGGACGAGTCAAGAGAGGAGTCGGAGAAGGCGGTTGGACGGAGCTGTGGAGAGGTGGCGGCGGCGAAGGCGGTCGAGGGGGTGCTCGTGTCAGAGTCGGGGAGCTGCGGAGGGGAGAGGCCAGCAACGCGACCAAGGTCGTGGTGGAGACGCTCGTCGCGGGACCCGAGACAGGGAGATATCCTCCTTCCCCCGAGCATCAACAACCCCCTCCTCTTTCCCCCCGCGCTAAGATAGTGCGAGAAGGGGGCCCCGTTCCCACCCCATACCAGGCAGTCCCAGCGAGGCCCACGGAGTCGGGGCGCCACCGCCATTTTGCAGCTCATCACCAGACGGGTAGGCTCGACGCGGTCTCGGCCCCAGGCCGTCTGCCTCCTCATAGTGGAGGGTGGTCCCCTTTTTCTTTTGCTTTGGGTATATGTGTTGTCGGCGCCGTCTGTGAAGTAAAACTGTATAAGTGTTGCCGTGTGCTCGGTAGTCGGTTAGATCTGCATTGTTGCATTTGCTTTTTGTGCATTATTGTGTGTTTCTGCTTCTTTTATATTTGCTTTTGGTGTAATTGTATATGTGTGCTTTCCGTTCATCGCGAAATACATGTGCTTTATGTTGAACTGTTTTCCCGTTTCGCTTCGTCTTTTCCTCTATTGAATCTCCATCTTACTTCACGTAAAGGGTTGGTCGTGGGCTAAAACGCCCGATAATTAATCGAACCGTCGAGGCCGACGATAACACCGCTCGGTTATCCCGATAGTACGGAACGGGTCGCTTAAAGTGGCCCGTGTCCGAAGTCGACCTGCGGCGAGGTGCGATCGCCCGGTCTACCCTCCGTGTGGGTACTTAGGTAGGTCGAATTTGGCGAGAAACCCTATCCCACGCGGGGGCCGATTGGCACGATCGTGGTGAGACCGAAAGGTCCACCCGTGACTAGTTCCCGGCGTTAGTCCGAGAGGGTCACGACTGGATTGTCCGTCCGGTGGGCGACGTGCCGCGATTCGAGTTACGTGGCCGTTCGCACGCCGGCGGGCGCGAATCCGCAACAATATATATATATATATATATATATATATATATATATATATATATATATATATATATATATATATATATATATATATATATATATACATAGATATATATCATGATATATCAAAAAGTTGTGGGCGAGTTATGACAAAACTAGGTTGTATTTGTGAGTATATTAATAGATGTCAGTGTGTGCCTGTCCGTCTCCTCCTTTACTCCAAAACTATGAAACCTAGCAGCCCCAAACTTTGCATGCATATGAAGGGAACTCCAAGGTAGTGCATAAATGAAAATTTAGTGTTTGGGTTAATTTAAACACCTCTTTTGAAAATAATTAACAGCCTTATTTATTATCCTTTATCAATTGCATCCTCAGTCACCTAGCTGCCCTTGCTGGGGTCTTAATTCGCCATTGTTTATGGCCTGTCCAGCAATGCCTTGATTTGGAACAGGCTGCAATGATTTCTCAATGATATTTTAGTTTTTTCACTTTCCTCACTCATATCATCGAATGCTTGATCATCATACCTATGAATCACTGGATACATTGCAATACTTATAAACACCTGGAAACGCCAACATTCATGGCTTTATTTAATTTCTGCACATTCCACAACCTCAAGAATCTCTTATTCTCAACCGAATTTCAAAATGTAAACTTCTTTATTGACTTCCACAGTAGTTATGACTGTTTAAAAAATAGTGTTAATTTATGTATATATATATATATATATATATATATATATATCCATATAACATACCGCAATCGTGAATCGCTTGTCAAGCCAGCCGTTCATTATCCACCGTTTTGTTGGAGTGCTTGTTTGAGTGATTAAGCAACTTGATCAGTGCTCTACCATATTCACACTGGCACTGAATATATTTATCGACCTGAACAAAGTTCAGGGCCCATTAATGTGCGTTTGGATGTGCGGTAAATCACGCAGTGGTTCGCTCGCTGAAAAAGTGCAACTTTATTTTACACCACGTTTCCCCTTTTTGTACGATCTTCTTTCACTATATCACTAGTCACTTCGGCATAGAAAGATAGATACACATAAAAAATTTAAACATTTTATTTTTTAAAGTTTCTTCAACTGTTTTGTTGGAGTACTTGCTTTAGTGGTTTGCCACTCAGGTGAGTGCTCTTCATGCTTTGATTGTGATTTGGTGGCTCGGTTCTCTGTGGGCTCATTTCAGGAGTAAGGACGGCAAAATAAATCAGATGATTACAATGAGTAAAAATGTTTTCAGTTGTTACAAAGCAATGAATCACCACAACACGGCAGTATAGCCGAGAGATACGCATGCTCACTCTAAGCTGTCTAGCCTGGGTTCGAAACTTGATCCAGCTTTCAACTGTCATCCTGGTGTTTCACAGGCGGAGCGATTCATCAATGTGTGTGATGGCCGTTAAACTGGACTTCACATCTGCCGGACTCCCCCCTCTGCTCTTCCCCTCCCATCTCCACCGCTTCACTCTTGACCCCCCTCCCATCTCTCCCTCCTCACTCTTGTCTCCCCCCTCCCATCTCCCCCTCCTCACTCTTGTCTCTCCCCTCCCATCTCCCCCTCCTCACTCTTGTCTCCCCCTCCCATCTCCCCCTCCTCACTCTTGTCTCCCCCTCCCATCTCCCCCTCCTCACTCTTGTCTCACCCCTCCCATCCCCCCTCCTTACTCTTGTCTCCCTCCTCTCATCTCCCATCTTCACTCTTGTCTCCCCCTCCCATCTCCCCTCCTCACTCTTGTCTCCCCCTCCCATCTCCCCTCCTCACTCTTGTCTCCCCCTCCCATCTCCCCCTCCTCACTCTCATCTCCCCCTCCTCACTCTTGTCTCCCCTTACCTTTTCTGCCTTCTCCCTCTTGTCTCCTGCCTCGCATCTTTCCCCTCCTCACTTTTGTCTCCCCCTCCCTTCTCTTTGTGCTCACCTTTCTTTCCCCTCCCCTATCCTCTCTTTCTCCTCGCCTCTATTTCCTCTCCGCTCTCTCTCCCCTCTCTCACCCCACTCCATCTCTCGCTCTCTCTCACCACTATTCCTCTCTTACCACTCTCCCTCTCTCAACACCCTACTTGTTCCTCCACGCCTCTCCCTCTGATAAGGGGATTGCAGGTTTAGTTTTGAATTTAAAACTGCTTCCCAGTACTGTAGCATGTACGAATCAGATTCGGTTTGAGCCGACCAGAGGGGTGCAAAGGTCGCTGCATGTGCGAGCATGCATGCATGCAGGCAGGTCTTCGCCAGCTACATAGCATGGGTAATAAATGCTCCCACCCAGTTATATATCGAACCCGGCGGTTAAAAAGAAAATGTTGCTGTTTGGCCATGTTTTATTGCCCTTCCCTTCCCCTCACACTGCCTTCTCTTCCCCTCAAGCTGCCTTATCTTCTCTTCCCCTCACACTGCCCCCCTCCTCACACTGCCTTCTCTTCCCCTCACACTGCCTTCTCTTCCCCTCACACTGCCTCCCCTCCTCCTCACACTGCCTTCTCTTCCCCTCACACTGCCTCCCCCCTCCTCTCACTTCCTTCCCTTCCCCTCACACTGCCTCCCCCTCCTCACACTGCCATCCCTCACCCCCTCACACTGCCTTCTCTTCCCCTCACGCTGCTTTCCCTCCCCCACCTCACATTGCCTTCTTTTCCCCTCACACTGACCCCCCTCCTCACACTGTCTTTTCTTCCCCTCACACTGTCTTCTCTTCTCCTCAAACTCCCCCTCACATGTCCTTCTCTTCCACTCACACTTCCCCCTCACACTGCCTCCCCCTCACATGTCGTTGTCTTCCCCTCACACTACCCCCTTACATTGCCTTCTTTTCCCCTCACATGTCCTTCTCTTCCCCTCACACTTCCTCCCCTCCTCACATGTCGTTCTCTTCCCCTCACACTCCCCCCTCACATTGCCTTCTTTTCCCCTCACATGTCCTTCTGTTCCCCTAACATTTCCTTCTCTTCCCCTCACATGTCCTTCTGTTCCCCTCACACTGCCTCCCCCCCCTCACATTGCCATATCTTCCCCTCACATTTCCTTCTCTTCTCCTCACAGTCTTTTCTTCCCCTCACACTGTCTTCTCTTCTCCTCACATGTCCTTCTCTTCCCGTTGCACTCCCCCTCCTCACATGTCCTTCTCTTCCCCTCACACTGCCTTCCCCCCTCACACTGCCTGCTGTGGTTTGTAAAATGTTTTATGTGGAGGTTTAATTTCGACAGTTCGGCATTGATCCGGTTACTTTCACTTGTATCGGAAATAGCGCATCTGTTCCTTGTCACAAGTCACTGCAAGATATTATCTCTGAGCATCAGGAAGTTTGAGTTAATAATTTCGATATTAAATGTAAACATGTAAATCGTTGCATTCCTCAGCTTTTCTGGATCCTCAAGCTTCATAGGAACTCAGACAAGTATCGGTTAACCTCGGGTGTCAGTCAGGCAATGGTCCAATAAACAGTTATCGTTTATAGTTAACTCAGGCTGACTAATTTGTTAGAGAACAGTTCAGGAAATATTTGTTAAACATACTGACCAACCAGGTTGACGTCCGTGTTTGGGTGAAGGAGCCGGCCCGAGTGAAGGACTCCAGAGCAGGACCGGTTTATTCTACCCACGCGCGACCTTCCCCGCCACGTCATGACGTCATTAAACACAACACTGCACTCCTCCCTCCTAAATAGGTAAATACAATTCTGATGTCGCATTCGTATTACACCATGAACGCCAAACCGTCGAATCCATTAATCTCTTCAGTTATTGTTTTCACAACAGTTGTTACAATTTACATAGAAAAGGAACATTTCCTTATGTAACTTCCTTCCTTCACAAGCTCAATCAACTGAAGATAACCTCAACAATGTTTCTGAACCTTGGACCTCTAATAAACACAAAGTGTGCTGAAACATCAGAATTTTCTTTTCTCACAAAAACTACCCAACCCACTGTTTTACAATTCCAGTTGAACCACGACATACAGATCTAGCCAGGATGGAGGTTTAGACACTCTAGTGGACCCTCTGACAGGTGTTAGTGTTATGGTTGCCTCCTTACTGCCTACTGGTGAGGGTGAAACTGCTGGTTTCTCATTTATAACAGTTTTGTTTTGTCATAATCCCCTGGTTCTGGTGTTGGATTTACCAACTACTCTTGAGGTTCTAAACTCACAGGAAGACTAATCCAGGGGATTTTAGTTCTACCAAAGGTAAGTAATTTCTCTCTCCAGCCACTTTCCTGTTTTGCTCTCGAGAGTCATCTGCGATCAAATGATCTGCGTGTACATATTTGCGGTTATTTCTCGGTATCCTGAACTAATGTTACATAATCTTTACCAAGATATAAAAAGAACAAAAGAAAAAATGTCTAAAAATGTCACAACTTCCACTTTCACACGTGTGGTTGGTTCTCAGTATTGTATCATAATTCACTACCCTTTTTCTACTTCAAAAGACTATTCAATTCGATCTTTCCAACATCCTGTGTCGAAAAAGTCCCACTGTTACAACGTTTCTCTTCTCCATTCCCTTAATTCACCTTTATTGCATCCCTCATGTTATGTCTTTAACCACATCTCTGACTCAAACAAGTTTAAAATCCCAGTTTGCAATGTATGTTCATGTTCCCTCAATCGTCCAGTACCATTTCACTCCACCTTCTTAAATCTACCTCCTCCTAAACCCTCACCTGTTATCCCCTCTCCAAACCCCTCCCATCTTGCCCCTCATCCTACCTCCACTCTTGGCACCTCTTCACTGTCTTCTGCTTCAATATCAGCTCCTCCTCTATTGGCCCAAACTGTTTGGTGTTCTTACATCTGTGGGCTCCATTCTAACCAAACAGATATCTCACTCTCTCAATCATTACACTCCTCAACATGTCAAACATGGTCCTTCCTTCCTCTCAGCAAAACTCCCCCTCTTCCCAACCCCTCAAATCTTGTACCTCCCCATGCCCGCTCCCTTCTTCACCATACCACTACCAAGTCTCATTCTTCCTCTCGACCCACCTTTCTCATCGCCCTCCTGCACCTTGGTCATGCCTGTTCTCATCATCTCTCCCTCCCTCTCACCCCTCCAAGCTTCTCTCTCACCTTTCTCAAAAACTCCCTCTCACCCTTCTCCCTCAACTCTTCCCTCTCACCCTTATCCCTCAAATCTTCTCCCTCACTCCCCCTTCCAAAAGTTGCCCCCCTCACATCCACAAAGCTGCCTCCTTCCCTCACCTTCTCTCTTCCACCTCATCACTCCATCTCCTCCAATCTTCAACTGCCCTTTTCCCCCTCTCTTTTTACTCCCAACAGGACCTCGACCCATCACTACCGAGCCTTTTCTCCTCCTCATCCGGCCCTCTCCCCAAGCTCTTCTGCAATCCCTCACACTCTTTCAATAACCCTCCTACCCTCCTACTCCCTCATTTGCACCAAAAACTTCTTCCCTCCCTCTTTCTTAAAAGTGTGGACCTCAAACATCTGGGGCCTTCGCTCTAACTTGACATCTTTCCATACAGGTTGCCACTGACAAATCAGACATAATCTGCTTAACAGAAACTTTCCTTCTTCAAAACATCTCTGACTGCCTATTATCTCTCTCCGGTTACTCCTTCCTCCGATATGACAGACCTGAGCCTTGTTCTGGCGGTGGAGTTGCTCTCTTCATCAAAGACTATTCCTCACTCATCATGCACTGTCCCACTCCCCAACACCCACAGGAATACCTCTGGCTATGGCTTCCCTTCCACTCCCACCTCACGTTTACTTGTATGTTGCACCATCCACCAAACAGACTTCAATTGTCATCATGCCAGTTGGCTAGGTGTGGGTACCTCTCTCACCTGCCATGGCACTTCAGCAAAAGACTTCTCTGACTCATTGGAACTGACTCAATCAGTCAACTTCCCGACCTGGATCTCAACCAACTCTTTCAATAACACTAAAATTATTCCTCCTAATCCCTCCTCACTCAGGAGGAGTCAGGGCAACTGCCTCCATCTCTTCATGACAGGGCAACTGCCTCCATCTCTTCTGGATCTGATTTTGACAAATTTCCCTGGAAATATCTGCTGTTCTTCCTCCGCTCCAATCGGATCTTCTGACGACATGCTTGTCAAAGTAAACATCTCTCTGGCTGTTATTAGAGAACCACCTTGGCGCCGTCGAGTCTGGCATTTCACGCAGGCCGACTGGCAGGGCCACCAAGCAGCCATCAAACTTCAAGACTGGTCTCCCATCGCTACTTTCTCCAACATACACTCATCCTGGAAATTATTTCATGGAAACTTGCTCTCTGTCATGCACATATTTATCCAATCTCATCTTCAGTTGTCCAACTCTTCCTCCTGCCCATGGTACACAGAAGCTTGTGGCGAGGCAGTTGCCCTGAAACAAGTTGCCCTCGCCTCATGGAAGGCTAATCCAACTGAAGGCAATCTCAGTTCCTTCCACAAAGGTTGGAACAAGTGTGCGTCTACCTTCAGGAGAGCCAGAAAACAACATCTTTCCCATCTCTTCTGAACTCTCAAACCTTTCTCCCTCCTCCAAATCCTGGTGGCATCCAGTTCAGTCTCTTTCTGGTGTATGTTCCCCCCTCCATCCCCTCCCTTACCTCAAATAGCCGTACTGCTGATGCCGCACGTGAAAAGGCTGAATGCCTAAACTCTGTGCTTGGTTCTAAATATTGTGTCCCAAGCCCATCGCTTTCCATACCCACCTTACCCAGTCGCACCCAGCTGTTCCTGGACTCTGTGTCCTTTTCTCCTGACAAGGTTTGAGAGTTTGCTGTCAAACCTCGTCTCGCATTCTGCAACTGGTCCAGCCGCATCAGCCCACGTGCCCTAAAAACCTGCTCCTCTGCTCTTGCTCACACTCTCTCCATTCTATTCACCCTCTCATTTGCTCAAGGTAATCTGCCATCTGCTTGGAAATCAGCAAACATTACCGCCCTGCATAAGAAAGGTGCAAAAACAGATCCCTGGAACTTCAGATCAATCAGCCTTCTCCCAATCATCAGCAAGGTTATGGAATCCATCATCGCTTCAGACATCAAATCCTTCCTCTTCTCCAATGGCTTGATTTCTGATCATCAATTTGGTTTCAGACCAGGTCACTCTACCCTGGATATGCTTCTTCTGCTCTTCCAACAATGGATGGAGGTCCTCAATGCCAGACATGAAATCAGAACCATATCCCTTGACATATCGCGTGCCTTCAATACGGTCTGGCACCTTGCCATGCTCATCAAACTCTCTTCCTATGGTATCCAAGGGCATCTCCACTCATGGCTCACAGACTTTCTCTCCCGTCACAGCCAACGTGTGACCCTTAATGGAATTCTCTCATCCCCTCTTCCTGTTGTCGAAGAAATTTCTAAGTCATCTGTACAATTGAACATTTATTTAATAAACAACATCAACAAATAACACAAACAAACACTCATATGCATATGGAGGACCTGGACAAAGAGTTGCTCCAGATCTCTGAAATACATGGAGAATCTTAGCCTCTTATATAGTGTTCAGTGAGACACAGTATTTTTTACTTTTTTCATGATGCTGGCACCAACTTTGTCAGGTCTTGACACCCTCCAGGTGAAGCATATCTTCGGCCTTCATGCAGCCCCAGCCTGACATGGGTGTATGGTTGTAACATACATTTCAAATCCAGACATGTTAATCCTCTTTCCCAGCAGAGAATGCTGGAATGATGTCAAACCTCAACTCCTTTGGGCATTTTGATGAATTTCTATTGTAAAAAGTCAGTCTGCTTCTCCCAGACTGGGAAAATATATTATCTTGAAGCGATTAGGGCTGAGTGAATACATCTGGACCCTTTCTTCGATCCACATTCCAACTTGATGCGGTCTTTTATAAGAATTCTTTTCGATAGCTTTTAGATGATAGGCAATTCTTCTTACTGAATTCAACTTACTGGAAGAGGTCAGCCTGCTCATAAATTTTAATAGTCAGGTGATCTTTTCATACAAAGGAAATATATGATTATGTTAATTTTAAATGGATACATGTTGAAGCACATTTTCTATTACATTTATTTTAATATCACGCTTTAATTAATCAACATTGTATTATTCATTTTATCACCCTCAAACCCAGTATGGTCATTTTCGGAGAAAATGCATCAACACTTTCCAGGCTGGAGTTCCTCAAGGCTGTTCTGTGCCCTGTTATTTTTCTGGTTTTCATCAATGATCTTTCTGACTCTGGAAAACCCTCTTTATCTCTTTGCTGATGACTCCACCCTCTGCCGTACCATCTGTATTCCCTCAGATCGGCAAGCACCAGCCTCTTCACTCTCTGTAGATCTGGGTAAAATTACAAGCTGGTCCTACACATGGAACATGTCTTTCAACCCTAACAAATCTCACACTCTCACTATGTCTCTCCGAAAGGACCGTCTGGAAAATCCCCCCATCTACTTTCTTAACAATCCTCGTGAAGAAGTCCTTTCATTGAAGCTTCTGGGTCTCACTATCTGCCATGATCTTTCCTGGGAAAGCCACATTTCCAAGATGGCCTCCAAAGCCAGTCACCAACTGGGCATCCTCCGTCGTGCAAAGTTCTTCCTTGGCAACACCTGAGCTTCTGACCATAAACAAAGCTTTTGTCCACAGCCTGATGGAGACTGCTCTCCCCTCTGGGCTGGTACTCCCGCCTCTTACCTTTCTCGGTTTCACGCTGTGGAAACCAAGACATTTAGGATCATTGGTATATCCTGTGATGAGGCTGAGCCTTTGGGTCTCTCACTCTCTCTCATCCCTCTCCCTTCCACAAATCTCCTCATGGATCTGTTCACCACTGTTTTTTCCTTCCCTCTCCCGCCCCTCTTGTCTCCTGCTCCCCCTGTTGTGCATTTCTGTGGTTAGCGAGCCTCGACAGCCTTGACAGTGGATACAAAATGATGATACAAGCCTCGACGGTGGATACAAAATAAATAAATAAATATTATTTATAAAATGCATGATAAATAAGCATTAAAATAATTTGTTGGTGGTTGCTAGATTATACAGTGCAGTATGTTAAAATCGGTTATTCATGACAGTTTGAATAATTGAATAACAGTTTGAGTCTCTGGTTCGATGGAGGAGCTGTGTAATGGACATGCCCACATGGTAAAGTGTTTATCGCTTAATATACTATCACATAAAGTAATGTATGATTCAAGTTATTCAAATGTATTAATACTTCAAATAAAAGTCATAATTAAATAAGTTCGAATGACGATATTGCATTGCTGTGTTGACTGACTGTCTGGATACAACTTTGACGTTATATTGTTGCGAATCTGGAAGCCATGAGCTCACAGACATTCAGGTTCCTAAAGCTCAGTTATTTCGATAAGCATGTGTTTTATAGATAGCTTCCATCCCCTAGTCTAATGGGTGAATAAATGTAAATGCGCTGTAAAGTTATTTTAATAGTCCACCAATAATAGGTTTTCTTTTATTTAACAACACCAACGATAGCAACGCCATCTTCACTTCCATCCTGACGTCATGACCCTCGCGGCAATCGTCGCGCAATCGCCAGCAGGCGCGCGCGGGGGCGGAGTCGAGCGTAGGCACGGCGTCCCTCCTTCGCCAATCGGCAAGGAACGGGCGTCTTCCCTGCCCCGTCTCCAACTCAACACGATCGCCATTAGACACGCAGTCAGAGGTGAGGCGGTGGGCGGAACCACAAACGCCTCCGCTCAAGACTCCGCCCAGGGGGGTGGGAGTTGCCCCACCTACCATGCGCCTGTCCAATGGAGGGCGGCCAGGGAATCGTACGATGGTTCCGACCAATGAGAAGGCGAGTGGACATAAAAAGAGGACTCTCCCTTGAAGGAAGGAGGAGAGATTTTCGGGAAGTAGATTTGGACAGGGAGAGATTTTGGCACAGTCCTCGTCAGCCCAGGTCCTCGTCCGCCTCCGCCGCCTCCTCCTCCGAATGATCGCGAGCTTGGGCGATCACCTCGACTCACCTCAACTGGGTTCGGCTGCGCTCGTCCGTCCTTGGGTGACCGGAGCTCCGGCAAGGAATGGATGCCAGCCGCGCGCTCGCGGCCAAGTAGCCAGCTACCCTGATCTTCAGCCCGACTGTCCTCTGGGCTGGAGATCCAAATAAAGACCAATTGGTCTGATTCTCGTGTGTGTGTGTGTGTGTGTGTGTGTGTGTGTGTGTGTGTGTGTGTGTGTGTGTGTGTGTGTGTGTGTGTGTGTGTGTGTGTGTGTGTGTGTGTGGCGCCAGTCTGGTAAGTAGTAAAACTGTTAAGTGCTTTTGCTACATTTATATATATTTGTATTTTCATTTCTATTATTCGATTTAGCTCTGCCCTTACATGCTTCCCTCATTCCCCACCTATTGTATGAATAACCCTCATTTGTTAAATGTTTTCAGCTCGTTCGTGTCCATTCTTGCTTTGACTGAGCATGATGCGTGATTGAGAATTAGTACGGCAGTTCGGGCCGGTAAATT
Source organism: Eptatretus burgeri (assembly GCF_056783735.1). Taxonomy (NCBI): domain Eukaryota; kingdom Metazoa; phylum Chordata; class Myxini; order Myxiniformes; family Myxinidae; genus Eptatretus; species Eptatretus burgeri. The sequence goes on from NC_140974.1 coordinate 52,343,193, forward strand.
GTCATTTGGTCTGGCGCGACTTTCGTAATCCCGCTCGGTTACGCCAGATCCGAGTCGGCGATCGCGACTCGATTCGGACAAAGTCGGCCGAGGGTGAATTTCCCCGGTATTTGGATCACATGGGTATTTAGGTAATTGAAATTGGCAATCGACCCTATCCCACGTGGTCTATCCATTGGCGAACTTCGGTCCGATACAGGACCCGTCGGCTCCGGACTTATCCAGGGCGACGACCGAAACATTCCGGCGGATCGGTCGGGCTGACTTGCAGCTCCATCTAGCGGTCGTGCTCGCGGCCGATACCCGGCCCCGCAACAATATGTCCATTGATGTTTAGTAATCTACTGATGTGGACCTGCGACCTGGGTTGTGGATCCGCCGTTTGGAGAGGTTCTGGGCTGAAAGGATCGAAACCTCGATGTAAAGCGGTGCCCAGCTGATGATCCGGGCAGTTGGGAAATCAGTAAATTGATTACAAGTTAAAGTTACAACTTCGAATAAAATGGCTTTTGTAAGTGCTTACAAGTACATCATATATATCTGTGTTTGTGTGTTTATATGTGTGTGTTTGTATGTATGTGTGTGTGTGTGTGTATTGTTATGTCTGGCTTCCTTCTTGGGACTACGGTGCAGGAATTGGTCATTATTTTGATTACCTTCCCTTCCCCTTATGAGCAGTTACCTTTCTTACAAGCAGAGCAGGTACGCTGCCTTACCATTCCATCACACTGCCTTCCCTTCCCTTCCCATCACACTGCCTTCCCTCACATTCTCCTCATGTTTACCTCCTCCAAAGCCCCCTCCCCTCTCCACCCCCATGGACATCTCCCGCAGTCTCACATGCTGTATAAACATTTCACATACCCCATTTTGTTCAATCCCCTACTACCCCCACCCTTCACAAGTTCCACTGCCAAACGGAAGTCGAGAACCCCTCCCATCATGCTCAGTTCCTCCCAAACCTCCTTCCCCCCCCCCTTTCCTATTTCCCCCGTCCTCACTCTCATCACCCTTCCCATCACCCTTGCTCTCCCCACACCCCCCACCCCCCCACCCCAAACTCCTCACTTTTCCTGCCTTCCTCGCTCCCCCCTTCTTCACTTCTCCGAGCTCCTCCACCCCTCCTGCTTGCTTATTATTGCAAATAATTTTCACCCCATTTCTTTTGTAGGTTTCCTGACCAGAAAAGAACACTTTGTAATTTCCGGATTGAAACCGCCCCAAACCAGTCCTTCTCGGTCCGTCTATCTGCAAAATTTCAGTCCTTTCTCTCTCTCTCTCTGTCTCTCCCCTTATTATATCTAACCTTTCCTGATTATGCCCGGTGTTGGCTTAATGGTTAGGGTTGTGGGCTTTGGATCCTTGGGTCCTGAGTTAAAATCCCGCTCAGCTGTTGAATTAATACCAGGTGGGGTTGACTCGGCCTGTCATCCTTCCGAGGTTGGCAAAATGAGTGCCAGCATGCTGGTATTGTCGGAGTGGTGACACATCCAGGATTGTGCCCAATAGCCAAGGAGACTGCGTAAGCAGCACCAGTGCTCTGCACAGAGTATGGTCCCAATATCTCCCTCTCTCTCTCTTTCCTGATTCATTGACCTTACATTCCATATCTCAATTTTGTGAACGTTGGAGAAGCTCAGAGTTCAACGTTCAGTTCTGGCAACCTCAGCAATTGCATTTCCTTGCTGGTTTGATCTAGTCCCATCATCATAGCCAGTCCTGTACTCATCAAAAACATTTTGATCCTCCCCACTAGCCATTTGGGTGCTTTCAAACCTGGGGGCTCATCATCTGGCACCATAGCTTTATCTCATATATTTCTAATCATAATTGTTTTCAGTCATCGGATCTTCAGGTGCAGCAAGGAAAGAATCTTGGCCAAGAAGCATATTATTCTCCAATACAATTACATACTTTCATCCAGTTTAATAAAACACAATGTTGATGGTAATTTACATAATCTATCATGTCTCAGCATGCAGTGCTGCATTGTTCTTGGCAACAGACAAAACTCTTGCCAAACGCACCTCCGGTGGCAGGGCCCAGTCGGAGGCCCAACAATACTCTGGAGAGAGTACAAGTGATGGTGGATGCTGCAACGCAAGGTAGCGATTCAAATGTGATTCCTCATTCCAAATTGCGACCAAACCGTGGGTCACGTCATCCTGCAAGGCCGCCCAGCAGTGATGAAGCATTTTGATGACGGTGTCCGGATGCCCCCCATAGAATGCGCCACCATAATAGAAGGTTCCTTGTGTGTACGTAAGGCTTGCACGAGATGCAGAGTGCCGCTCATATGGGA
>NC_140974.1:52347994-52467994 GCF_056783735.1 Eptatretus burgeri
ATTAATATTAGCAGCTTTCCAACCACCGTAAAGTAAATCAAATAAAGTAAATCTAAGGCTCAAAGTAAATCTAATCCAATTTACCATGAATTATATATTTTCTCGATTTTACTTCATTTCCTCCATGTTGTGAGGACATCAGTCAGCGTTAACAGGAGATTTGAAGAGTTGCGCTACATCCTTCAGCCATTCAACTTTCCATTTAACATCGCAGCCATAAAAGCTTGAAGTGAAAATGATCTTCGAAAAAGCTGGAGCTACGAGGCCACTTGGGAGAGCACTCGGTTGAGCTCCGCCATGCAATGCCTGATCCAGGAGAACATATCAGGCCTGATACATTTTGAAACATCGTACTATATATCGTTTTTGGCCCTATCTTTCAATGGTGAATAATCACTTTTAAAATTATATAATTCTCATATGCAGATTAGGATTTTCACGAAATTCAAATCAATCCATCCTTGCCACTCAACAAACATGTTCACCAAGTTTCATCCGAATCCTTCTCCAACTTTGTGAGATATTGTGTGATATGTAAGTTTCGCCCTATTTCCCAATAGTGAAGAATGATTTGGGAGAGCATCGTGACATTCGAATAAGTGACGTCATTTTTCCTGTCGGAATTTCTCCACTTCCTCGTCATTTTATTTTAGCGATTGGGGTTTTTAAGAGGGTTCCACAAAATAATTTGGAAGGATTTCTTCAGCTCAGTTTCTGAGATATAAAGATATTTCAAATGTTCACATTTTTGGTCATTGTGTTTTTTTAAGGTAAATTTTAATGTGCTATCCCAGTGGGATCTGACAGTCAATTTCTAAGTCTGATTTCATTCGTCACACAGATGTTTTTTTCTACATTCATTTCATTTTATGTGAAAAAAACCACTTTTGACGTCATTTTCTGGGAAAACATGACGTTATAGAGAATAATGTTAACGATGCTATTGATGTGCCTTAATTCATTGAATCTAATGCAAAACAAAAAAATTCTTACTCTGATGATTTCCATTCCAAAGTTGTTAGAAATGTTATTTTTCAAACTTTGATGACCTTGACCTTGATATTTGACTTAGGTCATTGTTGGCCAGATATCACACTTTTATTGACCCATACTACTATCCCACCAAGTTTGGTTCCAATTGATCCAGGCATCGCCAAGATATGACAATACATTACCAATGATTGTGCGGAAAAGACAGATAGACACAGAGATAGACAGACGGCCAGCTGGTCATTCTAATACTGTACATCGCAAACCCTCTCCAGGGGCAAGACGTGAATCTATTCTTCGCTTGAAGATGTCACCATATTATTAGCTCTCTGATCGAAAGGGTTTTGCAGGGGGCCACCCACATACCTAGTGGAGGTTCTGACTATATTTTTGCTCTTCGTTTGTCCATCTGTCCTTCCCACCTGTGGTTTTCCATATTTTTTCCATACCCTTTGATGTATTCAACTGAAACGTGGTGCATGGCTTTATTACGATGTCACACAACAAGTTGGAGTTTCAGATCGTTTATTCAATTTTTTAGAGTTTTTTCAGTGTTTTGCTACCCTGACTCCACCCCTCTGTTTTACATCAATTGGTTAGACAGCTCACCTGATTTCACCCCAATAAAATAATGTGCCACCATTAATTGATGTTGCATCGATCAGCAGATCACAGGCCTTAGGTGTGGGTGCACAGATATATAACCACGATGTATTATATATGTACATAAGCCGAAAAACATGTTTTTGCTTCATGTATGTCCATCGGGTTATTTTTAATGTGGAATAGGCAAAGTCAAGAAATGGATGAAACATTGCGGAGTAGAGTTTTTTCTTCCTCATTTTGGTTCTGGTATCGGCTTGAGTCTGCTTTGAATCAAACTAATCTTTATTTCTAGCTTGTTATTGTAGATGTCTTTATTGGTTTCTTGTCTACAAAAAATATCAGCAAATGAAAATTGCTTCTCCTTTTATTTCGCCGAATAGACCCAAACCTATACAGTTTCTTCTTCTTCATTTTGGCTCTGGTATCGGCTCGAGTGTGCGTTAAACGCAAACTTATTTTTTTTAATCTCCCGAACATGCATTGGAACCTGTAGGGGACGTGTATTGCAAAGTAATTCTCTGTCTTGTTTCTTGATAAGATAGAGACTTATGGAAGTGTAAAGGATGTCTCAAATGTCTGAAGTTGTGTTGAGATAGTACATAGTTTCTTTTTTATTTTGTTCATCTTTCCACGTTAACTCTGTCAAAATATATACTTTTAAAAAAGATCGACTAAAATAAATTTGACACACTTCACCTTAAAAAGCATGTCGACATCAATAGTGAAGAAGTAGTCTGGCTTGTGCTCAAGTTCATTCCCTTCAAGCAAGCGCAACAGTCGTGGCATGCGCCGGATAGCATTCTCACGCCACCCGTTGAACTTCTCTGTGTGCAGAAACAACACCTTACGTGCCGAGTGACTTGGAATTAAAGGCATACTCCGATCCTTCCGTTCTGTCAGCACCACAAACATGATGTCATAGCCCGGCATGAAGTACATCTCTGCGCTTTCCAGAAATGGTTGCACAAATAGCCAATAGCTGTGGGTATAAGGTGTTGGACATGTCAAAAAAAACATGTTTCGTTTTGACCATGCAATGTCCCAAAACAGATGCGAAGAAACATTCTTTGTCCATTGCTTTTCATTAATTTTACATCAGTTCCTTACAAATGGCCTTTCCCGAAAGAGCTGTTTCTCGGATGTGAAAAATCTCATGCAAACATGAGTCATCAAGGTCTTTCGTACACCCAAGCAATCACCAAAAAAAAAAAGATTTGACAACAATGCGTAATATATATATATATATATATATATATATATATATATATATAAATATATATACATACGTGACTCCAGCCACATTAGATGCCAACCCACTGATACGTTTGATCTCAATTAGCCATATTGTTTTGTTGTGTGTAAATATTCTTCTCCAGAACGGCTGTACATATTGAGGCAAAACTTTACACACAAATTCCCCATTACATCCTTTTACAAGTTTGTTAATTTCTAATTGATAGGTCACATGGTTTGGCAGCCATATTGAATTTACCCTAAAACCTTCAAACATCTTCTCCAGAACGGCAGGCCAGATCAAGGGGAAACTTCACACACATATTGCTCAAGGATAGGGAATATAAGTTTGTTAATGAATAAATTGATAGGACACATGGTTTGGCAGCCTTATTGGATTGAAGGAACATATGAAATAAAGTTTTCTCTGGAACCATTTATCCAATAGAAGCAAAAGTTTGCAACTCTCATCTAACCCCATGGCTGCATAAATGGTAAAAAAATTATGATGTCACAAGTCAGATGGTTTGGCAGCCATCTTGGATAGAAAAACGCACCTTATACCATCAACACAAAACTAAAGGCCCTGTCACACCTTTACGATTTAGCTAGCGTATGAAAAATAGCCGACGTATGAAAAATTTGTCTAAAACGCTGGCACACGTCGAATACGTATGGTAAAGTTTTGTATACGTTAAGAGCACGCTGGCATACGTCGTAGTATGCCGAGCTGTTAGACAAATTTTCCATGCTTTAAATTTTTCGACGTATGCCAGCGTATGACTCACACATTCCACATAACGCTGGCCATAAGTTGTAGGCACGTTACGTGATCGTTGACACACGTTACTTGTAAATTACTCATAAGTTGAAACACGTTGAGGTAATGTTTAGCGTACTCGAAACTTATTTCTATCCTATGAGTAACGTGTTGTAGGCACGTTACGCGATCGTTGACACACGTCGACACACGTTACTTGTAAGTTATTCATAAGTTGAAACACGTCGAGGTAATGTTTAGCGTCAGTGTTCCAGACTCCATGTTTTTTTGTTGTTGTTGTTGTTGTTGTTTTCTTCGGCATGACGGTGATGTTGACACTTCGATTTCTAGTGCGGTTATAATATAATATAATTAATAGGCTGCCACTCAACGATTTAAATCATAACCGCACTAGAAATTGAAGTGTCAACATCACCGTCATGCCGAAAAAAAAAACAAAAAAAAAAAAACATGGAGTCTGGAACACCGACGGGTTCCTCCTGTGTGAACCCCATTTTTATATACCAATACGCCATTATACGGTAGCTGTAAGTTACAAACACGTTCAGTAAGTTCTGTGGTCGTCCGGAAGACGTCAATCAAATACATCTACATACGTCAATGTGCGTTTGAGATACGTTACACATAGGTTCAAATCACGTTACTCATAGGTTAGAAATAAGTTTCGGGTATGCTAAACATTACCTCGACGTGTTTTGACTTCTGAGTAACTTACAAGTAATGTGTCGACGTGTGTCAACGATCGCGTAACGTGCCTACAACTTATGCCAGCGTATGCGGAACGTGTGCGTCATACGCTGGATATGTCGAAAAATTTTCAACATGCTGAAAAATTTTCGACGTATTCGGCGTACTACGACGTATGCCAGCATGCTTCAGCGTGCTCTTAACATATACAAAACTTACCCATAACATATTCGACGTGTGCCAGCGTATACGGCAAATTTTTCATACGTCGGCATACACTGGCTAAAACGTCAAAGTGTGGCAGCGGCTTGGCATTTCGATGTATAGTGCGGTTATGATTTGAATCGTCGAGCCGCAGCCTTTTAATAGGCTACGCCACGTGATCATCGGCGATACGCTGCCGCACTATGCATAAGTTAGACTATCGTTGGGCATAGGTTGTGAACGCTGACAACACGCTCAGCATTCGTTGATATGTTATCAAAAGGTTCTGTGTACGTTGCTAATACATTATGCATACGTCCAACGCATTATGAATACGTCCAAAACTGGAAAAAAAACATCAATAGTTCAGCGTACGCCAGCATTTTGCATACATTTTGATACCTTGCCATACGCTGGCTAAAATGTCAAGGTGTGACAGGGCCTTTAACAAGCATGATCCCCTGCCACATTCAAGGGAGAATATAAATTTATGATGCAATAGGTCACATGGTTCGATAGCCATATTGGATTGAAAATTAAAAATTAATAATCCTTCTCTGAAACGGCTGAACAAATCGAGGCAAAATTTTACAGGTATGACCACCTATCCATGACAAACAAAAAGTTCCCACCTTCTTTTGATGTAGGTCATATGGTTTGGCAGCCATATTGGATAAAGGAAAAAATATTAAATAATGTTTATTCTGGAACCACTGCATCAATCAATGTGAATCTTCACAGTTATGATGGAGCAATCATGTGGAATGAAGGTTTTCAATTTCAACTCGATCGGCCCGATGGTTTGACAGCCATGTTGGATTGAAGGAAAATATTAAATAATGTTTACTCTGGAACCACTGCATCAATCAATGTGAATGTTCATAGTTATGATGGAGCAATCATGTGGAATGAAGGTTTTCAATTTCAACTCGATCGGCCCCATGGTTTGGGAGCCATATTGGATTGAAGGAAAAATATTAAATAGTATTTACTCTGGAACTGCTGCATCCATAAATGTGAAACTTCAAAATTAAAATCTCGGTGACAGGGGAAAGAAGGTTTTATATTTCAACCCGATCGGCCACAAGGTCTGGCAGCCAGAATTATTTGAATCTGAGAACTTTTAGAATTTCAGTTTTTTTTTTGCATAAGGCCCACTTTTGCACCTGCATGCATTTGAGGCTACAGGAGCAGAAATTCAATTCATACCGATAATGGCCCCAGGAAAAATGGTCAACTGTGTACGTAATAAATGGATGGAACATGGCCTGTTTCTCAGTGCATAACTTGTGAATCCCGCGTCATAGAGAAACGTGTGGGGTCTCATTCGACTCAAGGGAATCCCGCTTTATGCTCTGCACCGATGGTGTCCACATTTATTACTTTGTGTTCAGGTTATTGAAACACCAATGCAATTGATACCGACCATGTATTCAGGAAAAAGGGCTAACTGCATACTTAATAAATAGATTAAATAAATAGATTGAATTACTTGGTCCATATCTCATCAATTCCACGTCGTAGAGAGATGTGTGGGGGACTTCATATTACTCGGGGGAGTTCTGGTTTACCCTGTGGATCCATAGTGACATTTCCCGCACATTTATTACTTCGTGTTCAGGAAATTCAAATGTCAATTCAATTGATATTTTTTTTTTCAAATGATATTGTCAAATCAATTTTTATTTATTTTATTTTTCCTGCCAATGTCCGAGATATATCTTGTAGCCGACTGGGACTTTCAGAATGAATTTTTGCATCAATTATAGAAATACAAATTATGCGGGTTAACATTGCTTTGATGTTGAACGAAATTTTAATGCCATGATTTAATTGCAAGCAATTTAATATTTTTCACCAAACTCGAACAAGTTTTTTTGAAACAATCACACCAAAATTATCCTTTCTAGATTGAGTAGAGCAAGGCTCATTTACACTTAATTTAAATAATACCCCTCCGAGTTAAAGGTCACGGTCAAATGGCAGTCTGAAAAAAAAAAGTTTTTGTCATCTCTCAATTTTGGCAATGTGGAATTTCAGAGCGCTTGGCCTTCTATGATGTTCTTGCATCATAACAGTGTAATGTACTTGCACTGAAGTTGTGCACCTGATATTTGATTAGAGTCCTTGACCTACTGTTTTTTTTTTGGATTGTGACACAATTAACAAAAAACACCTTTTTGATCATAACATAAAGTTTCCTCCGATTTTCATGGTGTTGAGTTTTATGGATACATTGTGGATCGAGACACATATTCTTACTTTATACCCTATCCATAAATGTCGAAGGGCTTTAGTATGAAAACATCCAAAAGAAGTTCGAGTTTCATGACGTTTCGTCAATTTTTCACAGAGTTTTGCCATTTTCAGACTGAGAAAATATCATATTATACATGGGTCAGTGTTCAGCTTCCCAAACTCCACCCCACTGATTTACACCCATTGGCTGGACAGCAAGCCTGACCCCACCCCAACAAAGTCATGTGCTGCCATTGCATGAATCAACACAGATTGGCAGGCCTCAGGCCTTTGGCCTGGGTGTTAGTCCATGGCCCAGTGCAATTAGAATGATCTCAGGTATATATCCACGATGTATTATATATGCACATAAGCCATTTACATGTTTTGCTTCATGTATGTACATCGGGTTATTTTTAATATGAAATAGGCAAAGCGTAGATATGAATAAATTATGGTGGGTTGGAGTTTCTTCTTCTTCGTTTTTGGTTCCAGTATCGGCTCAAGCGTGCGTTAAACTCAAACAAATTTTTATCTCCTGAATATTCATTGGGACTGGTAGGGAATATGTATTGCAAAGTAATTCTTGCTCTTGTTATTATTAGGGTACCATTAGTCTTCCAGGTGGTGGCACCATATTGTTTCTGTTCAGATTATTTGTTATTATTCTTATTCCCATTTTGGGCCATTTTTTACTCGATGATTTCCTTAAACATGTGCTTTCTCAGCAACGACTTCTCTGATTGACACAAAATTTTCACCATAGGTGCACCGACTCATGCAGGATTTTAAAATTATAATTATGATGTCATAGGTCATGTTGAGTGGCAGCCATGTTGGAAAACCCAAAAAACTTTGGACATCTTGTCTTGAACTGCTCGCTGGAAAAAATTGAATCATGGCTCATTGTCAAGATATCCACAAGGGCTATGAGTCGTGTTAACCATGATGTCATCGGTGAAGTGGTATCCTGGTAAAAATTTGACATGTACACCACTGCATCTCATCAGAATGAAAATTTGAGGTTCATCTCGGGAAAGATGTGAATACAAAAAAAAATTATGACTTCTTCAATCATGTGGTTTGGCAGCCATATTGTTTTGAAAAAAACAAAAAGGAAAAAATATTTTTCTCCACAATCGCTTTAGAGATTGAAGTGACTCTGCACACAAATGATCGACTAGCCATGCTGAATAAAGTTTGATAACTATGACATCAGATGTCACATGGTCTGGCAGCCAGCTTGGATTTACCCTAAAGCCTTCAAAAATATTTTTCTCCAGAATGTCTGAACAGATTGAGGGGAACTTCACAGACATCTTCCTCATTACTTGCTGATACTAGGGTCATAAAGAATAATTGATAGGTCACGTGGTTTGGTGGCCATATTGGATTGAAGAAAATATTAAATAATGTTTTCTCTGGAACTGCTTATCCAGTCATTGTGAAATTTGGGAGTTGTCATCTTCCACCATTGTTGCATTCAGGGTGAAAATGATGATGTCATAGGTTGTTATGACATATTAGCTGATGGCCCCATTGGCCCATAATTGTACATTTGACTTATTTAAACATTCATCAATTGCATTAACCAGGTGTCTGGATTCAAACCATTGGCCTGGTTGCTTCAAATTGTGTTTCCAAGCTTTTGCCCTCGTTTTACAATTTGCTGTACGATGTGTTAAAATGTAATATCAACAAGCCAGTCTGGCCTTGCCACAGAGCAGCGTCTGCAGGCTGTTATGAATTCCAGTGGAGTGTCAACAAGTCTTGGAGAGCTACAAAGGATTTGCTCCTGTTTATGAATATGTGCCGGCGCTTTCTCGCTGTCTGAAGCGTGAGAAAGGAGCTGTTTACTGCTAATTCTCCCCGAGGGCCGCAGGGAGGGGGAAAAAGCCCACTTGCATCTTTGTTTCTTTCTTTGCTTGCTTTTCTCCGCCTAGGAATAGGTTTTATATATGAAACCTTTGGAGTGTAACCTTTAGTGTGGTACAGGTTCTGACTGCTGTGGTTGGTCCCTGTGCCACCTCCGCTTGCAAGTGTGCTGTGCAACTTCAATAAACCGTTTATTCGAGAATCCTCAGTTGACTCCCCTCAATTCTTGGCCAGGATTGGTGAGGGTCATCATCACATCTGGCGACCCAGATGGGACGCTGTCGGGTCCTGAACGCCACGATCCGGAGGGATCTCCGTCGAGCGCAGCTGACGCCGCGATCCGGAGGGATCTCCGTTGAGCGCAGCCTCGGGGTCTGCACGGGTTTCGAACTGGTAACGGTAGATGAGGAAAGTCGAATGCGGTTTCTTGGAGGAGCATAGGGGCTGTCAGGCCAGATTAGGTGACCGGGTTTGGGTCAGAGGGCAAGGAAAGCCCGAGTGAAACAGGGGATACAGGTTCAAGTCCTGTGACCACAGGTTAGAGTCCTGGGGTAATTGTTGGGAGGGTCTAGAGTCCTTCAGAGGAAGAAAAGCTTTAAGGTAATCGAGAAGAGCGGGTCTCTGATCCTGCACACTAAAAGGAGAAAAGAGAGCTATCAGGCGATAGGTAAGCCAAGGGGATTTCGGTCCGATTAAAGGAGACACGTTTCAAGGCTATAAGGCTAGTGACAAATTAAGAACATACAATGGGGAATAACTCTTCAAAGAACAGAGTTACCCAAAGGAACATGTTGTAAGGGAGTACAGGGCTGGATAACATGGACAGCGGGAAGACAGGATCCCTTCTCGCTGACCGGGCCCTTAGATCCAAAGATAGGACACACCGTCAGCACAGTGTTGACGGAGGGGAGAGTGGGATGCTCGAGACAGAATGAAACACCCTGGAGGGCGTTAGCAGCTTGGCTAACGGAGTCACAAGCTGAGACAGGATGTACACAAGGTAAACGAGCGAGGAGGCGAATACAATGTGAGTGGGAAGGTTGAGTTTGTGTTAGATGTAAGTTAAGTGTTCCAACTTGGAACTTGTATGTGTGGAACAACTTGTATGTTTGTATGGAGATAATGATTGGTCGTCACCGTAAATGTGAAGACTTTGGAGGAGGTGAATTGCGCACACCAAATCCGGAGGAAGGACGATGATGACCGGTTCTGCACGTGTTGTTAATTCATAGTGATGGGCGAATGTCATTGAGAGTGTTTTTACCGGTGTGTGTGTATCTGTCTGTGTCTGTCTGTGTCTGTGTGTGAACTCTATAGGGAATTGAATAATTAAAACCACTTCAGCAGACAGTTTGGAGATTATGTGTGAGAATTCTCTACAGTACTCGTGCTGTGGTTAAGCTGTGGGATGTCAAATGGACCAAGGCTTGGGTTTTCTCATGGTCCGATAAACTCTGTATGCTGTTTTGGCTTTGAACACTGTACATGATACGTGATAAATGGATAGTTTCTTCGGAGCATCATTTTGATTTTAAATTCAAATTCAGTTCTGTTTCCACCTTGCATGTTTCATAAGGCTGATCGACGTTACGGGTTTGTGTGAGTGCGTGATGACGTCATCACGCGGCCGAATCGAATTCCATTCAGGATACGAGATTGATTCAAAGAAATATATGTTGAAAATGTTGAAACCAAGGATTGCTCGATTTTTATTGTTCGGAAATGAGTGCACGCATTCTCGGACATAGAGAACGACAATCCTTTGGCGGTAATAAATGTTATTTGCGGTTTTTGTTGTTGATTGGGCTTCGTGACCGGAAGAGGGGGAAAAACGTCACTTCCGGCGTGGCCCAACATCGAGCTTCTCGGTATCTATACAAAGGCTATTCTGATATTGATGCGAGGTGAATGCCGGCGATGACTTGCCGGCCTGTGTTTGGTGGGTGCTTCGTGTGCCTGTTGGCGCCGGAGTGGAGCTATCTGTTGTTGTTTGGTGGGTGTTACAAAGTGTCTGCTGTTTTCACATGTGTAACGTCTGGGCTGTGCCAAGAGAGCAGTGTACTGAAGGAGGGATGCACAGGAGGGAGTTTTATGGAAGGGTTTTAAAATCACACGGTTGAATGTGGAGTGGTTTTGCTTCGGCAGCCATGCTGGTTGGCGAATGGGAGGGGTTATTGATTGTGAAGCTCCTGGTGTTGGATGCTGTTGGGAGGTTTTGTGTTCATGTTAGTACATTTTGAACCTCCATAGTTTATAGTTAATTAGAGAGAGTTGTGCGAAAGAAAAGGTGAGCGAGTGGTGGGTGCAGGTGAGCATATGCTTCAGTGGTGACGGTAATGATGTGATGTAATTGGCCAATTCTCTCCACAATGTGTTTGAATCTCAGCTCAGCTCGGGGATGACATGAAAGAGAAGTCCATTTGAGGGGGGCGAGCTATCGCAGGCATTGTGAAGGTAATCTTCTGGTTGCTCAACCCAGCAAGGTTTAATGGCTTGGTAGCTATTGTGTTGAAATGTGCATGGAGTTGGTATTTTAAAACGCGGTTTTTTTAATATCTTCACGGCACCGTATCTGCGAAGATCCATGCTCTTTGTGTACTGTACAATTTTACCGACATTGGACAACAGTTTGGATGGTGAGCGACGCGAGACCGAGGTGTGGATGATTATGGGATGTAGAGGAATGGTTGCTTAGCAACGACATCGATCTGGAAGGAAGGAGCGGCGGTGGAGTTGAAACAAGCCGCCAGAGAGCGTGAACTAATGAAGAAAAGAGAAGGACTTACACCACACGCCATGATTACACAGGATTGATGGGCCTAATTGCCTCCTCATACGTTGAGATTCATTGCATTGCTTTCTGTGCGGGAAACGGACAGGGAAAAACATGTCTGTTGTGTTTATATGGGCCTCTACCTGTCAGGGTAAATTCATTAGATGTCATCGGATAATTCTGTTTATTGTCACAATGGTAGAGGATTGGAATAACGTAGATTGGATGTTAAGGGGGATTTAAATGCTTGGACAGCAGAAAGGGTTTGATGGATGGATGGAATCGCTCTGTGACGACAATGATATTGCTGTGAATTACTCATGTTTAATTATTATTCCTGTGAATAACTTATCTTTGAATTATTTGGGAATCTATTTTGTGAATTATGATAACCGAACACAGGTGTGATCTGCACAATGTTTTGCGGACACCTAGACACGGTACACCAGTGTGTTTTGACCTGTAATGGTGGTGATGGGGATAATCTTAGGATCAATGGGACCAACAAGTGATACTCATGATAATGTTTGTATGTGATATTAATCAGAAAAGTGATTTTCACACACCTTTTACCGGATTGGTTGTCAAATACATAAGAAATGGAGATAGTGTATGGAAACCGTGTTAGTTACTTTCAGACTAAGCTCATAAAAATAGGAAAATTGGGGGAAAATAACTAATTGGGAACGAACCATGATGTTTCTTTTGGTCATAATTGATATAAACTTTTGTTTTAAGATTGCAAATTGAGAATCCTTTACCTTAGGACTTTGATAATCTGTTAATTGAGGATAGGAAAAAGTTACTGAGAATTGAATCAAGATAATAATATATTAAGTTAAGGTACTTGCATAATATTGAAAAAGGGTCTCTGTTATTAAATTGATCGACAGATTGGTCAACACTACATATGAGAAATCGAGTTATAAGGAAAAAAAACCATGGTATTTACATAACCATAATGCAGAACGAGCATAACCCGCGCTCTGCGCAACATGTTGGGGTGGGTGTGTTTGAGAAAGGAACTGATGCAGAGTATCAGTAGTAATTTTACTTTAATGCAGTAAGTGGAATACGATTTCACTGTTTCAGAACCATTTTATTTACTTTTTTGTACCATGCACCTCATATGGTCTTTGAGATAATGTAAGCCGAATATCACGTTACTCGAGCGCTGAACAAAGTCGAAGATAGCGCGACACGAAACCACAAACTCAGAAATAATATATAAGATGATAAAGAATGGCGAGACCAACAGCAATCTTGAAATCAATTAAATGGAATTAGGAATTGTACCATGTATTGTAACTGTATTGCTCTCATTGATTAGGAGATGAAACTGACCTGACTGTAATTTAAATAAAATGACTCTACAATTTGTGGAAAGACAAACAAAAGAATAAACGAGAATTATGCGGAGTACAGAAAACATAACGATGAAATAAATGTTAAATCGGTCAAAATAAAAGAATTATATATTGAAAAGAGTGCAATGATGCTTCAAGCCAATTTAAATAATACCTATGTTATCTGTCATGATTAATTGGACAAGTGCATGATTTTTATTGAGTGGTACTTCTTGTACGTTTACATAATTAAGTTGAGGTATTTCTAACACTGACGACCATCTTTCATCAGCACAAAAGTGCCAAGTTAACTGGAAAAATAAATAAATAATGGCAGTTGCTCTGGAACTGCTTGTGAATGAAACTGTGGATTGTTTAGCAGATAATGATTGCAAATGTTAAAATGGTAACTGTGAAAAATCGAAATGCCTTGGATTCGGTATTTGAAAGAAGTAGCTAACTTTCATATTTTTGTATAGATAATGGAATATTTTTTTGGTGAAAAGAATTATTGATTACAAATTGGAACCCTGATAAAGACTTTGCTTTTACATGGAAATAGCAAATGAGATGAATGTTTTGAGTATATGTACAACTGAGATTTCTGTGTATTTTAGCATGTTTTGGAAAGGAAAAAATAACAAGGAAAGGGATAAAATATTGTTGTGGTTGACGAAATTCGCAAACCACCATTCAGGTCCCTTAGGTGAGATATCTCTGTAAGTATATGTGTAGTTAGGCCCAAACCCGTTGTTTAGAGGGAATAAATGTCATTCATTCGGGCTGCGACCCTTCAGGATAGCCGTTTTTCTTTACTATCTTTATTTTGGACCAGCCGCCATTACTACTACCACCACCAACCACGTCTCAACAGCCATCACACAACAACCACCAACCGCAACGCCGCTTCACAACAACAGCCATGACCTTTACCGTCACAACTCGCCCTCACAACCATCGCATCACCGCCATTTCCGCGCCGCTTGTGGGCACCGATGCTGGACTCGTGCAGGGTGCGCACCGAGCAGCGTGTGCAGAAACATCGCAGCCTTTCCGAAGAAAACGGATCAAAAACGACTCACGCCCACTTCTGTTCCGTCCTATCGGCGAGCGTGGGGCGATTTGGCCCCGCCTCCAGGGGCGTTGGAGTGTGGTCGCTATATGCAAATTCATGGATCAGAAAGCATTCACGCCCACTTTTCCTCGGTCCAATGGGGAGCCAGTTAGAGGTGAAGGGTCGGAGGTAAAGGGTCGAAGGTGAAGGAGCGAGGCCACGGGGCATATAAGGGGCCGCGCTCGCCAAAAAGTTCAGTTCGGAGGGGAGAGAGTGAAGAGTTCGGAGCCAGTGAAGAGTTGGGACGAGTCAAGAGAGGAGACTGAGAGGGCGGTTGGACGGAGCTGTGGAGAGGTGGCGGCGGCGAAGGCGGTCGAGCGGGTGCTCGTGTCGGAGTCGGGGAGCTGCGGAGGGAGAGGCCGGCGGCGCGACCGAGGTCGTGGTGGAGACGCTCGTCGCGGGACCCGAGACAGGGAGATATCCACCCCCCCCCCCCGAGCATCAACAACCCCCTCCTGTTTCCCCCCGCGCTGAGATAGTGCGAGAAGGGGGCCCCGTTCCCACCCCATACCAGGCAGTCCCAGCGAGGCCCGCGGAGTCGGGGCGCCAGCGCCATTTTGCGGCTCATCACCAGACGGGTAGGCCCGACGCGGTCTCGGCCCCAGGCCCGCCTACCCCCCTCATCCTTGAGGGTGGTCCTTTTCTTTTGCTTTGGGTATATGTGTTGTCGGCGCCGTCTGTGAAGTAAAACTGTATAAGTGTTGCCGTGTGCTCGGTAGTCGGTTAGCTCTGCATTGTCTTTTGCTTTTACATTTGCTTTTTGTGCATTATTGTGTGTTTCTTCTTCTTCTTTTACATTTGCTTTTGGTGTAATTGTATATGTGTGCTTTCCGTTCATCGCGAAATAAATGTGCTTTATGTTGAACTGTTTTCCCGTTTCGCTTCGTCTTTTCCTTTATTGAATCTCCATCTTACTTCACGTAAAGGGTTGGTCGTGGGCTAAAACGCCCGATAATTAATCGAACCGTCCAGGTTGACGAGAACACCGCTCGGTTATCCCGATAGTACGGAATGGGTCGCTTAAAGTGGCCCGTGTCCGAAGTCGACCTGCGGCGAGGTGCGGTCGCCCGGTCTACCCTCCGTGTGGGTACTTAGGTAGGTCGAATTTGGCGAGCAACCCTATCCCAAGCGGGGGCCGATTGGCACGATCGTGGTGAGGCCGAAAGGCCCACCCGTGACTAGTTCCCGGCGTTAGTCCGAGAGGGTCACAACGGGATTGTCCGTCCGGTGGGCGATGTGCCGCGATTCGAGTTACGTGGCCGTTCGCACGCCGGCGGGCGCGAATCCGCAACAATATTGATATGACAAATAATGCAAGTTGAATGCATTTTGTAAGAACCTTTGTCAGTGTTGTGGAAATACATAAACACACGAAGTTTGTTGATTGGTGTTTAATTGATGCTTTATTTGTTTCGGAGTGTTGAAAGCAGTCTTTGATGCACTGTACGATTTCGTCAAGTGGAGCTTTGAAAGAATTTCAACCAAAAGATTGGACGATGGAGAGAACCCAGATTTGGGTGATTGGGCATTCAACACGTGATCATTAAACTACCCCCTTCCTGAGGAGAATAAAGGCCCGGTCACACCTTGACGTTTTAGCCAATGTATGCCGATTTTTGAATTTTTTTTCTAAAATGCTGGCACACGTTGAATATGTTATGGGTAAGCTTTGATAACATTGAGAGCACGCTGAAAAACACTGCCATACGTCGTTGTACGCTGGCTTTAAACGTTGTACTTTTTGGTTGTCCTCAAATTTTTTCATGCTTGAAATTTCAGGACGTGTGCCGGCGTATGACTCACACGTTCCGCTACGCTGGCCACAAGTTGTATGCACGGTCTGCGATCGTTGACAGACGTCAACACATGCTACTTGTAAGTTAATCATAAGTTGAGACACGCCGAGGTAATGTTTAGCGTACCCGAAACTTATTTCTAACCTATGATTAACGTGTTGTTGACACATTACGTGATCGTTGCCACACGTCGACAGACGTTACTTTTAAGTTACTCATAGGCTGAAAGACGTCGGTATAATGGATCGTCCTTGCGTCAGCGTCCACGGCCACGGCCAGGACACTTATTTGCAGCATTCTTCAAACTTTTCTTTGGCATGGCGAGGATGTTCACACTTCGATGTCGAGCTTGGCTATGATTCCAATTGTCCATCGGCAGCGTCTATTTGAAATAGTCGAGTTTGAGCGTTTTAACACGTTCAGAAGAAACGCTTCAATTTTCCAAACCCCAGCGTCAAAAAAAACAAAGGCGAGTGACAGCAATTTAAATCGTTCATTGTAAACAATGAAAATAGCTGAGTGGTACCGTTTAAAAGTCGTTGAGTGTAAAAAAAAAAAATCCAATTGTTGAGCGCAAGCGTCTACTTTCAGTAGTGGAGTTTGAGCGATTTAGCATGTTCAATAGAAACGATTAAAATTTCCAAACCCCAGCGTCAAAAAACAAAGGCGAGTGACAGCAATTTAAATCGTTCATTGTAAACAATGAAAATAGCTGAGTGGTACCGTTTAAAAGTCGTTGAGTGTAAAAAAAAATCGAATTGTTGAGCGCAAGCGTTAACTTTCAATAGTGGAGATGCAGCCATTTAAATCGTTGAGTGGCAGCCTATGAATAGCAAACCCTACGTCACCGGCAAAGATAAACTGCCGCATGA
Organism: Eptatretus burgeri; assembly: GCF_056783735.1. Lineage (NCBI taxonomy): Eukaryota > Metazoa > Chordata > Myxini > Myxiniformes > Myxinidae > Eptatretus > Eptatretus burgeri. Next base: position 52,364,510 of record NC_140974.1, read on the forward strand.
TATGGATAAGTTAGGCTATCGTTGGGCATAGTTTGTGAACGCCGGCTTCACGATAATTATTCGTTGGTATATCGTATCTATAAGTAATCAAAGCGCTCTATGCACATTATTAGTTCATTGTGCATTTGTCCAACCCGTTATGAATCGACCTAAATCGTAAAAACAAGCCATAGCTCATTGTTGAAAAAGCCCCATAAAAAATTAGCCGCGAAGAACTTCGAACAATGGTGAAAAGATGTCTCCTACCCGTGGACACGCGGACGCAAGGACGATCCATCATAACCCACACCCTCCCCCTCACACTCACCTACTACTGCCAACATGAACAAACTACTACTAATACTAATACTGATACTGATACTGCTGACATGGACATCGACTCAAAAAGGACTCGAAAACACTGCTGGGTTCCCCTTTTATGAGCAGCATTTTTATATACCAATTCCCAAAACCGCTGGGAACACGTCTTCATATGGCAGTTGTAAGCTAGAAACACGTTCATTTTTTTTTTTTGTCGACCGGAAGACGTCATTGGAATACGTCTACATACGTCGATGTGTGTTGGGACTACGTAAAGAATTGGTTCAAAGCACGTCAAACATAAGTTAGAAATAAGTTTCGCGTAAAAAAGATATTACCACGACGTGTTTCAACTTATGAGTAGCTTATAAGTAGCGTTTGTGGACGTGTGTAAGCGTCCACATATCGCGTGTAAAACTTATCCCCATCACATGCGGAACGTGTGTCATACGCCGAGTACGTCCAAAAATTTTGAACATGTTTAAAATTTCTTGACGTACTCTACTTACTACGACGTATGATAGCGTACTTTAGCGTTCTACTCACGTATACCAAACTTACTCATACCGTATTTGACGTGCCCCAACGTTTTAGACACATTTTTCTTAGGTCGGCATATGCTGGCAAGATCGCCAAGTTGTGACCGCGATGTTGACACTTCCATTTCTACGGCAGTTATGATTCGAATCGTTGTGCGTCAGCCTTTTAATAGGCTACGTCACGACATCGTCGGCGATGCGTGCAACGCGCTATGCCTAAGTTAGACTATCGTTGGGCATCGGTTGTATAGGCCGACAACAGGTTCAGCATTCGTTAGTATAAGTTATCTATAACACAACGAAACGTTCTGTGTCCGTTACCAATGCGTTATACATAAGACCAAGTCGCTATGAATACGTCCGAATCTTTAAAAAAAACATCAAAAGTTCAACGTAAGCCAGCGTTTTACATACATTTTAATACGTTACCATCGCTGGCTACAACGTCAAGGTGTGACCGGGCCTTTAGATGAACGATGTGGAAAAAACCCCCACTGAGAAGCTTGGGCAAGAACTGACGTCGCCGTTTTGTGAGGCCAGACCGGCCAGGCAAGCGTGGAAACGTGGAGTGCTGCTCTGCAAATACATCGTGCACTTGCTGTGGCTACCTCAATGCACAACGAAGGCCCTGACGGCCACTCGGCGAGTCCCCTGCAACATGTGTTCAGTGGTGCGGCTGGGGGCTTGTGCAGCCACCGTGACTGTATCCAACATGCATAGCTCTTTTGAACTGCTGCTACAAGGGGCCGAACTCTGCTGGGACTCTGGGTCACCTCTCTGATCCTTTTCATAACCTTCAACCCAGCAACGAGCCCAAGTTCTTGCCTGCAAAAATCTACCTTCCCCTCAGGTCAACGGGGTGTGCCTCGACTGTATTTTCTGAGCGTTCACTGCCATTGTTAATTGGACTGGTGTAATGCATATCTATCTCTTCGAGGAACAGGGGATGGTGATCATGGGTGAGATAATCATTTGGGGTTTTATAATTTTAATTTTTGGCGATAAAATCGAATAGCTTGTTCGTGATGTTTTTCCCTTGCTCAAGAATATTTAAATTATGTCATTTGATGTCCAAATATGGCCACAATGTGGCCAAGGAGGGAATACTGTTATGACATATTAGGTGATGGCCCCATTGGCCCATATTTGTACATTTGACTTATTTAAACATTCATCAATTGCATTAACCAGGTGTCTGGATTCAAACCATTGGCCTGGTTGCTTCAAATTGTGTTTCCAAGCTTTTGCCCTCGTTTTACAATTTGCTGTACGATGTGTTAAAATGTAATATCAACAAGCCAGCCTGGCCTTGCCACAGAGCAGCGTCTGCAGGCTGTTATGAATTCCAGTGGAGTGTCAACAAGTCTTGGAGAGCTACAAAGGATTTGCTCCTGTTTATGAATATGTGCCGGCGCTTTCTTGCTGTTTGAAGCGTGAGAAAGGAGCTGTTTACTGCTAATTCTCCCCGAGAGCCGCAGGGAGGGGGAAAAAGCCCACTTGCATCTTTGTTTCTTTCTTTGCTTGCTTTTCTCCGCCTAGGAATAGTTTTTATATATGAAACCTTTGGAGCGTAACCTTTAGTGTGGTACAGGTTCTGACTGCTGTGGTTGGTCCCTGTGCCACCTCCGCTTGCAAGTGTGCTGTGCAACTTCAATAAACCGTATATTCGAGAATGCTCAGTTGACTCCCCTCAATTCTTGGCCAGGATTGGTGATCATTAAACTACCCCCTTCATGGGGGTAGTTTAATAATAAATAAGAGGACGAGGATCTTAGCTCATCATCACATAGGTCACGTGGTTTGGCAGTGATATTGGATAGAAAACGAACCTGATCCGATCAGGACAAAACTTGACACACGTGATTCTCCATCCAATCAGGGGCAGAGTGCAAATTTTCAATGCCCTAAGTCACGTGGTTTGGCAGTCATGTTCGTTTGAAAACCGACATTTTCAAACCCGTTTTCTCTGCAACGGCTAAACACATCGATATGATTCACATCATATTCCATGGAGCAAGGGAAGTGGATCACAACTGCAAAGTTTCAAATCGATCGCGAAAGCGGTTTCCAAAATTTTTCATTTTTTCCCATGAAGCCATTGTAGCTGCCAACCCATGCGCCTGATGACGTCATTGTTCAATAAAATATATACAGCAAGGGTAGTGCATCACAACTGCAAAGTCCAGTATTGATAGGTTATTTGGTCTCAGAGAAATAATTATTTTATCATACCCAATAAATCATATTGTTGCGGTTCTGGGAACCGCATCCCTCCAAAGCAATAGCAGCCATCATACAGCGGTCCCGAGACAGTTATTCCATGAATATACGTTCAGACAGACCCTTCCCTTTTGTTTAGCGGGACAACGGGACAGTGCGTTGTGTAAACTTCATACATAGGTCTGATTAAATCTCTGCACTCATTCCTATTCTTTTTTTAAAATCCTCGTGGAGGATCTCTAAGTGTTACTCACGTTGTTGTAATTGTGGACTTTTTTGTTTCACAGCCTACAGTTTTGATCGAAACTTCCTGAAACTTGGCGTATATATGTAAAATTACCCTGCGCAGACAGTAACGATCTCCGATTTTTGAAAATTCCTCCAAGAAAAAAAAGTTATGATGTCAAAATCTCTCTGCGAATGGAAATCGCCTAAAAAATATCTCAAACTAGGCAAGCTTTTTGAATTCTGTTTGTGGGAATCGAACAGGGCATTAGCAGAGATGAATTACCGCACATATGATACATCACTATGACGTCATATCAATTTTTATGACGTCATTCCTTTTTTTTTGACATTTTTGGTTTTTGTTTTATTCGTTTCACAGCCTACAGTTTTCATCGAAACTTCCTGAAACTTGGCATATATATGTAAAAATATCCTGCGCCGACAGTAACCATCTCCGATTTTGAAAATTACTCCTATAAAAAAAGTTATGACGTCAAAATATCTCCGCTAATGGAAATCGCCTAAAAAAATTATCTCCGAAACTAGGCAAGCTTTTTGAATTCTGTTTGCAAGAATCGAACAGGGCATTAGCAGAGATGAATTACCGCACATATAATGCATTACTATGACGTCATATCAATTTTTACGTCAGTCCTATTTTCTGACATTTTTTGTTTCACAAACCAGAGTTTTCATCGGATCTTTGTGAAACTTGCCATGTATATGTAGAAAGCCCACGCGCATGCAGTAACCATCTCCGATTTTGGAAATTCTTCCTAGAAAAAAGTTGACGTCATAAAATCGCCGTTAATGGAAATCGCCTGTACAGTTATCTCTGAAACTCGGCAAGCTGTTTGAATTTTGTTTGCGGGAATCAAGCCAGCAATTAGCATAGATAATTTATCACAAACCTGATACATCACAATGACGTCATATTCGTTTTTATGACGTCATCATTAAGAGGACGAGGATCTTAGCTCATTTGAGCTTGTTTCTACTCTTATTCCTGAAGTAAATGCCAGACACGTGCGCCCTTTGCTGTAGATGGGTCCTCAGCGAAGGCCAAGCAGGCATTACGCCGGACATCCCTCTGCAGAAATCATACCCTGCCAAACGCACATGCAGCGGTAATAGAGCAGGCATATTGAACATTGCCAACCGCTGGTCGCCGGGGCATGGCATGGGGTTCGGTGCAAAGCAATTCATATCACGGGGTTCGGTGCAAGGCGATTCATGTCATGGGGTTCAGAGTGAGACGATTCCGCAGCTTGGAACCATCAAGCCAGAAGTGAAGTGGAGCCGCTTCTTGTCATGGCAGCTGGCCTGAGTGCTGGCCGGGGCCCAACCAGAGTGCCCGATTCGGGTGACGACAGCGCTTTGGGCCATCGCCTCCGCCCCACACCACCGGATCTATAAAAGGACGGGTCACGGGGCGGTGTGAGGGGCAGTCGTCGTACGAGAGTAGTTGTCGTTCCTGAGTCGTTAAAGTGTCGTCACTCCTGCTCGCTCAGTCCTGTCAATTTGTCTTGCTCGTCCTGGCCTGGAATTCATCTTCAACCATTCGCCTTCTGACTCCACCTTTCTGCACTAACTCGTTGCTGACTCCGCATTCTTCACCACTTCTCCGCCCACTTGTTTTGGACTCTGCCTCTCTCTCCACCCATTATCTTCTGGCTCCACCCAAGTCCCTCCCTTCACGCCCGACAGTCACGTCTCATTCTCTGGACCGACGCTAGCTGCACAAAGGGCCATGAAGCAAGAGATGACACGCCAGCTGTCAGGGAGGTATCGCCCAGTGGAGCACGCCCCCCCCCCCCATATTGGTGGTGCAATCAGGCAATCGTGCAAGGTATTGAGAGACCATTAGCCTCATCTTCTCTCCTTTTTCTCTTCATCGGTGTGTGTGTGTGTGTCCCGGCACCTGTCCTCATTTAAGTTAAGATTGTACAAGAATTATATCGGGATAACTCTGCTCTGTGTCTGCTTTTGTAAGTTGCTTGTACATTGCCGCACCTCTTACATTTCTTCCTACTGGAAGCACCCACTCCCCACAGGAGCCGTCAAGGGGGTCATGTTATTATATTTATGCCTATTTTACTCCAAGGGGTCCCAGGATTACACACCCAAAAATGGTTGCGATTGGTTCAGCTGTTTTTGCGGTACCTGGGGACAGACAGACAGACAGACAGACTGTGAGTTATAGTAAGATTCCTGCTACAGACAACAATAAACAACATTCACTGTACCACATACCTTTCCTCACCTGCCTGTTAATAAATCCTTTGTAGAAATGTTCCCAGCTCGTTTTCGTCTTTTCTTCCATTGATCCAGCATGGTCCGTATCCTCACCTAGCCGGGACTTTATTCCCAACGATCCGTTACTTTTATCCGTTACGTCCTTGGCAGTGTCGCTCGACTGCATCTGATCCGGTAAAGTGATCCGGTTCAGACAAGGCGTTCCGAGGGCGTGTTCCCCGGTTATTACATCATGTGGTTATTTTTAGGTAACTGGATTAACTGGAGTACTTGACGGAGGACCTTAAGTCACGTGGTTGAGTTATTGGCGTTCACGGTCGGTTAGCGACCCGCCGCGTCATGGAATTATCCCTGTGCGATGGCCTACAATTCCGTGGAGTCTGGTGGGAACCCGAGATAGCTTCCCCCCCACCCTGGTGGTCTTCTCACCCGACCCCCTGCCCGCAACATCTTATATACTACATACCGTAGACAGAGCTGTTGGTGTCTCTGTGTGGGTGAATCATAAAGCTCCACCCATTATGCAGGCCACGCCTTCCCTCCTCTCTGCAAACGTCACGTGCACCGCCTTTTAGCTAGGCCACGCACGCCTTAACCTCGAGCCGCCAATAAATAGCCGCCATGTTTTTCGCTTCACGTGCTCAGTATGTTTGGCGAGGCCTCCTGTATAATCTGAAGACTGAACAACGAGTTTTTTTTCCATCATAAAAATAAAGCACTGTTTTGAGGAAAGAAACCTACATTGTGATTACACTACAAACAAGGTAATGCATGTTTTGTGTGCAACGATCGCGTCATCGGTGTAATTATACACCGCTCAATGAAGGTACGTTCTTTCTTGAGTACTTAAGCCACTTGGCGAGTTATCTACAAGAAACGTGAAACAACACAAGCAATTACACTTGGTAACTATCTGAGCAAGGGTGGGGTGGGTGTCCAGAGGGACTCGGGTGTGAGGTGGAAGGGGTGGGGTGGGAGTATGGAGGGACTAGGATTGGCGGAGGAAGAGGAAGGGGAAGGGGGGAGGGGAAGGGGTGGGAGTCTGGACGGACTGTGGTGAGAGGGGTAAGGAGTGGGGGTGGGTGTCCAGAGGGACTAGGGTGGGAGAGGGAAGTGGTGGGGTGGGAGTATGGAGGGACTAGGATTGGAGGAGGAAGGTGTGGTGTATGGGCGTGGAGTGCTGTTGGGGCGCGGAGTGCTTATGATAATAGTCACGTGGTTAGGGGTTCATATATCTTTACGCGCCCGCTGGAGGCTCTGAGTAGTGTACATCCGAGGACGCAATAAAGCAGAGTTACTACTACACTCTCACTCTCCGTGTCTCACTGCACCTCGGATACTACAGAAGGGGAAGGGGGAAGGGGTGGGAGTCTGGATGGACTGTGGTGAGAGGGATAAGGGGTGGGGTAGGTGTCCAGAGGGACTAGGGTGGGAGAGGGAAGTGGTGGGGTGGGAGTATGGAGGGACTAGGATTGGAGGAGGAAGGGGAAGTGGTGGCGTGGGAGTCCGGAGGGACTGTGGTGGGAGGGGTAAGGGGTGGGCGTGGGAGTCCGGAGGGACTGTGGTGGGAGGAGGAAAGGTAGGGTAGGAGGAGGTAGGTGATGACAAATACATGATAGGTCACGTGGTTTGGTGGCTTTACTCGATTGAAGGGGAAAAAAAGTAATGTTTTCTGGATAAAGAGGACGTTGTGGGTCAGGTGTCCTATCGAAGTGATGCTATATCAAAGTGGATCCGTCATGGTACCCGGCCATAACTGCTCGCAGTTATAAAACATCGTCCCTCTAGTTATTAATTATTATTATGATTATTATCATCATTCTTGGTGTGAGAGATGTCCAAATGCTATGGGGAGCAGCATTTCATGGAGTAAGGGGGACAGGGGTGGAGGGTGGAGTGGTATCCTTTGCTTTTTATGCGAGATCATAATTCAGACATTCGCATTCGTCATACAGACATTCACTATAAATGATAATTCAGACATTCACCATATTCCAGCATGTTTCCACTCTTTTAAAAAGAAGTGGCAGAAGAGGAATGTGTTCTGCTTGCAGTCTTGACCAACTGCCACTGTGCCTTTTAATAAGGTGATTGGGTTCTCAGGTGAGCTTGATATTGGCTTCTGGCCCATCTAAGGGTAGACATACACTGGTCGAGGGATACACAGAGAAAATGCAATGAAGTTGCCATCTGTCTGTTTTGCAAACCAGGTGGAGGATGCAAGCAACTTTCCAGGAATTGCCTCATCACAGGCATAATGTACCAACTTCAGAATCTAGAACAGGATATCTGGCGGCAAAAGGGGGCGAACCATTTGAAAGGAAGAAGTTCCAAAAAATCTCAATGTCCAGAGCCAGTAAGATGATGGACCCCAGTCTGTAAGGAACCTACCAGACTGTACGCATGACCAATCTGCCTTGCTGAACTGCCAGACAAATTGACATTATGGATTTACTTTTGAAATGTTACTTGTGTTTCAATTTAACAGTTAATTGGCAAATAATTAAACAAATTAACGGGGACGTGTAAAGGTGGTGGAGAATGACGTCACAAAACCATTTCACAAAAGCTGCAAGTATTTTCAACAGCCCATCACAATACAAACTTACGTTCCAACGCCGAATACAGCAAGTACGATGGAGATGTTGGCAGGAGGATGTAATATTCGCAGCAAGGCACGATCAAACGTACCATCCCACACAATTGGGGCCAACCATGGGGTCACTGTCATAACATCCGGTCGACTGCAAGTAAAAATGAGTCACAACTCCCAGAAAAGCAACACAGTTCGTTGCTGATGAAATAAAGATACTATCATTTGCATTTCAAATTTTGATTCATTTTCACAAGTAAAGGGAGTTCAAAATTAGAGAAACAAGTGATCACATCACCATAATGAAGGCACTTGACCTGGGAGAATAAAAGAGATTAAAGTGACCCAGTTTCTCTCGGCACCACCATGATCATATGGAAAAAAAAATGATGTGAAATGAAAAGGTAAAGTAAAAATGCATGTAAACTCCATCTTGGACATGCTACTCCTACTCATCCAACAATGGATGGAGGTCTTCAATGTCAGACATGAGAACAGGACCATCTCTCTGGGACATATCTCGTGCTATTGATACAGTCTGGCATCCTGCCTTACTCTCCAAACGGTCTGCCTATGGCATCCAAGGCCAACTCCACACATGGCTTACTGATTTCGTCCACTCTCATAGTCAACATGTGGCACTCAATGGAATACTTTCATCTCCTCTCCCTGTGAAGGCTGGAGTGCCCCCAAGGCAGTGCTCCGGGCCCAGTCCTATTCCTTATCTTCATCAATGATCTCTCTGACTCTCTGGAAAATCCTCTTTATCTATTTGCTGATGACTCCACCCTCTGCCATGACATCCCTCATCGTTCAGACAGGCAGGCTGCAGGTTAGCTCCTTCCCTCTCTTCAGACCGAAAAAAAAAATAAAATAAATCACAAACTTGACAAACGCTTGGAATGTCTTTCAATCCTGACAAATGTCACTCACGATCTCTCTCTGAAAGGACCGTCTGGCAAACCCTCTTGTCTACTTTCTTAACAATCCTCTTGAGGAAGTTCAGTCATTCAAACTCCTGGGTTTCACTGTCAGTCATGATATTTATTGGGCAAACCACATTTTATAATTGATCTCCAGAGCTAGCTTCCGACTGGGCATCCTCCATCGTACAAAGTCTTTCCTTGGCACACCTGAACTCCTATACACCTACAAGGCCTTCATCCGCAGCTTGATGGAGTACTGCTCTCCCCTCTGGGATAGCCCCCCTTCCTCACGTCTAGTTCAGCTTGACGCCATGGAAACCAAGACCTTCAAGATTATTGGAGTCTCCTGTGCTGAAGCTTTGTTTATGGGTCCATCACTTCACCATCGCAGACAGGTAGGTGGTCTTTCTATCTTCTGCCTCCTCCTTTCTGGTTTTTCACCCTCTGCTCTTTCCGTGCTTTGTCCGCTCAGGTTTCTGCAGTGCTCACACGGTCTACCATCATCCCCCTTCTGGTGAAACGACCTAAATCCAGGATCACTGCTCGTTTTCACTCATTTGTTCCTCTTTATTTCCGCCTGTGGAATCAACTCAATATTCTCTTCAATCTCATTCTTCCCTCTAGGTCTTCAAGACAGCTGTTCATCACCATCTAAAGTCATTCCCCAACCAAAACCATGATCTTTTCTCCACACGTTAAACCACCCCCACCCCCTCCCAAAATTTTGCTTATGTATCCATATTGTCCACCTTTTGCATTCTCCCTTACCTCTCATCGTTACCTGCATCCCTTGTTTGTCTGTCCCCCTTTCCTTTCTCCCTCTGCCCTGTTGTTGGTGTTTCCCCTTTGTTATGTTGTGTCCTGATCTCCGCCACGGGTAATGTTTTCACCCCTTTCTGTCTGTTTGTTAATTGCCGGAATCATTCGGATTTCGGCAATTATGTTGGTCGGTGTGTGTGTCATTCTGTGTGTCTGTGGCTGTGTGTTTGTTTACCCTGTAGCAGCCACACCGTTTCAGTGATCATGACCAAACTGGGTACAGACGTCGGCCATGGTCCAACTTAACACTTCTCGTTTTTTGTGAATCTAGATCAAAGGTCAAGGTCAAGGTCACCAAAAAACCGAAATTCTTATTTTCGCAATAAAGTCCGCTAAAATGGTCGTATCGACTTCAAACCAAATCCAAAATGTTCATCTTCCCATTCTGCATCCAACCATATGTCTTATTGAGGTGTCACACCAACACCATTCTTAGCGGTTGGGGGTCGAATGTCAGGTCAAAATTTTCAAATTGCGATAAAAACGCCATTTCAAGTCCGATTGACTTCCAAGTTATGATCATGACCAAACTAAGTGCTATAACTCACTAAACATTAACACTGTCGACTTGTAAGAACCAAAATGATTTCCAGGTTTTTGTTTTTTGTCATATCTCCATATCATGGAGATATGACAAAGTTATTCCGGCAATTCCTTGCTCAATGAGCAATTTCATTTGTTTGTTTCTGTTCAGGATATCTCAAAAAGTTTAGACGGATCCGGATCAAATTTTGTGGATGGGTTCAGTGTGTGACAAGGTGGAACCGATTAGATTTTGGTGAAGATCCGGATCCGGATCCAGCTCCTAGAATTTTAAAAGTCTTTATTCACCACTGAGAGATGGGGCCAAAAATGAAAGACAGCACGATATCTCAAAAAGTTGGGTACAGACTCGGACAAAACTTGGTGGACCGGTTGGGTGTGTGGCAAGGACGAATCGATTCGATTTTGGTGAAGATCCGAGTCCGGATCTAGATACGATAATTATTTAATTCTTAAAGTGATTCTTCACCATTGAGAGATAGGGCCAAAAACGATATAGTGCTGTATAGCGTGACATTTCAAAAATGTATTGGGCCCGATATGTTTTCATGGATCAGGCATTACGTGGCGGAGGTACGCTCTCTACCGAGTGCCCTTCTAGTTTGTTCTCTCATTGCTCTTTCATGAGCATCGAGTCCCACCCAGATGAGAAAGTTTGATGACAATCACAATCACAATCAAGCCATCCTCCCAACCCATTTACAAGTTGAAAACAGTGCGATCATCTGTTGTCTTGTTGCTGCGCAAGCAACGAGGCATTGTGAAGCAGGCTTTACTTTACTATGGTTGTCAACTGGGGTGTCCATTTTGAATTGTCTTCTCAATGTCAAATACCAGATGGAATCATTCAAAAAATGTAGGTCTCTGAGTCAACTGCAAGCATTTGACAATTAACAAGCATTTCAAACCCGTCGCTTTCTCCAATCTTTCCTGCAATGATTAATCTATGGGACAAGAACAAAAAAAGGATTCCCGGGAGATGCTGCCCTCCGTGCCGGGATAGCCAGCATCGCAAGTTGGCTTTTGCTGTTTCACCATGTGTGCCCATGTTCCCACACAAAAACCTTCCTTTATTAATTTTTTTCCCTTAAACCTTCCCGGGAGTTCCCTGAATCCACCGTCGTTGGATTTATTGAAATCCGTTAATCTGTTCTCAACTTATAGCACACTAGAGAAACAGACAGACAGACAGACATGACTCTTTTTATAATATAGATGATTAAAAAAACCCAATATGCCAGAAAGATTGGGGTCCTCCCAAACATAAACCAACCAAGAAAATAGTATGTGAAAAACAATTGCTCATAACTCACGCAGGTTGCATTACTCTTGGTTTCTCTGCAACAGATCTGAAAATAAGAATGAAAACGAAAATCATCATTAAGGTACCTGCAGAGAACAAATGTCTGATATTGTTCAGATGGACACATGAAAACAACAGCACAGAATCTTACGATAATTCCTCCTCCTCCATCTGCCTCAGTCTCCATCTGGAGACGCATAGCCTCTGTCTGGCCGTCCCCGAGGCAGACGCCTGGCCCATCCCCATCTCCTTGAGATGCCGATCAACCTGCTACAACCAAGAGGCACATGGTCAGCCCATTGGTCTCCTCCACTCATGAGACTCCCTCGCTGAGAGAATCTGGTGAGCAGGATCAGCGTCAGGAAAACGAGCCACATGTCCACACAGCCGCAGCTGACGCTCATGGACCATGCAGGTAACAAACCTCATTTGAGTCTCTCTCAGCAACCGTGCATTGGACACAAAGCCCAACCAGCAATAGACAAGGATTCTCCGAAGAGAGCTGGTACCAAAGGAATTAAGTCTCCATCTCAGATCTCTGGTCAGAGTCCAAGTGTCACATCCATAGAGTAAGACTGGAAGCACCAAGGACCTGAAGACTCAGACTTTTATTCTCCTGCACAGGTATCAGCAGCACAACACCCCATGATCCATGACTGCCCAGACCCGACCAAGACGTCTTGACCTCTGGCTCACAGCCAGCAGAGACATGAATATAACTGCCGAGGTAAGTGAATCTCTCCACGACCTCAACATCTTCACCACAAACAGGAACAGACAGGACAGTAGCATCCAATATGTCATTGAAAGCCTGGATCTTAGTTTCGACCCAGGAAACCAGTAATCCCAGCGGCTCCGACTCCTCATTCAGCACCTCGAGGGCCCCCAACAGGATACCTAGAGTCTCCACAAAGATGACTGCATCATCTGCGAAATCAAGGTCAGATATTTTGGCATTCCCAAATGATGCACCACAGCTTGATCTCTCTGATATCCTCCACAGAATCTAGTCCATACAAGCACTGAAAAGTGTGGGGGCCAGAACACAGCCCTGAATAACTCCAGTAACAACTGGAAACAAGTCAGAGATGGTAACACCACATCTCGCAACACTCTCAGTACCAGAGAATAGTTCTGACATCAGATCGATCAGTTTTGGTGGCACCACACGAAGAGCAAGAATCCTCCAGAGGGCATCCCGATTCACTGAATCAAACGCTTCACAGAGATCAACATAGGCTGCAAGCAGCCCCTGCCAAAACTCTCAACTGCATTCGGTGAGGACACGAAGAGCAAGGATACGGTCAATCGTTGACCTCTTTTGTGCAAAGCCTGACTGCTCTGGACGCTGGTGCTCAAGCAGATGGTGGTGAACCCGATCAAGAATTATATGAGCAAAGATCTTGCCCACAACTGAGAGCAGCGTCACCCCTCGGTAGTTGTTGCAGTCCTGGCGATTACCCTTCCATTTCCAGAGAGAGGGACAACAAGGCCCCTCTTCCAGTCAGTTGGGATGATGCCTGTATTCCAGGCAGAGCACAAAACTGCATGCAACGACACGAGTGCAGCATTTCCACCAGCCTTGAGAAGTTCAGCATGGATTCCACACATCCCTGGAGCTTCACCCCATTTCAAGCGGTTCACCGCAGCCTGTGATTCCACAAGCGAAGGTGGACCATAGTTGATTGGAGGGTCAGCAACAGTTATTGTAACACCCCTGACGCCCAACTCAACAGCTGCTGGACCAGCCTGGTACAACCGCTCAAAGTAACCGCCCCAGCGGGCCTTCATTTCAGACTCCTCTGTCAAGAGCCTACCACCCTCTGCTCCAACTGCAGTACACCGAGGGATGGGCTTGGATGAACACAATGTGCGAATTCCCCTGTAAGCGGGACGAGAATCACTTGACCACAGGTGATGCTCTACCCCCTCACAGATTCCTCACTCATAGGCCTCCTAGTCCACCCTCAGCGCACGTACATTTTTATGCCTCAACTCCCTGAACAGCTTCGCTCTGCCATTCAGCCTGGCCCTGTGACTCTGGTCAATGGTATCCAGTGTCCCTTGAGACAAAATTCTTCTTCGCACTACGGTGAGTTGTAAGACATCCACCGGCAACATCAAGGACGGTGGTGTTAAAGGCACTGCACAACTCTTCAGGACCTCCCAAAGCACCCAGACCCCCCAGATCTCCACTCAGACTGTTCGCAAACACCTCAGCTGCCCTCTCATCTTGGAGCTTGCCATCATCCAGCCGAGGATGGGATGGTACCATTCTCCTGGATTCAATCTGCAACTTAAGAGTTGCAACAACAAGCTGATGGTCAGTATTGAGGAACTGAGCACTCCGGTAGACCCTTCAGTTCTGGATCATCCTCCAGCAACCATTAACGAGGACATGGTCAATCTCCTTTGCCACACCGCCAGCGTTGGAATACCAAGTCCAGCGCTTGTGGGCGCTGAAACCATGAACCAGCCACCCTAAGTCCATGACTTCTTGCAAAGTCAAGGAATTTAGTGCAATTCAGGTTCACAGTTCCAGACCCATGGGGACCAACACAAATCTCATAACCATCCCAATCAGTTCCATTCGATGCATTGAAATCCCCCAAGACGAGAAGTGTATCTCGCCTGGGGCACTGATCAACCACAGACTCGAGCATGGCATGGAATGCATCCTTCACAGTGAGATCACTCGCCTCAGTCGGAGCAGATTCAGAGACCAGGGAAATGATACCCAAGGAGTGACAAATCCTTCGTCTCATAATACGCTCGTTGACGGGTGTTACCTCAATTATCATTGGAGTCAGCTTATTGGACAAAGCTACAACTCCTTGGGTATGGTAACCATCAGAGAGACCAGACCAATAGCAGGTGTTACCACCCACCATGATCTCGCCGCAATCCGGTCTCCGAACCTCAGAGTGAGCTGCAATACTGATGTCCAAACGCTTGAGCTCAGATGATGAGAGACAGGTGATTGTCCTCTCTTTGGGATAGGACATTCCAGGCACCCACCTGAAGGGACCGTCTCAGTTTAACCCAAGGAGACCGCCGTCTGGTGGACGACACCTCAGCACCACTCTGACACACTCTCCCGCAATCTGACCCGGGAATGTTACCCCATGATTTCCCTCCTATCAATAAAGATTGGGGGCCGAAGTCTTTGCCCAAATCCCATCATCCGGTGAGCTGCCCTGTGAAGGGAAGCTGCACAGGAGGTACTCCCACAGAGTGGGTTTTCAGATTTTTTTGTGCTTCTGGAATGTTTTGCAGCATGAAGGGTTTTACAGTGGCCGGAGTGCAAATCCTGCCACCAAGCTCCTCATAAGTAGTAACCCAACTGCAGGAGGATGTCCGCAGACACAGTTGGGCAATAGATATGGATGGCCGTTGGCTCACAAGGAGCTCCTCCGCCCTTTGACAGGTTTTGTTTTTAATCCTGCTGGGTGTCCATATCAAAACACCCTCCTCACCAGAAAACCTGTTGGGGGAGACGGTTTAGTCGCCGACAACCTGACCATGGAACAGGTTAGTACAGGCTTACATGATACCTGTAGCAAGTCACAGATCTGATCTGGCCTGACCTGACAAAAAATTAAAAATCTGGCCTGACCTGACCTTTGATAGTGGGAGCTGGTATTACAATTCATCTTCCTTTTTCTTATGTTATGGACATGTTGTGATCAATAAGATTTCTTTCACAAATGACAAAAATTCTGAAGTGCATTTCCAAGAATAATCCGCAACACAATGCCCACCGAAGAAGGCCCCCAAAAGGGTACTCTAACATGGATGGCCGGGGTGTCCAATAGTAAATCGTGTTACATATTGTGGTGTATTGGCAGGGAGTGTTGAGGGGGCATGGAGGAGTTGTGATGGTAGTCACGTGTCTGCAGGGCAAATAGCTGTTCGCGTCAGCTAGAGGCTCGTAGTAGTGTACATCCGGACACGCAATAAACAGAGTTATGGCAACCCTCACGACTCTACGTGCCTCACTGCTCTCCGGACATTACATTGGCGACGAGGCTGTTTCGGATCGACGCGTGCAGAGTACCTGTTTTCCTCGGTATTGACTTTGAGTCATGGCCTGGGCAATTGGATTGTAGAGCGCACGGAGCGCCGGGAAAATCAGCGCAGCTCGCGCGGTTCGAGTTCGACCACCTGGCGAGGAGCCCAGGGAAGTGCATTGCGAGTTTCGCGTGCCGCGGCTGCACGCACAGTCTTCGGTGCGGGTCGAGTCCTGCAGCCAGACATCTCGCCGTCGCCTGCGAATTCGCGTCGAGTGAACGGCAGGACGGCTCGAGGATGGTGGAAGGTCGGGGCACGGCGCACGGACGAGTGCCCGTCTTTGTCGGAGACGACTTCGAATTGTTTTCAGAGCAGTTGGGGTGCTATTTCCACGCGAATGATGTAGATGACGAGAGCAAGCGCAAATTGATCTTGCTCGCCTCGCTATCAACGGAACATTATCGACTGCTGAGTGATTTGGTGGCACCGCACAAGCCCAGTGACGACGGGCTGTTGTTTCAGGATGTGGTAGAGAAGATGAAACCCCACATGGCGCCGGAGAAGTCATTGCAGCTGGCTCGATACCAGTCCGATCACCTCGCGAAGGGTACGGAGGAGCGCGTCACAGATTTTGTGGCGCGAGTGAAGTATTCGGCCGTGGCCTGCAAGTTCAGGGCGGGGGAGCGTCCAGCTCGACTCAGGGATCGCTTTATTTCTGGGTTGCAAGATGCGAAAATGGTGTCGGCGATTCTGCGGATGCGAGGTGTCGACGTTACATTCTACTCGGCGGTCGAGACTGCTTCAGCTGTCGAGCAAACTCTCGGAGATGTCCGAGCCATCGCTGGCCAGGGCGTGATGGGTGATCCCAGCTGGAGCATGTCGGGTGACCCCGGGGTCCACGCGATGACCCAGGGGCCCCAGGCCACGCACATGCCTTTCGGTGTGGGCCGGGGACACACGCCGCATTGTGGCTGCACGGGCAGCGAGATGAGCACACAGGAGTGCTGGGGGTGTGGAGGACAGCACCTGCGGTGGGTGTGCCTGTATGAAAACACCGTGTGTTTGCATTGTCGCAAGGTGGGACATCTGAAGCGTTTGTGTCGAATGGCGGGGGCCGCCGTTAAGGTCTTGGATAGCGAGGTGCGGGACGACCCCAAAATCCTGGAGCGCGGCCTGCAGTCTGGGCATAGCGATCCCGGCGGCCCGGAGCAGGAAATGCAGCCGATGTTAAGCCCGTTTTCAATTGGTCCGAAGGTAACAAGACCAATGACAGTGGAGGTCGAGGTGAACGGGGCATTGATCGTGTTTCAAGTTGATACCGGGGCCGCGGTGTCGATCATGGGCGAACAGACCGCTCATGAACTCCGCGGTATTCACCTGGTCAAGACGACCTTTTCACTGCACACGCACACCGGCGAAGCGATTACACCACTTGCTATGACAGACGTCTCGGTGGTCTACCAAGGTCAAAGTGCCCTACTCTCATTGTTTGTGGTACGAGGGGAGGGGCCCGCTCTTTTGGGCCGGGACTGGCTGGCTAGCCTCAGCCTAGGCTGGACAGCGCCAGCCAGTGGCCTTGGACGTCCCGTGCAGAGCCGATTAGAGTGTCGGGGGGAGGAGGTTCCTGTTTCGGAGTTCGTACCTCCAGGTGCACCTGTGTCTCCTCCGGGCCCCGTCCTCCATTTGGGCCCGGGCCTCCCTCGAGACCAGAGGGCGAGGTCCCGGCGGCAGGGGCCGTGGCAATGCAACATGGGTTCCATTCATTGCTTCCTGCAACTACGATATACGGTTCTGGAGCAACGGGGAGCATGCCAGCTGCGACGGGCTCTTGCTCTTGCTCAGGATACAGTGCACACCCGTGTCGTTCAGGCAATTTCAGCGGGGGATTGGAGCGAGCCGGGAGCATTGAAGAAGTTTGCGGAACGCGACCATCGACGGTGTCCTCTTCGACGTTCATATGGGGACCTGCACGCAAGTCGCCTCAACGTCGTGACAACCAAGAGGCGTGCGTGCAGCGTGGTTCATTATTTGTTAATTGTTGTGTTTGATTCTCGCAGCACGAGTGATTCAGCATGGCATTATGAAAGCAAATACCGAAAGTCCGCGTGTGAGCATAATGTGTTTGATTGGGATCAATGCCGTCTATGATGTGAAGAACTTGCGGACAGTCGTTGCGAATAAAGAGATTTTCCAGATCTCAGTCTTCGATGACAGTCCGCAGTTCGCTGCACTCTCACGTGTTAGGATTATACTGTGGGAACGCGCTGTACGTAAAGAGAAGTTTGCCTCTGCGCAGACGATTTTTTGCTGTTGTGTGACCCTGATATGTATCCAGTCAACGCTGATCGTCCGTTCGGATGTGCATTGAAATCTCGACTGGATTTGGTGCGTGGTTTTGTTATGGGATTGGTGATACTGCAGCCGGCTAATTGCCGGTTCGACTTGCATGTGGAACGACGGCGCTGTTCCCGTTCATCTCGCGGGGGTCTGGTGTTATCTCGCCAAGGCCGCCCTCCCCGCTGCTCCCGCCAGTGCCGGCACCCTCGCATCTGGCGGACTCAACGTGTTTACCTGTTTCTGTCCGTGGGGGACGAGCGAGCTTGGCGGCCGCGCAGGGGGTTCGTCTGAGCGTGTCACCTCGACCTCGCCGGGAGGCGTGTAAGCATGGGCCGCCTGGGGGCACTTCTACAGTCTACTGCATTTGGAGTGCAACTCACTCGCACCGTGCGGATGAAGCACGTTTTTTTCTTTTGTGCCGTCTCATCTAGGTTTGATTCACGGCCGACCATCACCCCAGGGTTAGGTGGTACTGGGAGGATTTTACATGGTTAATGTCGTTTTGTTCCTCTTTGCTTTTTATGTCGTAGTATGCTTTGCCAATTATGCTTCTCATTATAATTGTCATTTTATAATCATACTTTTAGGAGGGAGGAGTGTGGTGTATTGGCAGGGAGCGTTGAGGGGGCGTGGAGGAGTTGTGATGGTAGTCACGTGTCTGCAGGGCATATAGCTGTTCGCGTCCGCTAGAGGCTCGTAGTAGTGTACATCTGGACACGCAATAAACAGAGTTACGGCAACCCTCACGACTCAACGTGCCTCACTGCTCTCCGGACATTACACATATAAGGAGGGGGTCGGGGGAGGTGATCGATAATTGGAATGCATATGTATTCACACCATAATATGAACCATGTGATTCGCATAGCGTATATTTACTCTTGTAAATAGGGACCTGTCAGAGCAAGTCGTTTGTTACATGAGATGCTGTGGCGGCAGCATATGTAATTTATAGATAGGGTAGTCAGAGTAAGGTTGTAAAATGTCTGACCTTCTGTATGGCGAGGCCAGGCAAGGAATTGGAAATTTCATGGCACATGAAAGTGGTTTGGTAGGATCGTCATGATGCATCTGACGAATGTGTGTGAGCCATGGCAGCAAAATAGGTTATTGAGCCCGAAAGAAGACCAGAAGACTTGTTTTTAATGGGGCTGCCCTGTGGGCGAGTCAGCCTGGAGGAGGGGACCTCCCATAATAATCAGAAAACCAATGACGGGGCCCATGGCAGGAAAAGGCGGTCCTGGAGGACAGAGGGTGGGCCAAAGGACTGTGTTGAAGGAGGAGCTCTGGGCAACATATGGAGAGTCACGGGGGCTGGGGGTGGACACACACTAAGAATTGGAGCTGAACTTTAAGGCACTAAGCATCGCTCGCCTTACCTCTGCCTGGCCGCCATTTCTTCTCTCTGGTCTTTCACCGCATCTTCTTCTCCTGGTCTTTAACTACATCTTCTTCTGTCTTTGACTGGATCGTTCCTGCGATACATCTTGTTCTGAGCAGCACTTTGTCTGTGCGCCAGTGACCTGCATATACCAATCGCTGTGTGCCATCCAAGACCTCGCTTGCCACATTGTTATTTTTTTTTGAATTGTTATTGTCGGTGCCTTGCAGGTACATTACTTTACGTGCCCCCCCCCCCCATTCTTATCTGTCTGTTGATCGCATGGTTCATACCGTTTGTGATAGTGTCTCATCTGCCCTCTTCCCTGTACTTTTTGTAATCAACCTCATTACAATTATAAGATATCTTCCTACCTGTTTGTTGCCTCCTTCCTCTGCTTGGTTCCGTTTTTATTGAATGATGTTTGGAGAATGGTAACCAGAAGTTAAAATAACTGAACGCAGTACGTACAACCTTTTCAGAAATCTGTGGAGACATTCATAAGACCTTCAACGCTGAAGCATAACATGTTCGTGAGCCTCAGGCATGACAATAACAATGCACCAAGTTGTAATTTATATGTGGGGAAGAATCGTCCTGAAATATTTGAGTATCTTTTTCAATTTTGATGGAGTCAATTTGATGATTGATATATAATTGATGGATTGATGAGTGATAACTTGTTCTTGTCACCTCACCAACTCATCCATCTAGTTTTGTCATAACTCATCCACAACCTTTTGAGATATCGTGCTATACTGTACATAGTGTTTGGCCCTATTGTTGTGAATTTGGAAGCTTACTGCACACAACAGCCAGGTCCTATAGATCAGTTATATCGGTAAGTATGTGTTTCTAGTTAGGGTCCCGTCCTATGTTTAATGGGTGATTAATTGTATGTGCGCTGTGAGTTATTTTTATAGATAGGATTTAAATTACCAACAACCACAACGACACCTGCCCTCGCTTCCTTCCACCATCATCCAACGGCACCATTGCACGCGTGCGTGTCAGCACGTACGTGGGCGGAGTCCAGTGTGCTAGGAGGAGTTTTTCTGGACGTTGGTGTGCTGGCTTAGCCCCAAATATGGGCACAAGCGGTTCGCTCTGGCTTAGCCCCAAATATGGGCACAAGCGGTTCGCTCTGGCTTAGCCCCAAATATGGGCACAAGCGGTTCGCTCTGGCTTAGCCCCAAATATGGGCACAAGCGGTTCGCTCTGGCTTAGCCCCAAATATGGACACAAGCGGTTCGCTCTGGCTTAGCCCCAAATATGGGCACAAGCGGTTCGCTCTGGCTTAGCCCCAAATATGGGCATAAGCGGTTCGCTCTGGCTTAGCCCCAAATATGGGCACAAGCGGTTCGTTCTGGCTTGGCTCCAAATATGGGCATAGAGCGTTCTCTCGGCCCAATGAGGGAGTGCGAACGTGAGATAAGAGAAGTGCAGGTGGGCCAAAACGGGGGTTGTTGTTGCAGAGAGCAGAGTTGTCGAGAGTCATTGAGAGTAGTCTTCTGGTCTTCGGACGTCTGGTGGACTTCTGAAGCCAGTCGTCGCCTTCCTGGGGTCCCGCCAACAGAGCGTCTTCTCTTATGGCCTGTGTGCCTGCGAGCCTGTCCCGCAAGGATCGCCTGCCTGGGCTTGGATCAGCATTGTGTGGCGGGTTCGAGTCCTTCCTCACCGGATCGTCGAAGACCGCATGAGGCGGAGAGGTCCGAGAATAGGTTCTGACCTCCAGCTCACCTTTCCTCGAGCTGGAGGCCTCCAATAAAGACCTGATGGGTCCATTTCTTTTTGGGTGTACGTGTGTGTGTGTGTGTGTGTGTGTGTGTGTGTGTGTGTGTGTGTGTGTGTGTGGTGCCAGTCTATTAAGTAAAACTGCATAAGTGCTTGTACATAAATTGCTATTCCTTCATTATTCGGTTAACTCTGCCTTCTTGCGTGCTCCCCTGCCCCATTATAAATAAATATCCCTTTTGTTAAATGTTCCAGCTCGTTTCTGTGTTTCTTTCATTGGCTTGGCATGGTGTGCATTGAGAAATAGCGAGGCCGTAAATTGTTCATTTGGTCCGACGGACCTTGGTAATCTCCACTCGGGTTACACACGGTTCGGGCTCGGTAACGGCTCGTTCCGCTCGAGGTCCGTCGAGGGTGTGAATTTCCTGGTAGCTTTGTCTGCGTGGGTAATTAGGTATATTCAAGTTTGGCAATTGACCCTACCCCATGCGGTCGAATTATTGGCGATTCATGGTCCAATAAGGGACCCGTGCCTTTCGGACTTATCCAAAAGGCACGACCTCAATTCCGGTGTGTTCGGTGGAGTCACCTCTACTGCTCCCTCTAGCGGTCGTGCTCGCCACCGATACCCGGCCTCGCAACACTATCGCTCAATGGTGAAGAATGAGTTTAAAAGTTCTTGCATCCAGATCTGGATCTTCACCAAAATCTAAACATTTCATCCAGGTCACACACCCAACCTGTCCACCAAATTTTCCAGAAATCAGTCCACAACATTTTGAGATATCATGCTCTTCAACCATGTTTGGTCATATCTCTCAAATGTGAAGAATCACTTTAAAAATTGTAGTATCTGGATCTGGATCTTCACCAAAATCTAATAATTTCATCCGTGTCACACACCAAACCTCTCCACCAAATTTTAGCTGAATCCATCCACAACATTTTGAGATATCCTGTTCACAGACAAACAAACAGACAAATAGACAGGGGCACACCCTTGGTGGCGGAGGTAATAACAACACGAATGATAATGGCATAATATTAATGTTATGACAACACAATTATTTATAAGGTATGAATAATATCCCTCTCTCCAAGGGGTTTTTCATTCTTGGAGAAATGCCGTGTTAACCTGTATAAATAGCTTATCATGGCATTTTGTGGGGCACCCCTACTGGAGTTAAAAAATATAATAAACTACGAATACGTACTATTCACTTTTAATACAACCCCCCCCCCCCGCTGTTTAATATTCAACTGAAAGGGGGGGGGACCCGACATTCTTGAGGCATTATTTTTGGTATTGCATCCCCCACAGACTAACGGACCTGAGCCTAGATTTACAGTAATCTCTATACCCCAGAGAAGATAATAACATGACCTCTCCAGCCACTCCCTTAGGGACTAGTAAACTAAAATAGGTAGTGTACCGACAGAAGGAGCAATGAACATACACACTCAAATTAAAGTTCTTACCTGAAAAGGTAAAATCCAATGGTAAGATACACAATGAAACTGCAAAGGATGCAGAAACAGAGTTTCATTCTTGAGCTCAACATAACGTTGTCCAAGGGATTCTTCTTCCTCTTCTTTATGTGCATCTGGTTAGTCAAAGCACATGAGTGGAAACTTTAAAAAAATGTATATATATATATATATATATATATATATATATATATATATTATAAAGCTCTTTCTAACCACTGACTCACTAACTGATATTAAAGATCAGTGCCTTCCAGGTCACGTAGAATGCTGAAATTTTGTGTGCCAATGGACATCGAAGCCAGTACACAGGAAAAAAAAATACAGAATCGTTGGACAACATCCATGAATAAAAATATAGATAAATGAAAAAAAATATAAATGTAAGTGTTTGACACCGGATTTTTTTAACAACTAAAATGGCTGCCAGTTGGCCATCTTGGATCTGATGTCGAAAAAAACATGGCATATGCATATGTATACAATCATGTGTTGTCTTTGTGCCAAGTACGAATAAAATTGGTCCATACCAATGAGATATGGTTGCGGACACGTACATGAAAATCGAGACCAAATCCACAAGCCCCCCCCGTTTCGGACTAATCCAACGGGGCATGAAAAATCAAACATTATAGTAGGCCCTATTTGATTGTATTAAAGTTTTATAATGATACAAAACTAGAAGGAAAAAACACAGGTTAAGATAAATGATCAATGTTAAAGAGCATATCCACACCTTCACATAAGAGTACCTTGGTATATTTTTGTAAAACCACAAAATGATGTGTTTTAAAAGTAAAAGTTGCACCCGTTTCTGAAGGAAGCTGTGCAGTGAAGCGGCGACACTGCTTAAAAAGTAGCCCCGTGGTGTCTGATGGTTACTTTCCCAACAAGCGGGGTGACCATACAGTCCTGATGTAAACGAAATAATAACACAAAAAAACCTAAACAACAACACAAGTAAAACTCAACAACAATAAACGAGAAACAAACGAAATACTGTGGGTAAGAAAGGCTCTTATTATAAATTTTTGACGGACGGATGGAAAGAAGGACGTACCAATATTTAAGTGGTTTGCACCAGTTAAAAGGCACCCTCAGACGATTTTGAACGATTCAAAAAATTGGGCACCTTTTGGTCTATCTGCTGTGCCTTGGCAAAATTTTAGTTGGCAACACTGTATGTCCAGGTGAAGACCATAGTCTGTAATCTGTCTCTCTGTGTTTGTATGTCTCGCCTTATATGGCTGCCTGCCCCCACTCTCTGCATGGCTGCCCGACCTCATTGGAGGATGCCCAGAGTGCAAAGGCATCGCTTCACCTCACTGATTAGTCCCACACGGTGGGCCCCGTCAGCCTCTCTCGCGGATTAGTCCGGCTTCGACTCGACATGTTCCCTTCTTGATCTGGATTTCTCCTCCGTCATGGTTTAGTGACATTTGGCTCATTCTACTTGGTTTTAGATGACTCCTCGGTGGACAGGAGGCAGCCATTGGTGACTCAACCCGGTGGACAAAAAGCAGCAATTGGAGACTCGCCCGGTCTTAACCAATTTTAGGAAAGCAGAAGCGTGAGAAAAAGAAAAAAGTGAGAGTGTCCTGTGCTCTAGAAGTGGGAGAGTCGGAGAAAAGAAATGGTTACTTGTGGAGAATCCTTCCTATAATTCACAGACCAGTGTTTGTGTGTTTCTTTGTTCGTTTGTTTGTGATATCTTCAATATATCTTTAAACAAAGGCCTTTTCCCTTGCAAATTGAAACTCGCGAAGGTCACTCCGGTTTTCAAAAGTGGGAACAAAAGAGAGCTGACAAATTACAGGCCCATATCGGTTCTTCCAATATTCTCCAAAATACTGGAGAGAATTGCGAATAAATGGTTATTTAAATTCCTTGACAAACATAATTTTCTTTTGCAGTCACAATATGGATTCCGTAAAGGATACTCAACGTCTTTGGCATTAATAGATCTCACAAATAGAATAATTGATGCTTTTGAAAATAATTATCATACCATTGGCGTTTTCATTAACTTTTTTTTTTCTTCTCTTTGATATGACGTCGCCAACACGAATATTTTATATTGTGATAAAAAATTTGGTTCTTTATTTAATGTTGTAAATGAGAATCTCTTAAAAGTATGTGATTCGTTTAAAGCCAAGAGTTTGACTGTTCAAACAAATGTAATTATATTGTCTTTAGTAAAAAAAAATTTAAAATGTACTGATTTGTCACTGCTAATGTCCGTATCAATCCCCATTCAGTTTTGAGAGTTTAAGAGACCAAGTTTCTCAGGGTATATTTTGATTCAAAAGTTACTTGGAAATATCAGTCAGTAAATTCCAAATAAAGTTGCAAAAAATATTGGTTTCATCAATAGATTGAATTATTTGCTTTCAAATACCTAAGATTGCTTTATTGTTCACTTATACTGTACTTCAGACTGGGGAAATACATTTCAATCACATCGAAATTAATTGGCACTATTGCAGAAAAAATATTTAAATCATCGCTAGCGAATCTCCAATAACGAGTTCAAACCAATTGTTTCATCATTTAAATCTTTTGAAATTGTGCGATGTCACATCACATCAGCAAAGTATTTTCATGTATAAATGCATTCGACTACTTCCTTCTAAATTTTTTGTGATCTTTTTGAATTTAATTCTGAAATCCATAAGCATGATACCAGATTCGCCACTGATATATATTTTCCGAAACACAGAACCCTTGCTTTTCAACATAATAATTTCTCTGGCCCCAAACTATGGAATGAATTGCCAGATCGTTTTGTTTTTAATTTCCATCTTTGAACAATTTCTCATTCAAACTTAAGCAATATTTTCTCTCACGATATTGCACATAGGTTATTTGAGAAACACCTTGAATATTTGTTTTTTGAATTTTCACACTGGTGCTTCCCATTGATTTATTCATCTACTGATCTACTTATTCATCCTGTGAAATTGTTTGCCCATGAATTGTTTTTCCCATTTATACCATGGTTTATTTAGACATTTGATATGATATTACATGATCAAACATGTAGTTTGATATGATTTCATAGTTTGTACTTTTTCAGAATTTTGTCTGTTCTCGACAAAAAGCTTGCTTTTTTGGATTCAGCCTCTTTCAGCTCTTTCAGTGTCTTATTCATACAGGTTGCTTTTTTTCTGCTTCAGGTTGCTGAAGGAAATAAATATTGTTTTGATTGATTGATTAATTGTCATGCTACTCCTCCTACAGTTCTGTGCCGATTACATCCAGACTTGCTGCATAAGATCAGCAAAACCCAATGAAAATATAGGGGTATTTTTATCTTTGCTGGTGCTCTTTGGGGGTGGGGGGGAGTGGGGTCAGGGTATGCCAATTCGCTATGTAAATATGTATCGTATAGTGCCACCTCCAGGTGGGAAGGGTATTACAAGTCCCTACCCTTTACAATACAGTATTCCTGTTCACACATTTTTTTAAGTGCAATGAGGTGTTTTGAATTATGCAGCAAGAGGTATTTTGAATTACACATTTGAATAAGGATATACCAATATATAACACTGTATTTGTCTGTCCCACTTCATATTTGAGAGGACTATTTGAGTAGGGTTTCAAGGCCAATCTTTTAACATGACTGTGTGCTCACTCCAGTCAAACGACCCTTAACATGCCAAGGACCCTGAATACCCAGCAGACCCATAATACCGTGAAGACCCAAAAGACCTCAAAGACCCCAAAGACCGAAAATACCCAAAAGAAGAGTAATTACGTCTTATGTTGAAATTGTAGATGGTGACTTGCAGATCAAGCCTCAAGGGCGTTGCCCAGATGCGTTAAAAAAAGAACAACAAAAAAACCCAATAAATACAAGGTGCAAGGAGGCGAAATTCGCTGCAGATGATGTGCAATGCAAGCAGAGTAAAACAAATGTTCATTTTCGTCTGGAGGATGTTTAATAAATAAAGAAGATATAAGCACACCCCTGATGCTAGGCAGAGGTTTCAGACATTGGCGTGCTTATTAGGCTATACTGTTGAAACGAAACATCGCAGAAGCGAAAGAAGCTCGAGCGCTTGGTAGAGTGCATACCTTTGCCATGTAATGCCTGAACCCGATAGCATATCTGGCCCAATACATTTTTGAAATATTGTGCTATATATAGTTTATGGCCCGATCTCTCAATGGTGAAGAATCACTTCTTCTTTTTTATCCTTTTTTTTGGTATACCTTGTCGAGGCTTGTATGAGAGTTAACAGACAACGCACATCAAGGGGGCATGAGACAAGAGGGGAGGGAGTGGGAAGGACAAAACAGTGGGGAACAGAGACATTAGGGGATCTGTGAAAGGGAGAGGGATGGGACGGGGAACATGGGGAATACAAGATGGACATGAGAGGGACTTTCAGGAAGGAAAGCAGGGAATTTGAAGAAGGTGGGTTTGGGGTGGATTAACGGGGGTAGAAAAGTTCGAGGATTTGGATGGGGGATGATAAGAGGTGGTGGAGAACAGCTGTTTTGAAGGCCTGGAGGGAAGAATGGGAATTAATAGAGTGATGGAGTTTATTCCAAAGGCGGGAAAAAAGAGGAATGAAAGAGTGAAGGTGAGCAGTGATTCGTGATTTTGGAAGTTTTACCAGAAGGGGGTTGTTGGTGGACCATGAGCGCCCTGCGGAAATGTGGTGGGGACAAATCGCAGAGAGAGCAGGGGAGGGGGGCGAGGCTGGAGAGGAGACGGTAGAAGAAAGAAAGACCACTGACCAACCTGCAGTGATTGAGTGAGAGGCCCAAAGACTCAGCCTCATTGCGGGAGATGCCAATGATCCGAAATGCCTTGGTTTCTACAGCGTGAAGCCGAGAAAGGTGGGAAGCAGGCGCACCAGCCCAGAGGGGAGAGCAGTACTCCATCAGGCTGCAGACAAAAGCTTTGTTAATGGTCAGGAGCTCAGGTGGGCCGAGGAAGGACTTTGCACGACGGAGGATTCCCAGTCGGCGACTGGCTTTGGAGGCGAGGTTTGAAATGTGGCTTTCCCAGGAAAGGTCATGGCATATAGTGAGACCCAGAAGCTTGAAAGGAAGGACTTCTTCCAGAGGATTGTTGAGAAAGTGATTGGGGGGAGGGGTGGTTCGAAACAGTCCTTTCGGAGAGACATAGTGAGAGCGTGAGATTTGTCCGGATTAAAAGACATGTTCCACATGTTGGACCAGTTTGTGATTTTATCCAGATCAGCAGTGAGCGAAGAAGCTGCTGCTTGCCGGTCTGAGGGATGACTGATGGTACGGCAGATGGTGGAGTCATCAGCAAATAGATATAGAGGATTTTCCAGAGAGTCAGAGAGATCATTGATGAAAACCAGAAAAAGAACAGGGCCCAGAACGCTACCTTGAGGAACCCCAGCCTTCTTTGGAATAGGAAGAGAGTTTGGTGAGCAGGGCAGGGTGCCAGACTGTATGAAAAGGACGTGATATGTCCAGGGATACGGCTCGGATTTCCTGTCTGGCATTGAGGACCTCCATCCATTTTTGGCACAGCAGAAGCAGCATATCCAGGGTGGAGTGACCTGGTCTGAAACCAAATTGATGATCAGAAATCAAGCCATTGGAGAAGAGGAAGGATTTGATGTCTGAAGCGATGATGGATTCCATAACCTTGCTGATGATTGGGAGAAGGCTGATTGGTCTGTAGTTGCAGGGATCTGTTTTTGCACCTTTTTTGTACAGGGCAGTGATGTTTGCTGATTTCCAAGCAGATGGCAGATGACCTTGAGCAAATGAGAGGGTGAATACAACAGAGAGAGGGTGAGCAAGAGCAGAAGAGCAGGTGTTGAGGACACTTGGGCTGATGCCGTCTGGACCGGTTGCAGAATCTGAGTCGAGGTTTGATAGCAAGATGTCCACCTTGTCAGGAGAAAAGGACACAGAGTCCAGTGACAGTTGGGTGTGACTGGGTAAGGTGGGGAGAGAAAGTGATGGGTTTTCGACACAAGATTTGGCTGCAAACACCGAGTTTAGGCATTCAGCTTTTTCACATGCGGTATCAGCAGTGCGGCCATTTGAGGTAAGGGAGGGGATGGAGGGGGAACATACACCAGAAACAGATTTGATTAGACACCACCAGGATTTTGAAGAGGGAGAGAGGTTTGGGAAGTCAGACTTGAGATGAGAAAGATGTTGTTTTCTGGCTCTCCTGTGGGTAGATACACACTTGTTCCGAGCTTTATGGAAGGAACTGAGATTGCCCTCAGTTGGGTTTGCTTTCCATGAAGCAAAGGCAAGTTGTTTCAGGACAACTGCCTCGCCACAAGCTTCAGTAAACCAAGGGCGGGAGGAAGGGTAGGACAACTGAAGACGAGAGGGGATAAATCTGTGCATGAGGGAGAGCAAGTTTCTTTGAAAGAATTCCCAGAATGAGTTGATGTTTGAGAAAGTAGCGACAGGAGACCAGTCTATAAGTTTGATGGCTGCTTGGAAACCCTGCCAGTCGGCTTAAGTGAAATGCCAGACTCTACGGCGGTGAGGTGGTTCTCTGATCATAGCCAGAGAGATGTCCACTTTGACAAGGACGTGGTCAGAAGAACCGATTGGAGCGGAGGAAGAGCAGCAGATATTGTCAGGGAAATTTGTCAAAATCAGATCCAGAGGAGATGGAGTACCATTGGTTGAGATCCGGGTTGGGAAGTTGACCGATTGAGTCAGTCCCAATGAGTCGCAGAAAGCTTTTGTTGAAGTGCCATGACAGGTGAGAGAGGTAGCCACACCAAGCCAACTGGCATGATGACAATTGAAGTCGCCACATATGAGGAAGAGAGAGTTTGGATGAGAAGATAGAAGTTGGTCCATGTTTTCGGATGGTGAGGTGTAGATGGAGTCATCACTGTTGGGTGGATGGTACTGTACACATATAAACATGAGGTGGGAGTTGAGGGGAAGCCGTAGCCAGAGGTATTCCTGGGGGTGTGGGGAGTGAGGGCAGTGCGTGGAGAGTGAGGAATGGAGTCTTTGTTGAAGTGAGCAACTCCTCCACCAGGGCGAGGCTCGGGTCTGTTATACCGGAGGAGGGAGTAACCAGAGAGAGATACTTGGGAGTCAGACACGTCTTGGGGGAGGAAAGTTTCCATTAGGCAGATTATGTCTGGTTTGTCAGTGGCAACCTGTATGGAAAGATCTGAAAGGTTTGAACGAAGGCCCCGGATATTTGAGGTCCATACTTTTAATGAAGAGGTTGGGGAGGAGGCTTTGGGTGCATGGGGTGGGGGGGGGATGGGGAGGGTAGGACAAGGGTAGGGGGGGGGAGGTAAGGAGGGTTGTTGAAAGAGTGTGGGGGATTGCAGAATAGCTTGGGGAGGGGGCCGGATGAGGAAGAGAAAAGGCTCTGTGGTGCTGGGGGTGAGTGGGGACAAGAGAGGGAGAAGACGGCAGTTGAGGATTTGAAGAGGTGGAGTGAAGAGATTGAGGTGAGAGGACAGTGGAAAGAGGCAGCTTTGTGGATGGGAGGGGGGGCAACTTTGGGAAGGATGAGTGAGGGGGATGAATGGTGGGAGAAAGGTGAGGGGGCAGTTTTTGAGAGAAGTGAAAGGGAGGCTTGGAGGGAGAAGAGTGGGATGGTTGCTTTGAGAGTGAGCGGTGAGAGGGGTGAGTTGGCACTGAAGTTGGAAAAAAAGAATGGTTGATGGAAAGCGAACATTCATAGCAAACTGGAGTGTTAAAAAGTTTTAGGTCAGTTATGCAATTAAACACATTTCTTGATGGATGCAATAAAGGCGAATTCAGAGAATGGAGAGAAGAAACGCTGTAACAGTTGGATTTTTAAGGCAAGGTATGAAGGAAAGGTCGAATTGAGAGCACTCTGTTTAAATAGCAGAAGAGAAGTGCATTGTGATACAGTTAAGAGTACCACACGTCTGAAAAGAGGAAGAAGAAGCATTATAAGAGATCGTTTTTGTTATTATTATTAACTGGTACGGGCCCGTAGGTGCGTAAACGACGACTGGATTGGGGTATTATTTCAATTAGATTGGACCAACCGTGTCATCAATGGACATAACTTGGGAAGCATACTCAGGTCCCCAGCGTCAATTGTGACGTCATATCAAATGAAGAATTTTGACGCCTCTCTCTCTCGCCCCTCCTCTCTCCCCCCTCCTCTCTCCCCGAGTCTCACCCCCCTCTCTCACCCCTAGTCTCGCCCCTCCTCTCTCACCCCTAGTCTCGCCCCTCCTCTCTCACCCCTATCTCGTCCCCACTCCCAGCTCCTCTCTCTCACCCCCACTCTCATCCTCCCCTATCCCGTCCCCCTCTCTCGCAGATATATGGCTGTAACTTGGGAACTGCTCGTCCGATTAATATCAAACCTCGAAAAGGCACATCCGCGGGTCCCCAGCAATACTCCTGGCAAGTTTAAATCAGATCGGACCGTCAATCGTGCAAATAAATAAATAAATAAATAAAAACATTAATTGTGACGTCATAGCACCGTGTCTTGTCATTGGTCGACAGAAAATGGCCGTAACTTGGGAACTGCTTATCCGATTAATATCAAACCTTGAAAAGGCACATCCACGGGTCCCCAGCAATATTCCTGCCAAGTTTCAATCAGATCGGACCGTCAATCGAGAAAAAAAAAAACATTAATTGTGACGTCATTCGTGATGTCATAGCACTGTGTACTGTCTGGTTGACAGACAATATATAGGTCGTTATTGGTTGACAGACATTGGTCATTGTATCACGTTGTTCTTTTTATTCAATTATTGTGCTATTATTGTGTACTGCCAATTATTGTGCTATTATTATTAATATGCTGTTATCATTATTCTGAGAAAAAATTGGCATGATAAGGTGAGAAGGTGGAACGACACCTTCAGCTGCCATATATACACCTTTCCAACACTGAAAAAGCAGTAAAATGGCCGTAACTTGGGAACCGCTCGTCCGATCGATATCAAACCTCGAAAAGGCACATCCGCAGGTCCCCGACAATATTCCTGGCAAGTTTCAATGAGATCGGACTGGCGGTCGTCGAGAAACGGCGGTCACAGACAGACAGACAAACAGACAGACAAACACACAGAGATTGCTGGAATTATAGAAATATGTTTGAGAGTTTTCAACAGATTAGGTCATGGAAGTGTTGTAGAAAAATAGAGGAAGAAGAAGAGGAGGAAGAAGAAGAAGCATCGGAGAAAGGTAGCGTTTTTTTGAAAAAAAATGTTTTAAAGATAAGAAATAGAGTGATTAGTTGGGAGGGATGGGGGAAGTTGAGAAAGTGGGAAAGATAGAAATTGAAGATAATGGGGAGAAAAAACAAATAAACATGATCGTACACCGAGGGGAACAAAGGGTAGGCCTCAAGGATAGGCCTCAAACACCCAGAAAGACAAGTTCGACGAAATCTCACAAAATAGCACGATTTTTGAAACAAAACCGAACTAGGAACACACAGTAACATGTAGGTGAGAAAATAAACAGTTAAAACGGGACAGATAATGACCGGAAACTTAACTTTGAGATTGTCAGCAGGGAGCCTCGAAGGAGACCTTCCAAGGCTCCAAACCCAGAACCGGAAGTCCTGAGTTTCTGTATGATCAACAACGCAAGGATGCTCTCTAATTTCTGTCAAATTACACTTTAAAAACTATATAATTTCCTTATCCATATCCGGATTTGGATCTTCACCAAAATATAATAATTTCTTCATTGCCACACAGCCAACCTGTCCACCAAGTTTAATCTAAAGCCGTCCACAACTTTTTGAGATATCACACCATATATTACTTTAGCCCTGTCTCTCAATGATGAAGAATCACATAAAAAAAATTATTGGATCCTGATCCTGATTCGGATCATCACCCAAATCGAATCAATTCTTCGTTGTCATACACCCAACATGTCCACCACCGTCCACAACTTTTTGAGATACCATGCTATATATAATTTTTGGCCCCATCTCTCAATGGTGAAGAATCACTTTAAAAAGTCGAGTAGTCGGATCCGGATCCAGATCTTCACCAAAATTTAAACAGTTTGTCCTTGTCACACACCCAACCTGCCCACCAAATTTCATCCAGATCCATGCACAGCTTTTTGAGATATCCTGCACACATACAAACAAACAAATAAACCAATGTTACCTGCAGGGTGACCCATATCTTGCCAAAAGGTGACTACGTGTGACTTCTTTAAGGTCACACTGAGGTGAACAGAGCTGCTATCCACCAGGAGCGACTCCTTGAGGAATTTCTGCCTACGAGAGATTCCGATGAGAATCGTTCTACAGAGTAACCATGAAAAATATGCGTTTGCCTCATAACGTCACCAAATGACGTCATAATGTCTCAAGCTTGACATATCTAGAAAGCACTCATCGAGGTGTTCAATTTGAGGTACTACACGATATGGTTCCTAAAACTTGATCTTGGGGTCAAATATGTTTGACCTAAGGCGCTAACCATTAAGGTCAAGGCCAATCGCCACCAAAATTAATCAGCTGAGCGCCAGACCATGAACTATATTCCCATGAAGTTTGAAGATGATCCGATCAAAATTATTCAAAAAAAATAAGGGTTTCGTCGACTCCCCTGATTTGCGACAAAGTGACCTTGACCTTTGACCTTGATCTTCAAAATTTTATGAGCTGAAAGGGACCTCTATAGGCCTCTGATATGCGAAGTTACAAAAATTTCCAATGATAACTGTGCTCTGCAGAATTTTTTATACGTGATTACAGACAGACAAACAAACAAAACAAAAAAAAGCATACAAGCTGACTAACATATCTTGCAAAAACTTCGTTTTGGCAAGATAACAAGCAGACAGAGAGGGGTGAAAACATAACCTCCTTCACCTTCGGTAGCGGAGGTAAATATGATCACATTTGGACATGTAGTGTTTCAAAATAACTCTTTTTCTTGCCACGAAACATCATATCATTCAATATCCTTGAATATTTGGAATAAATAACTCCAACCCATCATATTCATGGGCTTTTATACTTGTGAACATCAAAGACCATCCTTCCTAATTCCTGTCACCTTGCTTTGATGAAACACAAAGATGAAACACCCTATTGTGTAACACGAAGATGATATTTTATAGCTGCGACAATATTTCTAACCCAGGTGAGACAGGTCAGAGGCAAGTGTGCATACCTCGAGGATATCCTGCAACCATTTTCATCAGGCATCCTCGCTGTTGATATATGGTGGTAGAAGAGAATTGCTTCTGCTTCACTGTGAAGCTCCATGTTTTTTTGGGGGTTTTGGTTTGTGTCTGTTGTCGAGGCTCGTACGAGAGCTAACACGCAACGCACAGCAGGGGGGGGGCATGAAACAAGAGAGGGTGGGAGAGGGAAGGGCAAAACAGTGGGGAACAGAGACATGAGGAGATCTGTGGAAGGGAGAGGGATTTGGTGGGTCCATGGGGTATAAAAGATGGACATTACAGGGACTTTCAGGAAGGAAAGCAAGAATTTGAAGGAGGTGGGTTTGGGGTGGATTAACGGTGGTAGAAAACATCGAAATTTTGGATGGGGCAAGATAAGAGGTGGTGGTGAACAGCTGTTTTGAAGGTCTGGAGGGAAGAATGAGATTGAAGAATGTTGGAGTTTAAAGGCAGGAAAAAAAGAGGAATGAAAGAGTGAAGGTGAGCAGTGATTCGTGATTTTGGTAGCTTTACCAGAAGGGTTCGTTGGCGGACCTTGAGCGCCCTGCGGAAATATGGTGGGGACATATCACAGAGAGAGTAGGGGGGCGAGACCGGAGAGGAGACGGTAGAAAACAGAAAGACCACCGAACTGTCTGCGGTGGCAGAGTGAGAGGCCCAAAGACTCAACCTCTTCGCAGGAGATACCAATGATCCTAAATGCCATGGTTTCCACAGCTTGAAGCAAAGAAAGGTGAGAGGCAGGAGCACCAACCCAGAGGGGAGAGCAGTAGTTCATCAGGCTGCGAACGAAGGCTTTGTATGTGGTCATTATCCCAGGTGGGCCGAGCAAGGACTTTGCATGACGTAGGATTCCCAGTCGGCGACTGGCTTTGGAGGACAGGTTATAAATGTGGCTTTCCCAGAAAAGATCCTGGCAGATAGTGAGACCCAGAAGTTTGAATGAAAGGACTTCTTCGAGAGGATTGTTGAGAAAGTCGATGGGGGGGGGGGGTGCATTTCTAAACGGTCCTTTCAGAGAGACATAGTGAGAGTTTGAGATTTGTCCAGATTGAGACATGTTCCATGTGTTGGACCAGCTTGTGATTTTATCCAGATCTGCAGAGAGTGAAGAAGCTGTGGCTTGCCGGTCTGAGGGATGTCAGATGGTATGACAGTATGTGGAGTCATCAGCGAAGAGATAAAAAGGATTTTCCAGAGTCAGAGAGATCATTGATGAAAACCAGAAAAAGAACAGGGCCCAGAACACTGCCTTGAGGAACTCCAACCTGGACAGGAAGAGAGATGAAAGAACTCCATTTAGGGCCACACGTTGACTGCGACAGGAAAGGAAGTCTGCGAGCCATGAGTGGAGATGGTCTTGGATACCATAGGAAGAGAGTATAGTGAGCAGGGTAGGGTGCCAGACCGTGTCAAAAGCATGCAATATGTCTCGGGATGTGGCTCTGATTGTTGTTTGCTTTGGTTTTATGTTTAAAATGAGTGAAATGAAACATTTTGAAAATTTAGAATTATTCTCACTCAGATGTCAACATCACAATAATGTTGTTTCAACTTTCTTTATAAAAGATTATTTGTAATACTGGATACCACGGGGTGAGATACGATACACATTTACATGGAGAGAATTGGGGTCTTCCTTCAACCTTGAACCCCCTCACACAGATATGCTACCCAGACAGAAACCGTACTTGGGGTAGCGTTAGGCAACATG
Source organism: Eptatretus burgeri (assembly GCF_056783735.1). NCBI lineage: Eukaryota > Metazoa > Chordata > Myxini > Myxiniformes > Myxinidae > Eptatretus > Eptatretus burgeri. The sequence continues at coordinate 52,400,047 of NC_140974.1, forward strand.
CAAAATTTGGTTGGATTTGTTTCAGTAGTTTTTTTGTTTTTTGAAGCATATTGTTGTGAATTCGCGCCTGCCGGCGTGTGAACGGCCATGTTACTCGAATCGCAGCACGTTGCCCACCGGACGGACAATTCTGTCGTGACCCTCTCGGACTAACGCCGGGAGCCAGTCACAGGTGGGCCTTTCGGCCTCACCACGATCGTGCCAATCGGCCACTCGCGTGGGATAGGGTTGTTCGCCAAACTCGACCTACCTAAGTACCCACGCGGATGGTAAACCGGGCGATCGCACCTCGCCGCAGGTCGACTCCGGACACGGGCCGCTTAAGCGGTCCGTTCCGTGCTATCGGGATAACCGAGCGGTGTTATCGTCGGCCTCGACGGTTCTGATTAATTATCAGGCGTATTAAGCCCACGATGAACCCGTTACGTGAAGCAAGATGGAGATTCAAACGAAGGAAAGGACGCAGCGAAACGGGGAACAATCGGACAAGCACATTGAATATGGAAGCACGGAAGGCACGTATATTACAGTCACAGGGATACAATAAAAGCAATACACGTATTTACAATCACCGTAAAGAAACACAAGCAAGGAACGATGCAGAACTACAACCGAATATGATTTACTACACAGAACACTGATACAATTTTACTTCACCAGACTGGCGCCACACACACACACGTTCACACAGAACTCAAAAGAAATGGAAGTCGTGACTTCCCTGAGCGTGTCGAGTCCCTCTCTGACGTCCGTCGACGTGGTCCCGCCTGGCCGCGACTCCGTGCCCGAGCGTGGTCGGCGAGTCCTCTCCTGCATGCCTCGCGCCTGCACGTGTTGGCCACTCGACGCCACAGACCGAGTGTTCGGCGCTATCCCAGCGTGGATGGGGGGGGGGGGGACGTGGATGCCCGAAGTCGGGAGAGGGGAATGGCGGACGCTCCTTCCCGCCAGTGGGGTCTTGCAACTGCCCCACAAAAGACCCCGCTAGCGGCCTCCAGGACGAGCGAGCCGGAAGACGAGAGCATCCACCAAGCAAGAGCATCCACCAAGCAAGAGCACCCACCAAGCAAGAGCACCCACCAAGCAAGAGCACCCACCAAGCAAGAGCACCCACCAAGCAAGAGCACCCACCAAGCAAGAGCATCTACCAAACTGCTTCCCCCGTCTCCGACTTTTATATCCTCGGAGCTCCGCCCTGTTGCTCCGCCCCGTTCTTTGCTCCACCCCCCTTCGAGGCGCTTCGAGAAAGGTCTCAAAGAGGGGCGTTCCTCCTCCCTGGCCGCGTCACACCACGCATCCACCAATCGAGCGCCAGCTGCCATCCCCTCGCTTCTCTCCCCTCACACCAAGCGCGGAGAAGAATGGCGCGAAAAGCTCACTGAGCATCCTCGTTGGTTTTTATTTGAAATACAAGATAGAGAAAGAAAAACGACTGACTCAAAGCATCGCAGCCCAAATGAATCACATTTATTCCCTCTCAACAACGGGTTTGGGGCTCACTACACATGTACTTACAGAGATATCTCACCTACAGGACCTGAATGGTGGTTTGCGAATTTCCACAGCCGTAACAATATATAAACAAACAAACAAACAAGAAAGATGTCGTGCATAGCACGATACTTGTGAAATCCATGAAACAAATTTGACTTTAAAAATAATTTGTGGCTGAATTCAATGATGAAATTTGCAAAATAGTCTTCCAATTTCAAGTCGATCAGATGAAAATTGAGGATTTTAGAAATATCACCTAAGTTGTTGACCTTTGGACTGTGTTGACCTTTTGGCCGACGTTGATCTCAAAAATAATTGGTGGTTGACTTCAGTAACCTGATGTGCAAATCCTGTTAATTTCTAGTCAATTAAATGAAAATTGAGGATTTAAATTTTTTTACAAAGCTGTTGACCTTTTGACCTCAAAAACAACAGGATTCTTGCTTATGATGAACTCTACCATGTGATGAAGTTTCGTGAAGATTGGTCGAAAATTGTGACCTGAAGGTGATTGACCAACAAACTAACAGACAAACAGAATAACGCACACAACCAACCAATAAACTTGAGAAATCTTCAATTTTTACAAGTAACAATCTGCAAATATATATATATATATATATATATATATATATATATATATATATATATATATATATATATATATATATATATATATATATATATATATATATATGATTGGGGCAGTTGGGATGACACATTTTACAGAAGAAGACGACGCTTCCAACCAGCTTCGCCAGCTTCATCGGGCACAATTGGTCTATGGTGCCTGATGAAGCCAGCTGCAAAGCCGGCGAAACGTTACCCTGAGACCGGATCTGCTCTCGTTTTTTTTTGCTCAAATTAGCAGAGTCGATCTGCATTCGCTTTTTACTTTTGGTTGAAAGCGTTCTTCTTCTGTAAAAAAAAAACATTAAAAAAAAAATACACACACACACACACGTAAAAGAAAGATGCTTTCAGGCTACTTTCAGACAGAACAGTACTTTCTTTGTTATACATACTTCAACCAAAATCCTGAACACCGGCGGAGAGCAGCGAACACATTTCACTTACAAATACTACCTGTTCGTTTCGTAGTCTATGTTATGAGCAATGACCACGGTTCGGGCTGTGAAGGCCATGTGACGTGTTAGGACCAATAATTATTTCATTTTTGGATTACGAGACACATTTATCATGGGTTGGAAGCAATTATTTCGAATAGCATGCCAATCAAACTTGCCTGGGTGGGGTTCTACCTTTTTAGTTTTGTATTTAGTTTCCACACTGCTTCAGATGTTGGTTCATGGTTGTCATCTATTGTTGCAGAGTTTAGATTGAATGGAGTCTGGCCAGGATCCAGTTTTCCGTTTTGGGGGAAAAGGAAGGGGGGGGGGGGTTGGTTTAAGTTAAGTTTGAAGGACTAAGTTGTATTGTATTGCAGTTCTCGTGTCTGTTCCATGGGCTTATTTTTTAGGATTGTCACTGAACTCCATAGGGGGTGTGTGTGTGTGTGTGTGTGTGTGTGTGTGTGTGTGTGTGTGTGTGTGTGTGTGTGTGTGTGTTTGTTTTGGTTGTCCTTCATATCCAAAGAAGGCTGTTCACATGAAACATACAAACTACCTGACAATTTGTTTGCAGTGCAGGAGCTGCGATCCCCAGACAGAAACTGCACTCTAAGATAACTAAGCGGTGTAACCTGGTACTATGGAATCTCTCAGAAGATTCTGATATATCCACAGTCAAGGCAGGAATTTGTAATTTGTTCAGTGTGCCGGCGATAGCTCACCTTCTCTTCGTGAAGGACACCGTGGGATCTTTGCTTGGTTAAGAATAAGTTGAAGATCATCTGGCCAATTTAGTTGAAGTGCGTAACTTGTAAGTCAAGTAAGTTTTCTCTTCCCTACATAGCGTCGATTCCTGTTTCCCTCCTATTTGGCCTGTTTACTCCAACTACTCATAATATGGACCACAACCAGCTGGTGATCTGGGGTGTGGCTACCATGTTTTTTGTGTGGTCATCTGATTGCAGCTTGTGAGTGGTCACGTCACCCGAGCCCGTGGCAATATGAGCGATTTAGCTCACACACATCGACGTGTGTAATTGTGATGTGTAATAAACTATATATGCATTGTGTATACATAGCCTACAATACAGAATGTCCTGTGACACAATGTGAAAATCACATATTTTGGTTTGTTGAAATTGCCATTTAGAGCAAAGCTTGCCATTGCTAGGTAAATCCATTAAAGGGGGCAGGGGACTCATCAAAACAGATGGTAACCTGGTCAAGAGCAGGGTGAAACTGAAAGCTGCTTTAAGGAGACATTCAATTGGGTCAGGGGTGCAGTGTAGACACTTTCCGAGGCAATGTCTTTGCACTGATGTGAACATGAGGGAGAGGTGACATCGCAGGATGGGGGTATCACGAGTGAGGGCTTTAGGAAGAAATCCAAAAACTTCCAGCAATTCCCTATCAGTAAATCCTCATTCTCTCAGAGAATATCAGGAGGCAGAGTATGGTCTGATTTGTTCATTCTCTCCTGCCTGTTGCCATCCCGGGGTTCAAATCTTCAGTGAAAAAAGCTGGAGACTGGAGCTCCTGCTTGGTGCTGGAGAGTATGGTCAAAGTGGTGATCATGAGGAGTCGGCGAGAGCACCCTTTTGGCTGTCTACAAAGGTTGCATTACTTCTATTGCCATATCCACTGCCACGACTGGAGCTGCTGAGCAGTGCGAGTCGTGCTCGCTGCTCAATTGTGCTTGTTCAACCTGTTTTGAGAAAAACAAACAAATAAAACTTAAAACCACACTCAGTGGCATAATGGTGACATATTTGCTCTGAATCTGAAATGTTGAAAGTTCATGCCCAGGACGACGCCTTCTGCATTGAAGTTCTTTGTAAAATAACTCACGATTAATTTTGTGTGTTCATCCCACACCCATAATGAAGAGAGTCATGCTCCAAGAAAAAATTGAATGCACCCATTTTAAAAAGGAAACATTGCTATCTGGACATCCTCCCCTCTTCAGTGTTTATTTTGTGAACTGAACATGTTCTATGCATGTCCATGCCCCATCGCTAGTGAAGGTGCTGTAATATGCAACTTTCAAAATAACGTAATCCACCCCAGAACCTTCAGCGTGCATGCACAGAAACCCCAAGAAATGGCGGTGTTTGAGGCACCATAAAGTATATTGTGCATGCGAGATAAGGATTGTTTCCTAAAATGGCTTACAAATTTAAAAAAATTAAGCTGAAAATATTTGGAATAGTACTCGAGAGAAAGGGCTGTGCCTCTGCACAACAAAAGATTTGGAGAACTTTATCAGTTCGCAGAACGGGCAGCTGCCTGTACTTCAAACTGCTGACCATGTGGATTGGTGCAAGGCCTGGGTAGATGGGCGTGTGTTACACAACCCCCCACCCCGACAGATTGCTCCCAATGAATCGACTTTGAACCTTGTGGGAGTGCCTCCTTTGAATATGGAAGGCTTGGTGATTTATATAATGGACGTCTCCAATTGGAAAGACAATGCTGTGCATCATTGCCAAGTAATGGTAACGAACTCTTCGGCAAAGGACATCTTTGCGACGTGAAAACACACGCTTGTGCCAGCTATATTCACGTTGGATTTGGATGTATGGTTATAGTGCTTATGCCAGCTATAGTGTAGAGTTTTAGGGCCACGAGAGAAATGATACTAGACTTTTGCATCTATTGCTAAAAGGAGATGCGTACGTGTGTTTTTTTTTTTCCCCCATACATATCCATTGTGGTCGCTCGCTTGTATTGACAGGAAATGAGAGGAAGTCAACATGTCTCAATCTCATCCATGGATATTTGTCATATTTCCTCTATTTTCGTGATTTTAATTTGAATCCAGGAACACAACAATGATGGTAAACCATTTTGTAATTGCTACTCTTGGCAGCTATGTTTTTTTTTTTTTAAGAACAAACATTTAAAAATCACCTTCTCCAAAATGGTTTGACAGATTAAGGTAAACCTTCACCAACATGTTCCCCAAGCCTTGGGGATACCAGCAAGTTCACGAATATAATTAATAGTAATCATGATCTGGCAGCCATATTGGATTGAACGAAAATCATTTTAAAAATTATTTCTCTTGAGCCGCTTCATCAATCAAAGTGAAACATCACAATTATGACCTAATAGTCATGGGGAAAACATGTTTTAAATTTCAACCTGATCGGACACATGGGCTGGCAGGCAGAATTATTAAATTTTTTAAATCTGGGTTCAGGGATTTAAATCAAACTTGGTACAACTATTATAATGATGTAATAATTAGGTAGAGGCATATCTGCCGACGTCGAGGTGTCGAAGAGTGCCCTTCGAGTTTGTACTTGCCTTTATTGTTACTTCCACAAAACTTCTCGGATAAAATTAATCAAACTTTTCTTCTTACACAATTGGCATATTCCTGGTTCTCTATGAACCGTGTTCAAAGGGTGAATTGGCGATGGGTATGGTGGATAGGTCCGAATTTGTGACAATCATGCAACACCCAATAAAAGTAATTTGAACAGGAATGAGAGGAACAGGAAGAACATATAGGAAAGGATAGGGTCGAATTGTGTGTAGGGGGTAAGGGGCTGGTTGAGCGACAGGGCGAAGACGAGCTGTGGTTGAGAAGACAAGAGGGATTTTAAACCACTGATTTGTTTTGCACAATCCTTTTATGACTCCAGACAAGTTTCTTGGGGTTTATCATAAACAAGGAACCCATCAGTGTGATCTATTTATTCAATTCTACAGTGTATAAAGGAAGTGCTTGCATATAATACATGTCGGACAAAAAAACAACAACGGCGAAGATGAATGGTGAGAAGAAAGAAATGTTACTGAAGTTGATTTCCAACGTTTATTTCAGTTTTCCTTATTCATGATGCAAAATTTTTACTTCAACAGGGGCTTTAGGGTGGGAACATATTATGGCACCGGACGTTGTTGGTGTAGTTTAAGATAGATTGCTCAGCAGATTCTTCATCACGTCAGCAGTAGTGTTAAAATGGCCCTAGCGGAGGAAAACATAGGAATTGTGATATAGTTTTGGACATCATGGATTACATAACACAGCAAAAAAACTGCAGTGATCGGTAAACATAAATACGTGCAAAAAAAAACAACAACTTTATATCCATCCATCCATTGGGACCATACTCTGTGCAGAGCATTGGTGCTGCCTAAGCAGTCTCCTTAGCTATTGGGCACAATCCTAGACAGGTTGCCACTGACACAGGATACCAACAAGGTGGCACTCATTTTGCCGATCTCAGAAGGATGACAGGCTGAGTCAACCCCACCTGGTATTAATTCAATGAGGGCGGGATTTGAACTCAGGACCCTAGGATCCCAAGCCCACCACCCAAACCATTAAGCCAACACTAGGCATAACTTTATATGGTACGTGCAAAATATCTTGAATAGTGTTCATTTGTATCTACATTCGACCGGGAGGGAGTCAGTTACAAGTCTGACCGGCGGTTCTACACCATTCCCTGCGCATAAGGGCTGGGGTTGCGCCGCTGCTGCATTATCCCCTATAGGTTAGGAAAGAAACTTGTAATCTGTTCGGGTGCTAGCGATAACTCGATGACCTATTCTTCACCGAAAGACAACACAGGATCTTTACCATCCACCAACTAATGCAAGCAGACCGGACAGCCATGTTTACGTCCAAACAAGAGGACGATGTAACTCGGTGATCCATCACCCTCTGTGTACAACACCATTTCGATATTTCATAGTCTGGCTGAGGAACACACCCAGAGGAAAAACCTCAAATATAAGAAGACACTGAAAACAGCCTTTGAGAGAAAGCACAGATTAGTCTCTGCCGGTTAGCCTGTTTAAACTGCGAGGATCTGCAGTGCTGAACTACAACCAGAGAGGTTTTGATTTCACAAGAGCATGGGTATAGGAGACAGATGGGGCAAAGGAGGACCTGGAGAGAAGCAAAGTTAGTCATTGCCAGTTCCTGGAGGGAAAACATACAACTTGCAAAAATCTATTCAATAAGTTCACTGATTGGGTCACAGCCACATACTCAGATTTCCAAAGCAGAGCAGTTTATTGGACAGCCAACTCCCAGCCAATTGACATGGTTCCCATAATAATTACAGATGAATAAGAGAGACGTATTATGGGTAATTAGTGGTTGGCTTAATTTCGCAGAGTGAAGCATGCAATATAACAACATATACTTGTTGTTGCGTCATTAAATTTTTGGCATTGACTCGTACGTACGTACTCCTCACAGTCATGTACTCCATCACAATGAGGAATTTATCCTTGTTCATGGCAACAGTTGAAGTCTTTATTATAAAATTGCTAAGGTACGGTTTGATTAACGACATATGGATGCTCTGCTTAATTATTGATTTGATTATCGACAAATTATTTTGACATCTACAATTCATCTCACCTGTAGATTAATAAAGTTAACATGGAAGTTGAGACCACAGCAGTTGTTCACCCAAGCATCCAATTTCTTTGTGAATCATCTAAATGTGTGAGGATGCCTATAATTTGACAAGGATTTTTGTTTACAAATGCAGAATATTGTTTTTAGATTACAAAGATCTATTCTTGTTGGGGAACATTTTTGGAGGGAATTTGTCTTTAGTGTTGACAGCCAATTCCTTAAGCACGCGTTTCCTGCTTTAAGGCAGACGATTAAAAAAAAAACAAGAAAAATCAACGTGGTGACAAGTGAGATGATGAAGAGGATGGGGTACAGAATAGTTATGGTTTTTTTGTCAACGAAAGCATTAAGCGTGTTGAAATTTAGATGATTGCGGGTGAAGGTCATGTCCTCCTCCTCCTTCGTAGGCAGCACAAGACTGCGAGTAACATCATTGGCTGAAGGTGCGGCTGTTCCACTGATGCAATGTCCCGATTACCAGTACACTGGTACTCATTTCACCGACCTCAGAAAGATGACAGGCTGAGTAAACCCTACCTGGTGTTAATTCATCGTCCAACAGGGGCTCAAACCCAGAACCCTAAGGTCCCAACCCAGTCACCCGAACCGCTAAGCCAACACCAAGCTGGAAGGTTATGACCATGCTTAGTTATAAACAAAAATTGTGGCCAAATTTGAACAATCCCTTTATTAATGAGCCATCAATAATAGGCCAACTTCTTATTCTTCTTCTTCTTCTCTTCTTCTTCTTCTTCTTCTTCTTCTTAAGTATACATCGCATGGCTGCCATTAGCATCATTTTCTGAGGGTGCATGTATGCCACCAATGCAGTTCCCCCTGTAGGTTAGGACAGGAATTTGTAATTTGGCCAGGGTACCGGCGATAGGTTGCCGACTTCACAAAGGACACCGTGGGATCTAACGCCCACCAAATAATGCCAACAGATGGGATGCCCAGTTTCACGTCCTTCCAAGGGACGGCACACACATTGATGCCTCACTCTGCATGCGAAACACCGGGTTGACAGTTTATCAGGGATATTTAGCTGTGTCGAGATTTGAACCCAAGCAGTACAGCTCAAAAGCGAGTGTGCACACCTCCAGTCTCTCCTACCAGCCCAGCCAACTACCAAAGCTTCCATCGTATATACCTTCATCCTGCAAGCTTGCAATCACATTAAAGAATATAAGGTAAAACCTTCAACAAAACCCTTTTCCCATTATTACTTGATGATGCATAAATTGAGCAACCAAACAATTATTTTACATCCCTTGAAATAAAATAAAACAAATCATGTTGATGATGGATGATCAAAAATAATTTCTATATTAGCTAAATGGGTGATTTTTAGAACAATATGAGTTTGTCAACACGATAGCAAAGTATGATTGGTTGTTTATGGAAAACTATATGCAATTGTCATTCAGCAAAAGAGAAAATTAGAGTGGAGGATATATTAAGACTTGATGTAAAATAAAATCGATGAATCAATGACGGTCATATTTTTCCCTTCCAGCAACCAACATTATGGAGTTTGGGTTTATTGTGTTTTCGTGAAGTTTGAGTTCAGGAATTTATCAATTTTGAAATGTCGATCGTGAAAATACTTGTTCAGGGAAATACTCGTCATATCAATCGTGTCTTTGTTTCTCGTCCATGTATTGTTGTCTGTCTACTGTCACGCCATCCCTTGAACCATGTGTCTATGACACAAAGCTGTTTATGCATTTGGCACCTGGTGGAATAGCCTGAAGTCATTTAACTTCTCCTTAAAGGGAGAATATTTTTAGGGTTTTGTCCCCCCTGTGAGAACACCCCTCTCCTTCCCTCCTTCCCTTCCCCTCTCCTCCTCCCTCCTCTTCTCCCCCCCCCGCCCCTCTATCTCTACCCCCTCTCATTACACCCTCTCCATCCCTCGCTCCTCGTTTTCCCATTTTTGTTTGTGTTTCCATTGTTTTTTTTTGTTTAATGACAATTGTCAGCTCAGAAATCATCCTTGTCGCATTGTTATTATGTTTCCAGTATAAGTGTTTGTGTTGTTATCTGGCATCTCCAAATGCAGACTTCAGAAGGTGGAACGGAGCCCTCCCAGGTCTCAAAGTATCCACCTTTCCATGTGATATATGTGTGTGCGTGCAAGTTGCTATTGTTTGGCTGTGATGTGTGTGTGTGTGTGTGTGTGTGTGTGTGTGTGTGTGTGTGTGTGTGTGTGTGTGTGTGTGTGTGTGTTTCAGCAGACGGAACGGAGATCTGCCAGGTCTCGAAGTATGCACCTCCGTTTCAGTGAGGGATCATGATCCACGGACCAAGCTGTGTAGTTTTCTTGTTCTCAAAGTTTTGTTCCGATTGCTCTTTTCAGGATCATCACTGAGCCCCAGACAGCTTCCAGCTGTAATTCGTTTGTGGTAATATATTCTCATCGATGGGTTTCACATCTCCATGAGGTTCTTCTTCATCATTCCCATTGCTCCAATTATCACTGGTACAATTTTGGATTTCTTCAGCTTTGAAGATTTTTTGAATTCATTTTTGAGATCCTAGTATTTGGTGATTTTCTTGATTTTTACATTATTTTTAGGCTAAAGTTGATGAAAACTGACACCTCAATGAGCAATGCTTTATTTTATTTTTTTATTCTTAAGCACCATATCTGGTCACAATGCTTTGTTTTCAATGTTCACGCTCAATGGGATCATCTGGTCATATTTGAGTCAGTGTGACCACTCCTCATTTTCATAAATGCCAAGGTGAGCCAATGAAAAAAGCCAAGAATTCACAAGGTTTCAGAAAAGCGATGATAATAGAAAACCTATACGCCAAGAAAACCTATAGAAAACCAAGATGCCAAGGTGAACAACGAATAGCCAAGATCTTGTGAAAAAGCCAAGGAGTGGTCACACTGATTTGAGTGTTACTTCCTTGTTCTCAATTATCACTTTTGCTTCATGTTTCCATGAGTTTTCTGGGACTGGGATATTGAAAGTTTTACAAATATCCAAGTGGATAACTCCACATACTTTGTTGCACTTTTGTGTATACGGCTGTTCATTTTCAAGCATGTGGTTTTGTTTTCTGTTGTTGTTGATGTCATTGTTGTTTTTTTAAATATTAATGTTCCTTGCTATCATTTTTATTTTGTTTGTTTTCAGTACTCATTATCTCTTGATATTTGTCTTTATTTTATCAAAAAAAAAAAAATATGTATATCAATGTATGTGTATATGTGTATATATATATATATATATATATATATATATATATATATATATATATATATATATATATATATATATATATATATATATATGTATGTACGTAAATATGTGTATATATATATATATATATATATATATATATATATATATATATATATATATATATATGTATGTACGTAAATATGTGTATATATATATATATATATATATATATATATATATATATATATATATATATATATATATATATATATAATATAATATATATGTATATATGTATATGCAAGATTTTGTTGAAAATTTAATGACAAAAGCTCAAATTCTAAAAAGGTTATGCCCTGGACAGACACAAGCAATTGCAAAATCGTGTCTCCCACTGCATGGGGACAAACTAATAAAAGACAACAATTATGTGGGCCGAAGTGGTTCTTAGGTCATGCATGCAGAGCATTATCATCTTCCTTACCTGAAGGCAGTTTTTAATTTCCGGTTTTTCACAGCATTCTTCGCCTGATTTTACAAAAGACTCAGCATACATAACCGTGTGTTCCAAGTCCTGTGTTGGGTATTTACGAGCAACATGTGTGATTATCCTGTGGAAGGCAGTGTTGTGGGAAAGGAAGCAATGAGTTTGAGTGCAGATGATTATAAAAGGTAAAAACAGAGCAAATAGCTCGAAAAAAAATATATCTCGAAAAGCAGCAAATAGCGCAGACTGAGTTTTAACCTACATACCATAGAAATCTATCAAAATACCAAAAATGGTTTCAGTTTGACGTCATTCTATCATTCTGTGCCGGTAGAGAATCTACTAATCAGTTCAGGTCAGGTATGGGAGCATGTGCCAGAGCAGCGCGTAGCTGTGTGCACTTTCCGCCGGTACTCCAGGGGCCTCCGTCTGGCCATCCCCCAGGCAGATGCCTGGCCCATCCCCATCTCCTTGAGATGGCGATCAACCTGCTGCAACCACGAGGCATGTTGTCGGTCCATTGGCCTCCTCCACTCACGAGACTCCCTCGCTGAGAGAATTTAGTGAGGAGGATCAGCGTCAGGAAAACGAGCCACATGTCCATACAGCCGTAGCTGGCGCTCACGGACTATGCAGGTAACAAATCTCATTTTAGTCTCTCTCAGCAACCGCTCGTTGGACAAAGTCCAACCAGCGATAGCCAAGGATTCTCCAAAGAGACCTGGTACCAAAGGAATTAAGTCTCCATCTCAGATCCTTGGTCAGAGTCCAAGTCTCCCATCCATAGAACAAGACTGAAAGGAAGCACCAAGGACCTGAAGACTCGGACTTTCGTTATCCTGCACACGTACCGGTAGCGCCACACCCCATGATCCAGTGAATCCATGACTCCCCAGGCCCGACCCAGACGTCTATTAACCTCTGACTCACAGCCAGCAGAGACATGAATATCACTGCCAAGGAAAGTGAATCTCTCCACGACCTCAACATCCTCACCACAAACAGGCATAGACAGGACAGCAGCATCCAAGATGTCATTGAAAGCCTGGATCTTAGTTTTGACCCAGGAAACCCATATCCCAGCGGCCCCAACTCCTCATTCAGCACCTCGAGGGCCCCCAGAAGGACATCTAAAGTCTCCGCAAAGATGACTGCATCATCTGCGAAATTAAGGTCAGAGATTTTTATATTCCCAAACGATGCACCGCAACTTGATCTCTCCGACATCCTCCCTAGAATCCAGTCTATACAAGTGCTAAAAGTGTGGGGGCCAGTACACACCCCTGACGAACTCCAGTAACAACTGGAAATAAGTCAGAGATGGTACCACCACATCTAACAGCACACTCAGTACGAGAATGGAGTTGAGACATCAGATCAATCAGTTTTGGTGGCACCCCACGACCAAGATCGGTGGCACCCAAGACCAAGAATCCTCCAGAGGGCATCCCGATTCACTGAATCTAACGCTTTACAGAGATCAACATAAGCTGCAAGCAGTCCCTGCTGAAGCTCTCATCTGCGTTCGGTGAGGACCCGAAGAGCAAGAATACGGTCAATCATTGACCTCTTTGGTATAAAGCCTTACTGCTCTGGACGCTGGTGCTCAAGCAGATGGTGGTGAACCCTATCAATAATTATCCGAGCAAAGACCTTGCCCGGTAGTGAGAGCAGCATCACCCCTCGGTCGTTGTTGCAGTCTTGGCGATAAACCTTCCCTTTCCAGAGAGGGACAACAAGGCCCCTCTTCCAGTCAATTGGGATGATGCCTGTGTTCCAGTCAGAGCACAGAACTGCATGCAATGACACGAGTGCAGCATTTCCACCAGCCTTGAGAAGTTCAGCATGGATGCCACAGATCCCTGGAGCTTTACCCAATTTCAACCGGTTCACCACAGCCTGTGTTTCCACAAGCGAAGGTGGACCACACTTGATTGGAGGGTCAGCAACAATTATTGTAACACCCTTGACATCCAACTCGACAGCTGGGGGATCAGCCTTGTACAACCACTCAAAGTAACCGGCCCAGCGGGCCTTCACTTCGGACTCCTCTGTCAAGAGCCTACCACTCTCTGCTCTAACTGCAGTACACCGAGGGATGGGCTTGGATGAACGCAATGCGTGAATTCCACTGTAAGCGGGACGAGAATCACCTGACCACAGATGATGCTCTACCCCCTCACCGATTCCTCGCATATAGGCCTCCTTGTCCACCCTCAGTGCACGTACAGTTTTACGCCTCAGCTCCCTGAACAGCAAAGCTCTGCCATTCAGTCTGGCCCTGCGACTCTGGTCAATGGTATCCAGTGTCCCTTGAGAGACAAAATTCTTCTTTGCCCTGCAGTGAGTTCCAAGACATCCACCGGCATCATCAAGGACGGTGGTCTTGAAGGCACTCCACAACTCTTCAGGACCTCCCAAAGCACCCAGACCCCCCAAATTTCCATCAGCTTGGTTGCAAACTCCTCAGCTACCCCTCTCATCTTGAGCTTGCCAACATCCAGCCGAGGCGAGGATGGTACCATTCTCCTGGATTTAAGGTGCAACTTAAGTGTTGCTACAATAAGCCTGTGGTCAGTATTGAGGAACTGAACATTCCAGTAGACCCTGCAGCTCTGGATCATCCTCCAGCAACCATCAACAAGGACATGGTCAATCTCCTTTGCCGCACCGCTAGCGTTGGAATACCAAGTCTAGCGATGAGCGTATGGGCGCTGAAACCATGAACCAGCCACCCTAAGTCCATGACTTCTTGCAAAGTCAAGGAACTTAGTGCTATTCAGGTTCACAGTTCCTGACCCATGGGGACCAACACATGTCTCATAACCATCCCTATCAGTTCCAGTCGATGCATTGAAATCCCCCAAGACTGGAAGTGTATCCCATCTGGGGCACTGATCAACCACAGACTTGAGTGTGGCATAGAATGTGTCCTTCACGGTGAGATCACTTGCCTCAGTCGGAGAATAATCAGAGACCAGGGAAATGACACCGAAGGAGTACAAATTCTTAGTCTCATAATACGCTCATTGACTGGTGTTACTTCGATTATCATTGGACTCAGCTTATTCGACACAGCCACAGCAACTCCTTGGGTATGGTAACCATCAGAGCGACCATACCAATAGTAGGTGTAACCACCCACCATGATCTCTCCACAATCCAGTCTGCGAACCACAGAGAGAGCTGCAATACCGATGTCCAAACGCTTGAGCTCAGATGATAACAGACAGGTGATCATTAGGGTGTTTCATATTGCAACTGTTTTGAGCTAGTAAAGTTGGCTATGTGTCGCAGCTTTCCACTATGGATAGCAACCCTACTCCCCGATGTTTAGAATTTTCCTCCCAAAAATGGTGGCCTTTTTCTCGTTTTGACACAGAAATCGACTCCTCCACTTGCTAAAATACGTTAATGTTACTTGATATGTGTATGTTTGTGGATGATTATGATTGCTATGTCTGCTAGCAGTCGGGGACGAGACATTAGGCATCCAATATGGCGGAAAAATCCAAAATGGCGTCCAAGATGGCCGATTTTTGGCCACTGGAAACTTGTTCCCTCCGATGTGGGTTCTAATATGTCTCGTTATAGGTTTTTGGGTGTGCTGAATTCGTTTTTATGCTCTAAAATGCAGTACATCTGTCACAGAGGTGTCTGCGAGGGGTCATGCTCTCGCGCTAAGAAGTAGTTCTTGCAAGTCCGAAGAAGAATTTTGAATATTCTCGTCCTCATCGATATCAGAAAATAACAATTAAATATTCGAAGGTCAAACATGTATTTATTGAACAAGTACAGTATATACACGAATTACTAGTAGACTAATGCCATAATGAATGTTCTAATATGAATTCATGTATGCGTACCTATCAGCCTCGATAATCAATAATATTGGCCATGGCATGGCATACATGGCTGTAGCGACATTTCAAATTAAAATTTCCATAGTTCAAAAACATCAATGTTCACACTTCGCTTCATATAGTTATCTACATTTTCGCGTATATATGAAGGAGTGATTGACACCGATGGTATTTGACACTGCAATTGGTAATTTTCGCTCTTGCCGATTCCAACGTGCCCACAGATGAGCGAGAAAAGATGGCAAAATTGTTGCATCAGACACCGAGACTACCTCATGATCAACTCAGCTCAGGAAAGCCAAAATTTCCGGCCGTGGATGAGAATGAGAGTAGTGACCTGTGTCTCAGCAGTTTCATAGATGATGACTCGTGGCGGTTATTCAATCTTCTTGAACTATATGATGTACTAGATGTAGAATGGATGTGTGAGCCTGCAAGCACATGGCCAGAAAGTGATGGTTTCCAAAAATTCGCAAACTATGTGCACAATGTTCGCGTAGTTAACGACCTTGCAGAGCGTGGAATTAAGTTGATTTCGGATTTTATAGACAAAACGAGGGAAGAACAGCAAAGGCAAACTTTGCTTCAAGTGGTTGAGTGGCACAGGCAGAATTATTCTGGATACACGAAATCCACTTTTCAGAAAATGTAGATAACTATATGAAGCGAAGTGTGAACATTGATGTTTTTGAACTATGGAAATTTTAATTTGAAATGTCGCTACAGCCATGTATGCCATGCCATGGCCAATATGATTGATTATCGAGGCTGATAGTCACGCATACATGAATTCATATTAGAACATTCATTCTGGCATTCGTATACGAGTAATTCGTGTATATACTGTACATGTTAAATAAATACTTGTTTGACCTTCGAATATTTAATTGTTATTTTCTGATATCAATGAGGGCGAGAATATTCAAAATTCTTCTTTGGACTTGCAAGAACTACTTCTTAACGCGAGAGCATGACCCCCGCAGACATCTCTGTGACAGATATACTGCATTTTAGAGCATAAAAACGAATTCAGCACACACAAAAACCTATAACTAGACATATTAGAACCCACATCAGGGGGAACAACTTTCCAGTGGCCAAAAATCGGCCATCTTGGACGCCATTTTGGATTTTTCCGCCATATTGGATGCCTAATGTCTCGTCCCCGACTGCTAGCAGACATAGCAATCATAATCATCCACAAACATACACATATCAAGTAACATTAATGTATTTTAGCAGGTGCAGGAGTCGATTTCTGTGTCAAAACGCAAAAAAAGGCTGCCATTTTGGAAAGAATGGCCGCCGGCGGCAATTTTTGGGAGAAAAATTCGAAACATCGGCGAGTGGGGTTTTTATCAATATTGGAAAGCGAGGACGGGTAGCCAACTTGACTAGCGCAAAAAACTTGCAATATGAAACACCCTAGTGATCATCCTCTCTTCAGGATAAAACATTCCAGGCACCCACCCGAAGGGACCGCCTCAGGTTAACCCAAGGAGACCGCCGTCTGGTGGACGACACCTCAGCACCACTCTGACACTCTCCCGCAATCTGATCCGGGAATGTTACCCCGTGATTTCCCTCCTATCATCAAAGATTGGGGGTCCTGAAGGCTATACCCCAATCCCATCATCCATGAGCTGCCCTGCGAAGGGAAGCTGCACAGGAGGTACTCCCACGGAGTGGGTTTTCAGATTTCTTTGCGTTTTTGTGTTTTGCGGAATGAAGGGTTTTACGGTGGCCGGAGTGCAAATCCTGCCACCAACCTCCTAATAAGAAGTAACCCAACTGCAGGAGGACGTCCGCAGACACAGTTGGGCACTAGATATGGATGGCCGTTGGCTCACAAGGAGCTCCTCCCCCCTTTGATAGGTTTTGTTTTTAATCCAGCTGGGTGTCCATATCCAAACACCTTCCTCATCAAAAAACCTGATGGGGGAGACTGTTTAGTCGCCGACAACCCGACTATGGAACAGGTTACTACTACAGGTTTACATGATACCTGCAGCAGGTCACAGATCTAATCTGGCCTGACCTGACATAACACATCTGGGTTTGAAATATATACTACAACCCTTCAACCAAATCAAGCTGATGGCTGCACGAAGGCTGATGATGAGCTCCACTTGGGAATATCAAGACATGTCAAACTGTGGCGCCAGTGTTTGGAAATAAAAAATACTATGTCTCACTGAACATTGTATAAGGAACTAAAATTCTCTATGTATTTCAGAGATCTGGAGCAAGTCTGTGTTCTGATCACTCCATATGCGCTTATGTAATTGTTTGTTTGTATTTTTTTATGTTGTTTATTAAATAAATGACTCAAATGTACAGGATGACAATGATTTCTTCAACACTACAAAGTAGAGATATTTGGAAGTAAATACCAAACACAGTCACGTGGGTCATTTTGTGTAACAAGGGGCAATCTAAATATTAACTCTGCAAATGTATATTAAATATACATGGGGAAGGGGTGGTGTAGGATAGGGGGATTGTTTTTTTGTTTGCTTTTTGAGAAAATGATGGAAATGGAGAAGGACAAAGGGGTTTGAGATGAGAAAACAGAAAGGATGGAAACAATATTTGGAGGAGATAAAACAGTACAGGAAAGGGGGAGCGACATGGAATATGTATCAGGTTTATGGGATGAGTGGAGTGGGCATCAAATATTATCCAAATTTTGCACACCCAAGTTGTGCATTGCCGGAGGGGCCAAATTGAGTAAAAATTCATTCTGACTGAAAGCACTCATAAAATAACCTGAACTAAATCAACTCTGCCAAAGCGCACCAACCTGCATCGCAACTCCTGAGGATGTTTCAGTGCACCATGGCAGACATCGTTGACCAGCAGTTTGTCGAGGTGTGTTTCAAGGTGGGTTTCCTCGTCGTGAGCATGGCTTTCACCGCTCGTGAAACAGCAAGCACCTCCTAACGTGCATACCATTTCCTTTATGTGGTCTTTCTGAGGATGTCAAAAACGACACATTCACTTGAAATTGATAAAGGCCATCGTGTCATTTAAGTCTTTACATCTTACAATTTAATAAGCCACATCTTTAATTCCTTTGTTAAAATACATTTTATGATTACACATATTTAAACTTCACTTTCCTTTTGAATTTCATTTGTATGTGACAGCTATATTTCATAACACCTATCATTCACACCCCCATTCAATTGTCGGGATCCATGGACCATAAACCAGACAGAATGGCGGAACGGTTAATGTCTGCTCTGAGTCTGGGAGGTCAGTGGTACAAATCCCAGTTGAGTCATACCAAAGACTTTAAAAATGTAATGTGCTGCTTCCTTGCTATGTGCTCAGAATTTAAAAACGATAGAGCATGGACAAACAACTATAATTTGGCAATCATAGTGTAGGCTAGATGGGCCAAATGGCCTCCTTCTGCATTGAACACCCTTGCATGGGAACTCGTGATTACTATTGTACTTTCTCAATGGCTTAGTACTGTTTAAAGACATACCAGGGGACTTTTAAGTTTTTTTTACATCCATATGACTATAGGTGGGAAAATTGGCTGTGGAGTTGTCAATTTTTGCTGGCCCAACTAGCTCATGAATGACTTCCAAGGAAGAGAGAATCTGCCTGCTCTGGTCCACAGCTGCTGCCAATCTCCACTTCGTGGTTAATCCTAAAGCCCCCTCAGGTTAACTTGGGATGGGCAACAAAATTTTGTCAAAAAGAAGCGCTTAACATCGGATAAGCAAATTATGAAAGGTGTTGAATAGAATATGGTACTTACCATGTGGTGAATAGCTGGAAGGTGATCCTTGGGGCAAGCAAACTTGCTATGCTGCAGTACAGTTTTGATTTTATGAGCGAGGGTGGAGAACGGCACATTTGGAATATCTCTTGCCCACTCCATCAGAAGTCTAATGGTAAGCGAGATAGGAAGTCATAAGATAATTAAACACATGGTCGTATTTTTTATGTACAAGTTAACATCTCTGTCTTTCACATAAACCCAGTAACTGCCCATTTTGGTCTTTATAAGGCTTTCTGTTACAGCGTTGTCCTTTTTACCTCTTACGATGACTGAACTATTGCTTTTTAACTTTTCAATTCAGCTTATGGGGCAAATGTTCTCGTTATCTTGCTCAGCAGCAGCCAAGGAGATAAATATTCTAAGTAAACGAGTAGAATAACACCCAAACAAGTTTTTTTTTTTTTAAACAAGGAATTAAAAGGAAATTTTTGCACAGGAGGAGTCCGTTTGGCCCCTCATGCCTGTGCCACAGCAATACCAGATTTAATAAATCCGTCAATACCCCTTCCCTTCGTGTGCAGCCTTTTGGCTGCTACACTGGTACTCATTTCACCGACCTCGGAAGGATGACAGGCTGAGTCAACCCCCTGGTGTTAATTCAGCGGAAAACAGGGCTTGAACTCAGGACTCTAGGATCCCAAGCTACCACCATGACCGCTAAGCCAACACCAGGTTTTGAACCAAACCAAGACAAATGAAGGTAAATAGAAATCCACGCACTTGTCATGGTAGTGATCCTTCTTTTCCAGCAACTCCTTGCACTCATTGTCCATGTTGTCATATATCGAATAGATGTGTGTGTTAAATTCTTCATTCTGGAGATCGAGTCAGCAGGAATCGGCAAAACGAGGGAGGAAAATATGATGCGAGATGGATTAGACAGAGATTCTTGATTGAGAAAACAAACAAGATAAAAATAAAGGAAGACTGAGAGTACACCTTGTCAGACTCCTTCACAAAAACAAACATGTCGGTCTGTTGAGATATGATAATGAATGTGATGAAAGTTTTCTCAAATTCCATGAGCAAGCATTGGTTGTTTTTGTAAGGACTGCTGTTATATTTTCAAAAGAAAATCTGTAACTATATTAGCCTTAATTCTGCCATGAGCATCATAATAATGTGTTTGTACTTCATTTTAACAGGAAATAATTAATTGTAAAAAAAAAACTGGGAAAGTACCTGCTTCGTGAGGCATTCCAAAGATTTGGGAATGTGGCAGCATTTTTCATGGTCATCTTGCAACTCAAGCATAAGTTTCAGAATATCAGATAATCCCAGGCCTGGCATAAGATGGGACAACTTCCATAGGACCCTGTATGGAGAAAAATAGGGTTGTGTGTGAGAGATAGAGATAGAGAGAGAGCGAGATGGGATGACAGCATGACAGCATGACAGCATGACATTACTACCTCCATACTCCAACTTCAATCAGGCCATCCTCTCTTTTCCCATGTACATAAAAGGCAGGCTTTCTCGAAAAATACAATACATGTTCATTGCTCATCATTTTAACAAAAGCGAGATGTAATCGGATGCCAGGTGGGTTGGGTGAATAAGGGTCAGTTTGACATAAAAACAGGAGACTAAAAATGGTTTAAGTTATGTCCCCAAGAATATCAAAAAGTGCTGACGTTTCAGGCGTTACCCCTTTATAGAAAGATAAAAGGTTTTCATGACTACTCTATGATCTTGAAGTGACGGTAATGTTTACATTGAGTTATCACATCAGTTCTTTCTTTCTTGTGTATGACAAATTATCGCTCACAGATCAAAGTCCAAGTTGGACAGCCAAGTAACAGCACTGTCTGTTGTTAGGTGGATTGCTCTAAATCCTTCATCAAAATCCCATAGGTGACACTCATCAACAATGTGATGAATAGTGACAACAGTCACATGCTGGGAGGAGGAGGAGGAGGAGGAGGAGGAGGAGGAGGAGGAGGAGATTGGGACCATACTCTGTGCAGAGCGTTTGTGCTGCTTAAGCAGTCTCCTTGGCTATTGGACACAATCCTGGATGTGTCACCACTCCGACACAGTGTACCAGCATGCTGGCACTCATTTTGCCGACCTCGGAAGGATGACAGGCCGAGTTAACCTCATCTGGTATTACTTCAACAGCTGAGCAGGATTTGAACTCAGGACCCTAACCCACCACCCTGAAGCCCACCACTCTAACCATTAAGCCAACACCAGGCATACATGCTGGGCTGCCTTTTAGTCCAGTAAAACTATGCTGAATATGGCCGAACCTAGAACAAATTGCTTCAGAAGGTTTTTTTGTTTTAAATAGTTCCCTATAGCCCCCTCTACATCATATCAAAAGTTATCTCAAAGTTACCCCCCCCTTAAAGGCCCTAATTTGCATAAATTAAAGATGGTCGCCATGTCAGAATTCAATGTACAGCAAACTTTTTTCTGGGTGGTTTTAGGGCCCATAAATGTATTACCAACAGATAGGAATGTGATATCAATCTATCGAATAAGGCTACTTCCGCTATGATATGACGTCACTATGACGTAGTATTACGTCATGTCATGACGTAGTCCCTGATTTTACTGAAAATAGACATTTTGTACCTTGTTATTGTAATTCCCTGTAGAATTTGGTTTTGATTGCTGTTTCTTTAGCCCTAGAAGACTCTTTGGGACCAAATACTACCTACTTCCATGTAGTCCAATAAACCAGCTGCACTACTTAGTCCAATGACGTTGGGTACATTTTCAGATAATAACTGCGGATTCGTTTTACTTCTGGAATTGTAATTATTGTTACATCATGTTCACACCACAATTATGTTTCTTTGTTACATCTGATGTGATACATTCTGCACTTTCACTTTCAATATGTTACTTAAACATTACGTTTGACTTCAGATGGACCACCAACAGCAGGAGCTGGGGCCAGCGGTGCTTCGGATGAGATCTGTATCCTCTGCCGTGAAAGCCTTAGGAATGGACAGGCAACAGTCAAGATCCAACAGGCTCGCGCTGTGAGGACTTTCAATGAAGCCAGTGAAGCCCGTAGAACTCCCTCTCTCCAAGTTAAGGAAGGGCAAGAACTTCACACGTTATGCAGGCAGATTCACATCGATAGACGCAAAATAGCCACCGCTAAGAGAAAGGCATCAGGGGAGAATATGCCTGCAGAGCCACCTCGCCTTCGCTCTTGAACGCCAGAATTTTCATTTAAAGACCACTGCTTCCTTTGTGGTACAAAGATTCTTACAACAGAAAGAAAGAACCGAGTCTGTTTTCTAGTAAGGACATACGACTTTCAGAAATGTATCATTCAGGCATGTGATGAGCGGGGTGATGATGATAGCTGGGCTGGAGATGTAAGGCATAGAATAAGTAACGCAACAGACTTACCGGCTGCGGACGCTCTCTCTCATCATGTCTGCAGTGTTAATTTTCGCTCTAAAAACATATCTATTCCTCTGCGGTACCAACAAAGTGATGGAAGGGAACGCAGTGTATCAAAACCAGGCCGGAGGTCCGATGTGTCACGGGAAGAAGCCTTCTTCAAAGTGGTTGATGACCTTAGACAAGATGATGATGAGCAAACTACCGTCACAGACCTTGTGAGAAAAATGTCCCAGATTACCCCAGATGCATATAGCCCAAAATATATGCGTCAGAAACTTGAGCAGCACTTAGGTGATTCTGTTGTAATAACCAATATAAACGGGCGCCCAGATGTGGTCACATTCCGAACAAAAGCTGCCAAAATACTGCAGACATTTTATGATACCCCGTCGACAGATGAAAATCAAATAAAACAGCAAATTGTAAATGCTGCAGCAGACCTCGTTCGCAATGAAATCAAGTGCATTCAAACTTCAAAGGAGACTTATCCCGATAGTAACAAATTAAGCTCACTTGAAGATAACCTGGATTATGTCCCAGGTTTGTTGCGCACATTTCTGGACCGTGTTCTAACAAGAAAGACTAAGGATCTCAAAGTTGCTACCCTTGGACAATGCATTGTTCAGATGACCAGACCAAGGATTGTTCTGGCTCCTATTCCCTTCGGTCTTGCTGTTCAAATGCACCACCAATACGGATCGCGGTTCTTAATTGATAGTTTGAATAATCATGGGCTATGCGTGTCCTATTCAGAGGTACTGAACTATGAATCAAGTGCGGCTTGTTTTAAGGGCACAGATATTCCAGTAGCTGGACACTTTGGTCAGTACATAGCAGACAATGTTGACCATAATCTGAGGGCTTTAGATGGACGTGGTACAGTCCATGCAATGGGCATCATAATGACAATGACCCCTGGCATGCCAAAAAGACAAGGTGCTATTTCGTGACTCACCCACCTCTCAACTGCAGGTGGACTGGAGGATACCAAAATTGCAATTCGCCACTATAGATACCTTAAAGGGAAGAGCCTTCCATTGGTATTCAGGAAATTGCCCCTGGTTGAAATAGCCGATGAACAGCATGGAAAACTGGACACTTTGTGGAAAGTATCATGGTCCCTTCGAGCACGTTCTCCAGGCTGGAGTGGAATGATGCAGGCATTGCACAAGGGTGACCATCCTGGAAAGGCTCGTGTTCACTTTCTTCCTATGTTGGATCTTGACCCAACTGATATGACCTGCATTTATTTTACACTCCACTTCGTTGCGACTGAAAGCAAGCGCCAAGGCACAGTTCCAGTGGTAACATTCGACCAGCCTCTCTGGTGGAAATATAGAACAATCATTCTGAATGAACATGCAGCCAGCATTCTCAAGCCAATCATACTGATACTTGGGGGTTTTCACACCGCAATGAGTTACCTTGGCAGTATCGGTTACATAATGGAAGGATCGGGCCTAAAGGAAATGCTGGAGCTAGTTTAAGCTGGCAATGCTGTGGCGCACATGTTAGGTGGAAAGGCATATGCAAGGGCTGTTAGAGGACACTTCCTGGTAGACGCTGCTTTAAATGCGATCCTCTTAACACGATGCTATGATGTACCAGTTTTCTCAGAAGAGGAAGACGTCCCAGATACCTCAGATGACCTTCGGGAGGCCCTGAAATGCTGTGATGCTTTCCTGGCAGAGGAGATGACTGATGAAGTGGTTTGCCAGCAGGATGTGTTTGACCGGATAAAGGAGAAAACGGGAGCAGAGAAACAACGTGTGTCTGAGTTCCCAACAGGAAGCCTTTGGATCCAGTACATGGGAATGGTGGATTTGCTGAAGATGTTTCTGAGATCTCAAAGAACGGGTGACTTTCAGTTGTACCTGAGGTGTTTCCAAGACAGGCATCCCTATCTTTCCGCATCTGGACACAACCACTATGTGAGATCAGTGCAGATCCATCTTCAGGATATACTGGAATTGAAAGAAACAAGCCCAGATGTCTACAACAGGTTCAGTTCTGGTATTTTTGTCATCTGGCGCAGTGACCGCTTCTGGGCTGGGTTGCCTAGTGACCTAGTCATCAAACAGGTTCTTATGCGGACAATCAAAACCACAGGGGGTTTGACAAGAGGCCGGGGTATGGAAGAGAAGCAGCGGACACGCTGGCTTCTTGCAATGCCTGCCTGTGATGACATCAATGAATCGATGCAGGAACTTACAGGTGCAACATACAGTACTTGTGATCAGCATAAGGACCTTTTTGTTGCACGGAAGGAACGCGATCATAAAGACACTTACGAAATCTTCCAGTACCTCACTGACTACAACCCATTCGTGTCAGAAGAAAGAGGATTACACAGCGTAGCCACTGGGGTGACTGCAAGTGCCTCGTGTAACCCACATGAAGCAAGGAAAGTCGGAGAAGCTATCTTGGACAAAATGGAGGGACAAAACGCATTGGACTTTGTCTTCAGAAGGAAGGAACAAATAGAAACAATGGGAATGAAACAGCTAGTTGTGGATGGCGAAAAACTGAAAGTTGACCCTCAGCTTCTCTTTCAGAGGCTGCTAATTCTAGCTAATAACAGTGACCGGGAATGATCTATTGAAATATGAACTTTCTGCGCAACCGACAGCATTGTTTGATAAACTCGGTCTTCTCCGCCAGGCAAACAAGCCACAACTGGCTGATGCGCTACCGTCCAGTTCATCAAATGAAGGCCAGCAGACGCGTGACAGCAAACCAGTGTACAATGTCCTCGATGGAGGTTCTCTTTTAGAGAGATTTCCCTGGAAAAGGGGTGAAACGTTTGACTCCATAGCTTCTACGTATGTCAAGTATGTGAACACGTTTACAAATCCACTTGTTGTTTTCGATGGATATGAAACGGACAGCTACACAAAATATATGACTCATCTCAGGCGATCAAAGGGTGCAGTTGGTCCAAAGGTGTTCTTCACTGGCAGCATGGCGCTAAAGTTGAAAAAGGAACACTTTTTGGCAAACGTCGAAAATAAGCAGAAATTCATCCATTTCCTGTCTGAAAAACTCCAAACCCAGTTTATCAAAACATTGAACTCCAAAGGTGATGCCGATCTTTTGATTGCATTGACTGGGGTGAAGTGCGCCAAAATTGGTGCTACACATGTTATCGGAGAAGACATCGACCTTCTGGTGTTACTTTGTCACCATGCTGAAGAGGACATGAATGAGTTGACATTTCGATCGGACAAAGCAGTGAAACCAGATAAAAACACTAAAATTAGAGAGTGGCAGATCAATGTTTTGCAGACTTCTCTGGGTGAAAAGCTTTGCTACCTGTTACCCATCATCCATGCCATTGGAGGTTGTGACACAACTTCGAGATTGTACGGGATTGGCAAGGGACGACCTCTCAAAAAGGCGATGTCAAACTCTTCGTTTGCAAAGCAGCTGGAGCAAGTGTTGGATTGTTCGACTCGTGAGGAGATGAAAACCTCGGGGGAGAAGGTCCTAGTAGAATTATACGGAGGCAAGAACACAGAGTCCTTAGATTCACTGAGGATAAGGAAGTTCAAGGACAAAGTAGTGAGGTGTGCTTCCACAGCGTAGAGATACAAAATCTTCCACCCTCACTGGATGCCGGACAGTACCACATATATCGAGCCTTTTACCAAGCTAAATGTTGGATGTCAAAGGATGAGGAATGTGCATTGAGGGCAGTAGATTGGGGATGGCAGGATCTGCAGGGCAAACTTATACCTAAAACAATGGACTGTCAGCCTGCCCCTCAGAATATTCTAAAGTTGATAAGGTGCCAGTGTGAAGGGCACTGCTCCACAAACAGATGCAGCTGCAGAAAGCAAGGCCTGAAATGTACAAATGCCTGTAGTGAATGTCATGGTGATGACTGTTCCAATAGCACAGCTATTGACGTGACTGAGGACGACACGGACTTGTAACTCACGGGGGGCTGAGCTCAGTAGTGCAGCTGGTTTATTGGACTACATGGAAGTAGGTAGTATTTGGTCCCAAAGAGTCTTCTAGGGCTAAAAAAAACAGCAATCAAAACCAAATTCTACAGAAAATTACAATAACAAGGTACAAAATGTCTATTTTCAGTAAAATCAGGGACGACGTCATGACATGAAGTAATACTACGTCATAGTGACGTCATATCATAACGGAAGTAGCCTTATTCGACAGATTGATATCACATTCCTATCTGTTGGTAATACATTTATGGGCCCTAAAACCACCCAGAAAAAAGTTTGCTGTACATTGAATTCTGACATGGTGGCCATCTTTAATTTATGCAAATTAGGGCCCTTGGGGGGGGGGTAACTTTGAGATAACTTTCCATATGATGTTCAGTGGGGTCCAATGAGCCAGTCAAAGCAAAAAAACCTTCTGAAGCAATTTGTTCTAGGTATTTTATAATTTTACTGGACTATTTGGAATTCCATTTGTGGAGATGGTGTGATGTCCTTGCATGGAGAGTGCGGATCCGGTTGAGCATAGACCACTGTTTCCAGAGGAAGTCAAAACCTGGAAGCTCTTCTGTTGGATCACTCACCAGTTCTTTGTTTGCAATGTTGTTGTCTGGCCAGAGTTTGCTTACTTGTCCTTTGTGTTAAACCCCACATCACTCAACACATTTGCAGAAGCCCCAGAAAGGTTTGTGTGACTTGAGTCACATATTTGGTAGATTTTGCAGGTCTTCATGGATTGGAAGCTCTGAGTTTGCTTTGATGCAGTCAAACTCTCGAAGCATTCTTGCCTTCCGGCACACATCAGGGGGTGGGATGTTAGACAGAACTGGGAGCCACTGCACGGGTGTTGATTTCGGTGTACTGCTGATTATCCTCATCAGTGTTTTCAGGACAGTGTCCAAGTGTTTTGTGTGGCTGCTCTCTGCCAAAACAGGAGAACAGTATTCCACTGAAGAGTACACAAGAGCAAGGCTAACAGTGTAAAGAGTGCATGCACTTTATCCCCAGGTGGTGCCTGCTAGTTTCCAGATGATGTTTATCCTGATCTTTTCTGTGACCCATTTTAGGTGTTCACGGAACGTGAGGCTATGATCAAGGGTTACACCAAGGTAC
This sequence comes from Eptatretus burgeri, assembly GCF_056783735.1. Lineage (NCBI taxonomy): Eukaryota > Metazoa > Chordata > Myxini > Myxiniformes > Myxinidae > Eptatretus > Eptatretus burgeri. The sequence goes on from NC_140974.1 coordinate 52,427,790, forward strand.
TTGGGGAATGGTTCGTTCTTGACTGGTTTGCAGAAAAAGGAAACCTGGTATTTGCTGTGAGCCAGTCAGTTGCTCAGATGGAAAGTGGTAACTGTCGACTTAGTTGGGTTTGGGCGGAGATGCCAAAAGATGAAGTATTTCTCCATTACCTTTCAGTCCTGGGACAGAATACTCCATCCATCCATTAGGACCATACTCTGTGCAGAGCGTTGGTGCCGCCCAAGCAGTCTCCTTGGCTATTGGGAACAATCCTAGACGGGTCGCCACTCCGACACAGTATACCAGCATGCTGGCACTCATTTTGCCGACCTCAGAAGGATGACAGGCAGAGTCAACCCCACCTGGTGTTAATTCAACAGCTGAGCGGGATTTGAACTCAGGACCCTAGGATCCCAAGCCCACTACCTTAACCATTAAGCCAACACCAGGCATACACAGAATACTGCTGAGATTGCATCAGTTATGCTCATGTTTGTTGGACAAACTACAGGATAGAACAACTTTTCATAAGTATTGATAGCTATGTTAGAGTAACATATTTGTTTGTAAGAGCAAATGAGTCTGCAGTCTTAAGTATTGTCTGACAACATACAGTCACTGAACTCCAATATGAACTAAATGATTTACACAGCCAATCAGGGACCCACAAAAGCAAGAAGTGGCTGCCTCTGCTCAACTTGCCAGAACGAAAAGAAAAAAGAATCACTGAAGTTGCTTAAGAATGTCAAGTGAAAAATCCGATAATGATCTACCTTCATAACACTCCATTTTTCAATTTCGAATCCAGTTTCCCATTTTCAGTTGCATCCCATTAAAATAATATCACATGAACTCGTCTTCATTTAGCCAATGATATTACCCAAGATTTATATTTTGAAAAATTAACACCGAAGCTGTTAGCTAACAACAACACACACAAAGCAATAACAACAATGGTGAAGTAATCGTCCGACTCACCAATCGATGTGATTGTGGTGCTCGAGATCATGATAGAGGCAACTAATGCGTGAGAAAAGTTCGGCCGTGGAATTGGGAAATGGACGGTGGGTATGACTTGTCATGCCCCCTTCTGGCTCCATCGACATCAGGCAATGTTTACGTTTGAACCCAGACGACTCGCAGCATGTTATGGCATCGGGGACGTTATCCAGAAACTCTTTTTCAGCACACATCATATCAACGAACTGAAATATCTGTGAAATGCAAACCTTGGATAGACACTGCAAATTCTCACTTGAAATCCTCTTTTACCCCCCTGGACATTTCGAGGCTGATATAACCAATAAAGCATGTTTATTGAATATTTAAATATTTCCTGAGATCATGTTAATAAAATTACTCTAACTTAGAGTGAGAAATGAGTTTGTTAACTCAGAAAAAGAGCTTTTCAGGATGCTGCTGCATAACGTGGCCACTTTTAGAATCTGATGTATAATTAAGCATTGTAATTAAATTTAGTTTTAGTGTTTTTTTTTTTTTTTTTTTTTTTTTTCTCTCTCTCTCTCTCCCTCTCTCCCTCTCTCCGTCTCTCCCTCTCTCCCTCTCTCCCTCTCTCCCTCTCTCCCTCTCTCCCTCTCTCCCTCTCTCCCTCTCTCCCTCTCTCCCTCTCTCCCTCTCTCCCTCTCTCCCTCTCTCCCTCTCTCCCTCTCTCCCTCTCTCCCTCTCTCCCTCTCTCCCTCTCTCCCTCTCTCCCTCTCTCCCTCTCTCTCTCTCTCTCTCTCTCCCCCTCTCTCTCTCCCTCTCTCTCTCTCCCCCTCTCTTTCTCCCCCCTCTCTCTTACACCCTCCCACCTGCCGACAATAGCTATTAAACTATTCCCTCCTCCTTCTCCTATACTTTTCTATTCAATCCTCTGTATGCCCCGTGACGTTTCTATACCTTCTTTCCAATCTTCATACTTTCTCTTCCATTCCTCCACCCCGGCTCCCTCCCCCCTTTTTCACCAACCGCCATCCACCCACCTATACTATAGGTGTGATTATGTGTATGTCGTGTATAATACATGTAAATCACGATTCATGCACGTGTGTGTGTGTGTGTGTGTGCGCGTGTACACACTGCCTCCACCGGTCGTCATCTCCATGTGCAAGTCTCTAAGACTAAAGCCTGTATCTCACTGGGCTGCGACAGCTCGCGACTAGTTGGAGACACCAAATTGCGATAAAACAGCGATAATTTTCACTTGGAATCACACTGAATTTATACTAAAACACATTTGCATATGTCTCACGAATATCGCACGAATGTCCCACGAACTCCCGGCGAAATTTGGGATGAACTTCGCCTGGAGTTCGCATACATGTTGCACGACATTCGCGCGACGTTCAGGTGACAAAACTGAGATGTTTTTGGCACATACAACTGTCGCGTGACGGTCACACGACGGTCGTGCGACCATCGCGCAACTGTCGTGCAACAGTCACACGGCAACTGTGCGTGACAATATATATGTATATATATATATATATATATATATATATATATATATATATATATATATATATATATATATATATATATATATATATATATATATATATATATATATATATATATATATATATATATATATGGCCTCTCCCTTCCAGAAATCATATTGTCAGTTGGGAAACGAGTAAGAGAGTACCTGACTGAGTACTACAATGGTGTGGGAGCTGTGCCCTGGCAGAACAGGATGGTGGGATGACAGGAGAATGCTGACCAAGCCTGATTGTTCAAAGTGTTCTGTTACTTGTCAACGTTGCACCCACAAATATTGTGTGTGACCCAATTGCTCATCTGCCTTGGTAGGGGCTTGTGGGTGTGACCATATTTTGTGTGTGACCTAATTTATGTAAAAATATGTGACGTGGTTTATGAATGATGGGAAGGTGAAAGGAATGATGGGAAGGCGAAAAGTTTGCATTGAAGGCCATTACTCAGAACACGAGAGAAAGAGGACAGACAATGCTGGTTTTACAATTTGGACTATGAGTTTGTTTTTTTTTGTTGTTTTTGTTTTTGGTCATATCTGGATTGAAATATTGTAAATATATCGACATTACATTGCATGGATAACATGTGTATTTCTATATATATACTAAATTGAGAAGACAATACATTGTGAAAATTTCTGATTAAGTTATTATGAAATAACAGAACAACATATTGTAGCAAAAGACTTTAATAAATGAAATTGTCACATGAAAATATGCAAGTGCAAACAATGCATACACTGTCAGGTTACAAATACATACAAGTTTTCATACAGAATCAAAAAAAAAACCTCAGTTATGTCGCAATTTCTTCCGAAAATATTCTCAATTGAATCGCAGTTTTGTCGCGCTCTCAGGGGTCCCAGGACAGATTATCATTTTTTTTTCTCCAATCAGTCACAATTTAGTTTCATAGGTCGCCAATCCCTCACAAAGTTGTCTCACATTTGTCGCACCTTCTGACTCACGGAAACTAAATTGAGAAGGGTTTCGAGACCGGTTCAAGACAACCGCGACGACTCTGTGACTATTTTGAGAGAAAATTTGTCGCACTAATTTTTTGAACATGTTCAAAATTCCAGCGACACCAGAGCGACGTCCTGCGACTCACGCAAGGAAATTGAGAACCACCGCGAACGTTTCCAGACATTTTGGAGAATCCCATTCGCATTTTGTCACAGCCCAGTGAGATACAAGCTTTAAGGGAGCCTTCCCTGGTCCTGAAGCATCCATACATCTTCACGCCAGCGAGGAACCACGACCCATGGACCAAGCCGTCTCCTTATCCATGTTCCATTTAACGGAGCCTTCCCCTGTCATGATGCATCCATCTTCACTGCAACAAAGAACCACGATTCCTGGACCAAGTTGTCTCCTTATCCATGCTCCATTTCTCCCTCAGTCCCCAAAGTGGCGATGATAAAGATACGTGCGACCTCCTGTGAGGCCTACGGGGTATGCCCGGTCCCTGTCTCTTACTTCTCGGTGTCTTCCTTTCTCAGTCTTATCCTTCCTTGATGGGATAGTCAGGAAAAACCCAACAAGCCGCAAGGCCAGGGTGCCAGGCTGCATCCCAAACGCATGTCGATCAGTGCAATTCCAAGTGCCCTCCACGTGGCCTTCTTCCCCACCAAGCTGCCACTCCAAGTGCGGTCCTCAATCCTAAATCATTGTATATGTGCGGTCATGGATCCCACAAAACTCAGTCACATGCGGGCGCAATTTGGCAAAAAGGGAGTCGCCAAATTTGGGGTTTTCATTCTCAGCATGATGGGGTCGGCAAAACCCAACAAGCTGCAAAGCCAGGCCAGGTCCCAAATGCATGCTGATCAGCATGACTCTAGGCACCATGTGGGTAGCCCTCTGCCTGACCAAAGCTGCAATTCTTGGCTAGTTTCTCACTCCCATCAAAGTCGTTGTCTTCGGCATGGTCCCAAATCCCCATTCCTTGATGATAGGAGGTAAACCATGTGGTAAACCTCCATGGTCAGATTGCGGTGGTGTATGGTGGCTTGCTGCTGAGGTGTCATCCACCAGACAGCGGTCTCCTTGGGTTAAACTAAGGCAGTCACTTCGGGTGGGTGCCTGGAATGTCCTATCTCTAAGAAAGGATGATCACCTGTCTCTGTTATCATCTGAGCTCAAGCATTTGGACATCTGTATTGCAGCACTCTTTGAGGTTCGGAAACCTGATTGTGGCGAGATTATGGTGGCTGGTTCCAGCTACTGTTGGTGTGGTCGCTGTGATGGATGCCATGCCAAAGGAGTTGCTATCGCTGTTTCCAATAAGCTGACTCCAGTGATAATTGAGGTAACATCGGCCAATGACCGTATTATAAGACTGAGGGTTCGTCACTCCTTGGGTGTCATTTCTCTGGTCTCTGCATATGTTCTGAATGAGGCGAGTGATCTCACGGTGAAGGACGGATTATATGCCACGCTCAAGTCTGTGGTTGATCAGTGCCCCAGGCGCGATGATTTCAATGCATCCAATGGAAGTGATAGGGATGAATATGAGACATGTGTTGGTCCCCGTGGGTCTCGACCTGTGAAACAGAATAGCTCTAAGTTCCTTGACTTTACAAAAAGTCATGGACTTCGGGTGGTTGGTTCTTGGTTTCAGCGCCAACAGGCTCATCGCTGGACTTGGAATTCCAACGCTGGTGGTGTGGCAAAGGAGATTGACCATGTACTCGTTGATGGTCGCTGGAGGATGATCCAGAACTGCAGGGTCTACCAGAATGCTCAGTTCCTCAATACCGACCACAGTGTTATTGCAGCAACTCTGAAGTTGCAGCTTAAATCTGGGAGAATGGTACCATCCCAGCCTCAGCTGGTGTTAGCAAGCTCAAGGATGAGAGGGTAGCTGAGGAGTTTGCGAGCAGGCCGAGTGGGGATTTGGGAGGTCTGGATGCTTCAAGGAATCTTGAAGAGTTGTGGAGTGCCTTCAAGACCACCATCCTTGATGTTGCTGGTGGATGTATTTGAACTCACCGCAAGGCAAAGAAGAATTTTGTCTCTCAAGGGACACTGGATACCATTGACCAAGAGTCACAGGGCCAGGCTTAATGGCAGAGTTGAGCTGTTCAGGGAGTTGAGATGTAAAACTGTGCGTGCGCTAAGAGTGGACAAGGATGCCTTTGTGCGAGGAATCTGTGAGGGGGTAGAGCATCACCTGTGGTCAAGTGATTCTTGTCCTGCTTACAAGGGAATTCGCACATTGCGTTCCTCTAAGCCTGTCCCTCAGTCAGTGTACTGCAATTGGATTGGAGGGTGGTGGGCTCTTGAAAGAGCAGTCCGAAGTGAAAGCCTGCTGGCCCAGTTACTTCGAGCACGGCTGTACCAGGCTGACCCATCAGCTCTTGAGTTGGATGTCAGGAGTGTTACTATCCTTATTGCTGACTCTCCAATCAACTGTGATCCACCTTTGTTTGTGGAAACACAGGTTGCGATGAGCCGGTTGAAACGTGGCAAAGCTCCAGGGATCTGTGGCATCCATGCTGAACTTCTCAAGGCTGGTGCAAATGCTGTACTCTTGTCGTTGCATGCAGTTCTATGCTCTGCCTGGAGCACAGGCATCATCCCAACTGACTAGAAGAGGGACCTTGTTGTCCCTCTCTGGAAAGGGAAGGGTGAATGCCAGGACTGCAACAACTACCGAGGGGTGACGCTGCTCTCAGTGCCTGCCAAGGTTTTTGCTCAGATAAATCTTGATAGGGTTCGCTACCATCTGCTTGAGCACCAGCGTCTAGAGCAGTCAGGCTTTCACCAGAGGTCAACAATTGACCGTATCCTTGCTCTTCGGGTCCTCACCGAATGCAGACAAGAGTTTTGGCAGGGGCTGCTTGCAGCCTATGTTTATCTCTGTAAATCGTTTGATTCAGTGAATCGGGGTGCCCTCTGGAGGATTCTTGGTCTTTGTAGGGTGCCACCAAAACTGATCAATCTGATGTCTGAACTATACTCTTGTACTCAGAGTGCTGTGGGATATGGTGATACCATCTCCAACTTATTTTCAGTTGTTACTGGAGTTCATCAGGGGTGTGTACTGGCACCCACACTTTTCAACGTTTCTATGGATTGGATTCTGGGGAGGATGTCAGCGAGATCAAGCTGTGATGCATGGTTTGGAAATGTCAAGTTCTCTGACCTTGATTTCGCAGATGATGCAGTCAAATTTGCGGAAACTCTAGATATCCTTTTGGGGGCCCTCGAGGCATTGAATAAGGAGTCGGAGCCGCTGTGATTGCGGGTTTCCTGGGTCAAAACTAAGATCTAGGCTTTCAGTGACATCTTGGATGCTGCTCTTTTGTCTGTACCTGTTTGTGGTGAGGATGTTGAGGTCACGGAGAGATTAACTTCCCTTGGCAGTGATATTCATGTCCCTGCTGGCTGTGAGCCAGAGGTCAATAGACATCTGGATCAAGCCTGGGGAGTCATGGATTCACTGGATCTTGGGATGTTGTGCTGCCAGTACCTGTGCAGAAGGATGAAAGTCCAAGTCTTCAGGTCCTTGGTGCTTCCAGTCTTGCTCTACGTTTGAGAGACTTGGACTCTGATGAGGGATCTGAGATGAAGACTTAATTGCTTTGGTACCAGGTCTTTTTGGAGAATCCTTAGAGATCGCTGCTTGGACGTTGTGTCCAACGAGCGGTTGCTGTATGGACATGTGGCTCATTTTTCTGATGCTAATCCTGCTCACCAGATTCTCTCAGCGAGAGAGCATCATGAGTGGAGAGGCCAATGGACTAACCACGTGCCTCGTGGTTGCAGCAGGTTGATCAGCATCTCAAGGAGATAGAGATGGGCCCGGTATCTGCCTGGGGGATGGCCAGACAGAGGCCTCTGGAGTTCTAGCAGAAAGTGGACGCAGCAACGCACTACTCCGGCACATGCTCCCATACCCGACCTGACCTGACAGCAATCCTTTAAATTATATTGTTGCGAATTCGCGCCCGTCGGCGTGCGATTGGCCATGTGACTCGAATCGCCGCACGTCGCCCACCGGACGGACAATTCTGTCGTGACCCTCTCGGACTAACGCTGGGAGCTAGTCACGGGTGGGCCTTTCGGCCTCACCACGATCGTGCCAATCGGCCACCCGCGTGGGATAGGGTTGTTCGCCAAACTCCACCTGCCTAAGTACCCACGTGGATGATAAACCGGGCGATCGCACCTCGCCGCAGGTCGACTCCGGACACGGGCCGCTTAAGCGGTCCATTCCGTACTATCGGGATAACCGAGCGGTGTTATCGTCAGCCTCGACGGTTCCGACTACTTATCGGGCGTATAAAGCGTACGACGAACCCTTTACCTGAAGTAAGATGGAGATTCAACAAAGGGAAGGACGCAGTGAAATGGGGGACAAGTTCACACAAGCACTTTATTCACACAGACACGGAGCACACATATACAGCCAAACAGAATCAGAAATGCACATATATCAATTTAAAACAACAACAACAATGCAGAGCTACGACTGAATATGCGAACACACGGCAACACTTAAAACAATACTACTTGACGGACGGCGCCACCCACAGACATTTACACAAAAAGCAAAGGAAAAGGAAAAAGAAGTCGCGACTTCCCTTTTCGTGGCCGGTGAGCCCCTCTCCCACGACTGTCAGCGTGGTCGCACCTGACCCGACCTCTCTCATGGCCGGCGAACCCTCTCCGGCACTCCTCATCTGGACGCGCAGGTCCACCTCACAACCGGCGCTGCCACGTCTCCCGTCCGTGCCTTCGTGACAGGCCGCTCGCCAAGCCGCGGGCGCAGGACTCTTCACCCGATGAGACAAGCAGACAGGAAGCCTCGAAGAACCAACTCAACCCGAACCAACTCGACCAACCACTCGACCAACAACCCGACCAACAACTCGACCAACCACTCGACCAACAACTCGACCAACAACTCTCAAGGTCCGTGCTGTCCTCCTTTTGTAGCGCGGGGCTCCGCGCCGTTTTCGGCCCCGCCTCCCTTCAAGCTTCTTGGAGAAGCCTCTCGAAGGGGGGCATGACCTCTCGCTCTCCCTCCACCCCACACCGTGCGGGGGCCGGGGGAGTCAGTCTTGGCTCAGAGCCAGGGAATTATTCCCCCAAAAAGAGGCCCCCACCTTTTCTTACTTTGATGCCCGGCTCGGATCGCACTTCCCCCACCCAAGCGCGGAGAATTTCGACGGGAGAAACAGGCGGGAAAACCCCCGAGCATCGTTGTTGGTTTTTGTTTGTTCCCGGAGATCGTAACCACACAGGGCCTACTGAATGGCGAGTGGCAAAGATGTGGTAGCATAGATGATGGAGGTGGTGTGGTTGTAATGTGGTTGGCGCTGTGGTGGGGATGGCGTGGTTGTTGAGATGCTGTTTGTTTGAAATAAAAGATAGAACAGAAAAATGGCTAATTCAAAGCGTCGCAGCCCGGATGGATCACATAAATTCCCTCTATACAACGGGTTTGGGCTAACTACACATGTACTTACAGAGATATCTCACCTGAGGGCCCTTTATGGTGTAATGCAAATTTCCACAACCGTAACAATATTATATTTGAATATAGCCCTGAAACTGTGCAATTATTGAAGTGTGTGTGTGTGTGTGTGTGTGTGTGTGTGTGTGTGTGTGTGTGTGTGTGTGTGTGTGTGTGTGTGTGTGTGTGTGTTCAATATTCCTCATCTCACCTTCTTTTCATAGCAGCCTGGGAAGAGTGACGTTTCATCATGTTTTTGGTTATGCGATATCCAAGGGAAAGCCCCCCCAGGATTGCAGCAGCGCATTACCATGTGCGTGAACGTGTGGGCAAACTTTTCGACAACATCAAAGGGTAATGATGGATAATGCTGGGATAACAATACGATTTCCCTAGGAGTAACAGAAAAGTGTGTGAGTGAAAATAAAATGGGAAGGATAATTATAGGAGAGGGAGAGGAGTTGGGAAGGTGGGTAGGAGGGTTGGGGCGGCAAGAGAGCGAGCATAAAGGTTAATGAAACAGCATCGCTAAACGTGTGTCAAGATTACAAATAGAAAGCTGCAGCAACTGAGACAAAATCAATGATATAAAAATAATTTACAAAACGACCGAGGGTGGATGTAATTAAAGGATTTCAAAATAAGAAATGTTGCCCGAAGATGGACCGTGAGATGAGCACTTCCACTCTTATGATGTCTGGATAGATTGTACCAACCATTCAGGGTGATGGTTATGTGGATAGATTCATACAGAACTACCACCACTATGATGCCTTCGTACAAGTCACATCATTGTTTAAATGATTACATTGTCGGACTATGAGGGGCAGATAAAAACTTCAAGAAACAGGGTATTCGTAAGCAAAAGAGAGCCAAGGTCGTCTTCACTCATAATAAATTCATTACATCTATGTTCTTATTACTGTATATTCCATGAGCCTCATTAATCTGATATTATTTCTTGTTTCACAGTATAGTGCAGATGTTCGCCAAGTCATATAGCTATGACTCTTGCTAAAATCGAGCATTGAGGCACCATAATTTTTTATACAAAGAAGGTTCCAGCTCCGAAGAAATGCATGAACGGACTTGGTGATGTGTACGTAAAGATGCACCCTCGTGTTATGCAGTAGCCAATGGCAGGCTGACTGGAAGCATTAACGAGAGTCCCATGAAGATGATCCTGGTGTCAGGAATGCTGACAAATGCGACTGGTCCACAAACTACTTCTATGGTCGAGACATTAGTTACGTATGATCGCAGATATAAGTTGCAAAATTATCCACAGAACATGGAATTTCTCAAGGGAGCATTTTCATCACCATCCACGTTCCATGAGTCTCGATCTTATAGGAAAGAAAAAAGATTGGGCATGTCCATGGTTCCTGTCAGATTGATTCTTCAAAACCTCAGTACTCGTGATCAGCAGGAATGGCTCGTATCGTTTCAAAAGCTTCTTATATTGTTCCATGCAGATCCAGCAGACATCATTGCTCATATTTTAACTCAGGCAGATGACATATGGCTTCACCACCAAGATCCTGAAACCAAATTGGAATTGATGCAATGGAAGTAAAAGGGATCACCATCACTCAAGAAAATAACCAAACCCTCTGCCACCAAGATCAAGGCCTTGGCTCTCTGGTATGCCAAGAGACTGCTGCTGTTAGTGTAATATTAGGGGGAACAATTGCAGTGCATTATGCCAACTGCAAAAGGTCATTGAAGACAAATGACGAGGGATGTTGACCAAATGTGTGCTCCTTCTTCACAAAAACGTGGCTCCGCATAAGGCCCATGTTGTGCAGATTGCCATCCATGATTGTGGCTTGAACCATCCCCCATACAGTCCAGACCTGTACCCCTGTGAAGCAACTGAGACGCGGCTGAGGAACAATTGGAAAACTTTTATTTTGTCGGCGTGGACAATTTAAAGGACTAATGGAGACAAGGGGCTGGCAGGATAGCCAGAGGTATGCACACTCGCCTATGAGCTGTCAAGCCTGAGCTTGAATCTCAGCTAAACTATAATCCGTCATTCTGTTTTTTTGCAAGTAGGGAGATTCAACAATGTGTGCCCCTCTGATGGACATAAAACTGGGCATTCTTTCTGCCGGCATTAGTTGGACATTAAAGACCCCACAGTGTCCTTGCGAAGAATAGTGGAGCTCTATCGCCGCCACCCTGAATAAATTATAAATTTCTGCTCCAACCTCCAGGGGGTATTGCATCAATGGCACAGCTGTGTCCTCAGCAAATGACGCTACCCACAGCCTTGTGCTGCATATGAAACAATAAACGGAGCCAGGTGCATTGAGTCAGTGGATTCTGCAATGAAAATTTTGAAGGTGGTGCGTGTTGGACCTTAGTATTTGTTCCCAGAACGTTTTCAATGACCCTCATGTGCAATATTGTACAAACTGTATTATAGTTGTGGTACACACTTGTGGTGGTAGTGATTACGGCCGGATAATTTCAGTGAGTGGCAAATCCTCCTTTCCTGTCGTTCTGCCGCGTACATGAACTCAGCTGCCCTGTGTGCCTGCAATGAATGGTTCATGAAGAATGCATGGTCAACTTATGGTGCATTGAGGTTTATGCTCTAACAAATAAATCATATTCAAGTCAAATTGCAAATACTTCTGCAGTATGAGGATCCTTTGTTTTCTTGTACGACTTCGGAAAGGTAGGGATGGCGATATATAACCTGGAACATTATTATAATCAACAATACTGGCACAGTATTTAGGTTTTGGATCTTCAATACAGTGCAAAGTTGTACCTCGAAGCATTGAAGGTAAAAGTGTAATTTGACAGACAAACGAACTTGATTCCAAAGACGAAGGTAAAGAGGAACAAATGAGTGCAGGTGAGCAGAGTCTGACAAGAATTGGGTGAATGGATCAAAAAATCGTTTTGGAAGGTTTGGTTATGAATCAAAGGCTGAAAGGGGGTGCAAGACCAGGCAATATACGTGACCTTCTCTCTGATGAGAGAATAGAAGGCCCATGTGACATGTTTTGGTTTTGTGGTGTCACGCATGCATTGTTTGAATGGCAGAGTAAGGTGAGGCAAGATGCCTCTGCAGGGAAAGATGTGGCAAAATGCACCATTTACCCCAATATAATTACATAAACTCCACTGTTTTGTTCAGACCAATGAACATTTTTCATTTCAAATTGCCCACAATTATAGTCAGCCAGAGTTATCTGAATCTTTCCCCATCTGCCTTTAAAAAAAAAAAAAAAACTTGTTTCAATCATCAACTGAACTAAACAATCCTAGAAATTGTGTATGACGACATGTGTACAAATTTGTGCTGGCGTCATTGGGTTCTCACATACATTTCTGCCACTGGAAACTTGTCAATGATCATTTGTGGACAGGTGTCGCTGCCAACTTCCACATTAATTTCAGACAGACATGTTGTTTTCATAAAACTTTAACTTTGGCTTCTGCTGACATCATGTTTTTTTTGTTTTGGTAGTATATATATATATATATATATATGTATATATATATATATATATATATATATATATATATATATATATATATATATATATATATATATATATATATATATATCTGCAAATACTCTTCAATCAGAATATAAACATGTTTGTACTGACCATAAAAACAATACAAGACTCAAAACTATTGTTCCTTCATATTTTTGTGAGGATTATATCACATTGCGTACCTATATAAATGCAAGTTGCACGATTGTGTCTGAACGGGGTAAGCGTCCTAAGCACAGCACATATAATGCTGAATGATACCTCATTTAAGAATTTTTCGGTCTGGACAGTGCATGCGGAGGTTTACAAACATCAAAATTTATGCATTTTCGAGTTCGGTGTATTTCTATGACTAGGTTGTGCACATGGGCAGTGTATATGTCCAGAGTTGCTGGTTTGCACACCTACCAGATGTAAAAAAAATAATATAACTGCAAACTATTCAGTCAATTCCGTCCAATGTATAATTACCTTTCCGTCGATTTACTTCATGGAGAAACCTTAGCAGTCTTAACAGTTAGTGACTATAATGCTGTCAATGGACATGCATAGCAAACTCCATAAATATTTTACACTCTATTGGGAATTAATTCCATTACCACAGCCTGGTGGAACTAGTTTATCTGCTAGTATTACATAAATTCAAAGGGTATTTGAAGACAATGGACAGGAGCAAAATTAAAAAGTACAAAAAAAACCAAAACATCAACAATTGGGTAAATTGTGGTGTGCCGGGACATACCCTCCCTCACCTGTTTTGGCCAATGATATCAATTGCATTGCATTGGTATATCCATGATAAAAAATATTATTATTAATCAACGAAAGTATAATTTTGAACTCAAGTGTTAGCACTTCATACCAAAGGTCAAGAATGGCTACTGGTGTAGATCTCTCAATTACAATTCATCCCAGTTTGTCCAAAAAGACAATCAAATCTGGGATCCAAGTATCATGAATGAAGTGCTCAGATGGGAATGTCAAACAAGCCAACCTTTTAAATTGATTGCATCAATGTATGACCAAGCATTCAAAAGAAAATGATTTTGTAATTTGTAGTGTTTGAGGTATTGTTCAGCCTTTGAAGGGCATCTGTAAGGTAAATATCCTGTTATGACATTTTCAACATCATACATGGATGGTTCCCTCCATGAGATACTTGATATCAATGGTTATGATAAAGTCTGGAAATACAAACAGTAAGTATATGATCAAGATTTACACAAACTCACCTCCTGCACAACGCATTCATCATGTTTGATGTGGTGACCAAAAAAATCAACTTCAAAGTGAGGAAAATGTTCATGCTCATCACTTTTTCCATGTTTGTGATGGTGATCATGGTGTTCATGAGAGTGGGAATGGCTTCCGTGCTGATGATGCTCATGAGAGTGGGAATGGCTTGAGTCGTTATGATGCTCATGAGAGTGGGAATGGCTTCCGTGCTGATGATGCTCATGAGAGTGGGAATGGCTTGAGTCGTTATGATGCTCATGAGAGTCACCGTGACTGTGACTGTGCTTGCCATTGTGTCGATGGTGGGCATGGTAATGGTCAATTTGTTGTTCTTCATGGCTGTCATGGTCTTTGCGTTTGTAACAGCATTTCTTATCAATACCCACTATATCATGGGCCAAGTGAATGACCAGGTGAGCCGCCGCTCGGGGGAATCGCTTCGCTACAGTGAAGAGCACACTATGGGAATCAAGACAAAAAGTCTATAATTATAACACGAAAACAAAAACGTTTTATACTCCCAACAAGAGATAGTCCATCTTGTGTAAAGGAATAAAGTGAAGAGGTCATGGATTTTTCATTTCCTGGCCAGAGGCTTTTGCAAATGTTCAATGTTTAATTTCAATCCAGAGCTGACAGGATAGCCTAGAGGGATGCACACACCTCTGTGTCGAGCCTGAATATCGACTATCTGTCTGACTATAAACTTTCATCCTGGTATGATACATATGTAAGTTGCGCCATCAATGTCTGTGGCATGCATTGGATTAACGTTAAACTGGGTGTGCCATCTGCTAATTTTAGATTATGGATGTTAAAGATCCACGGTCTTTTTTGTGAAGAAATGGTTTATCGTTGGTGGGGCGCGAAATTTGGTCACAGGAAATTTGGTCACGGGAAACTTGGTTACGATAAAACGGTCACAAGGTAATTTGGTCACGGTAATTCGGTCACAAGGTAATTTGGTCACGGTATTATTATTATTATTATTATTATTATTATTAATTATTCACCGCATTTAATGCCAGTAAGGCGCAAGAGCAGTAATAAACATTTTCATTTCATGGCCGGCGAATCTTGTTGGCATAATGACGTATTGACCAAGTTTACTGACGACTATAATGGAATCGATTCTGTCTCTCTCAACTTTTAAATTCCGATGCCATTATAGTAGTCAGTAAACTTGGTCAATACGTCATTATGCCAACAAGATTCGCCGGCCATGAAATGGAAATGTTTATTACTGCTCTTGGGCCTTACTGGCCTTAAATGCAGTGAATAATAAATAATAATAATACCGTGACCAAATTACCTTGTGACCAAATTACCTTGACCAAATTACCTCGTGACCGAATTACTGTGACCAAATTACCTTGTGACCGTTTTACCGTGACCAAGTTTCCCGTGACCAAATTTCCTGCGACCAAATTACCTACATTCATCGTTGGGAGCCGAGCCAAATAAAAAATTCCTGCTATAACCCACAAGGGAGCACTACATCAGTGGCACATCCACATTCCCAGCAAATTATGCAAACTGGCAGCCATGTGCTGCATAAAAAATGATGATAAACTACAAGTCTTCTCAAATTACCACCACAAAACCTCCAAGAAAAGGCATTGGACCAATCACTGGCTTAATCCACATGCTCAATAACTTGATGCCATAAATCAAAAAATTTCCCCATAGTTGTCCTAAACTTGACGTGTGACGAATAAAACCCCAAGTGAATTTTCTACAGGAGAAATGAAATTTCAGGTCATGTTTTCAACAAGAAAAAGATGTCATGCAGAGCATGATACTTGTAAAATCCAGCCCCCTCTCCAAAGGTTGCCATGGAGACATCAAATTGTCCATTTCATTAAGATTCAGTGACAATCTTAATGCTCAGGTCAATCAGATAAAAATTGATTATTTTTCAGATTGAAATTGATGATTTTAGAAGTTTGACCTTGAGTTGACCTTTGACCATTTGACCTCAAATAGTAGGTTTCTAAATTCAGTGATGCACTATGCAATTGCTGCTTAATTTTCAGGTTAACCAGATTAATATTGACGATTTTTTAGATGAAATTTGATTATTTTAGAAGTTTTAGCTTGAGTTGACCTTTGTCCTTTGGATCTCAAAAATAGTTGGTTTCCAAATTAAGTGAAAATATGCAAATCTTGTTTAAATTTCAAGTCAATCAGATGAAAAATGACAGTTTTAGAAATTTGACCTCAAGATGACCTTTGACCTCAAAATCAATATGCTTCTCAATTGAGACTACCTCTACAACTTAGTAAAGTTTCATGATGATCGGTTTAGAAGTGTGACCTGTAGGCCTTTCGGGTTTCAGACAAACAGACAAAAGAACAAAATCGACAGACCAATATACTTGATAATCTAAGATTTTGCAAGAAATAAAATAAACGTACACATTTTCAAGTTCTTGATGGTTTGCCTTGTCTGGATATAGGCATAATAGGTACAGAGTAGGATTGGGAATGAAAACACCCATCTCACGATGAGGTCTCAGCTTGTCGAAGCACGGCAGGCGGCCCTGGCCAGCGATTAGACAGCAACGGTGAGCATCAGGAGCGAGCTCTGATGCGTGTTTGCAGATAACATCCAAGACAAGATGCAGCTGAGAAAGAGAGAGAGAGAGAGAGAAGAAAAAACGATGAAACATTTCTTCCCTCCTTTCATAAAACTCTCGACTGTACTACCCTCCAGTGGCGACCTTAGTCATTTGGCGGCCCCATGAAAACACAATAGCGGCCCCCTGTGGTCATACTAAATATGCAATTTGGTGTCTGTCTGTCTCTGCATGTCTGTGGCTGATGCATTAGGTAGTAAATTATTCAATCTCAAGTCTCAACCAAACTTTGCAGGGAGACAATTATAATTGTGTCATTAGATAAAGATTGGAGCTACTTTCAGCCCCCACCCTTCCACCCTATCCCCCCTAGGTTCAGAAGATGGAGCCAACATAAATTCTCTACCACTTGTGTCATGAAAATGAATTTGATTTGGGGAGGTTTTCAATCGTTTTCACCTTTTGTTGAGCCATCTTTCACTTTTCAGTATGTGGAGGTAATAATGACGGGTTGTTTTGTTGATCGTACAATGATGAATCGAGCATTGAGGACAAGCATTGTGACTTGTACGAATACAAATCTATTGCATGGATTTGCTCAACAATATCGATCTGTATTGACATGAGCCATTCTTCAAAATTTATTGTCAATCGTGTTGCTGTTGCATTTGTTTACATTAAACAGAGTTGTTATTTCACTTAATTTGCTTTCTCTTCTCACCACACAAACAAAAATTTTGTAATAACCGTGTTTAGTTGAATAACAGGGGAACCCCTCCCACTCCCATTCATCACGTGACATGTTTAGTCTCACCCCAAAGGGTATACGAGACTATTGCAATGCCGTGTGTGTGTGTGTGTGTGTGTGTGTGTGTGTGTGTGTGTGTGTGTGTGTGTGTGTGTGTGTGTGTGTGTGTGTGTGTGTGTGTGTGTGTGTGTGCGTCCACATCCATATATTTTCGCTTTAAAATTGGTTTTCTATGCAGCAGCTTGTACGATTGATGCAAAACTTTAAACATAGGAGGGTCTCCCCATGGAGGATATTTTATTGCTTTCATTTCATGCACTACTATTATTTGAAGCACTACTATTTATAGTACTATTGCATAGTGCACTACTATTGAAGAATCAGAGCCAATGACTCTGATGTCATAAGTCACATGGTTATGGCAGCCATATTGGATTAAAGGGAAATAATTGGACATTATTTACTCTGAAACTACTCGGCGGACAAAAAATGAAACTTGGAAAAAGTCATCAAGTCCCCCGTGGGGTATACAGGGTGACAACGATGATGGCATCGGAGAAGTGGTACTCCAACCACAATTGGTTGAATTGAAATTCTTATCCGAAAAATCTGAAACGACACACTCTATATCCGATCTCCGACTTGATGTGAATGAAGAATTAAATTTATGATGCTAATAACCCATGCCAAGAAACTATGTGACATAATAGGGTGCGTGGATGATACGGGTATATGGGCCATAATAGTAGCGTGTTCAATTAACAATGACATTTTTTGTTCAGAATGAATGTGTGAGGTGAGACTATACACACTCTAAGAGTGCCGTTCTCGGTTTCCTTCAGTTGAAGTGCTCCTTTTGCATTTGTGTTCAACACCACTCACAAGTTGATGTGTCATGTCATCAAAGTGAACCCCCCCCCAATCATCACCACCACAACCACTCGGGGGGGGGATCTCAAAAGATTGTGTACCACGGTCAGTCGTGTGGGGGCCCCTGTTGCCTCGGGGCCCAATACAATTGCATGCATTTCATGGCCCCAACACCAACACTGCCACTCTCTTTCCCTTTTACCTCATCATGCAGACAAGCAGCATGATGCCTTTGGCAACATTTCTCAGCCTTGTGAGCAACCTCTTCTGCAATCTTCATCGCTACTTCCTGTTTGATCGATGGAACTTCCTGAGAAACCCGAACGAACGCCCTGTAAATGGGGAAAAAAAAATTGCACTTGATGTTGTAGAAAACCACTTTAGCAGTTTATGTTGTGGAAAACCAATTAAGCGGTTTGTGTTGTGGAAAACCGATTAGTGTGGTTTGTGTTGTAACACAACAATTTAGTAGCTTGTGTTGTAGAAAATGGTTTGTGTTATAGAAAACAAATTCAGCGATTTATCCAAGGAAATACAAGGAAATCAGACACAGGTGGAGGCCATTCGGCCCATCATGCCTGTGCGACATGAACACCACACTAATTAATCAACACAAGATCCAAAGAAGAAAATGCAAACTTTATTAATTTTTTTTATCGTGTTTTTGTGGGTTATTAAAAATATATATTTACTTATTTATTTTAAGTTTTTGTATATATGTTTTTTTTGTATTTTTTTTCTTCTCCTCAGGGAAGGGAGCATGAGCTTAGTTAAAAACACACATCTTACACACAACCCCCCTTGACGAGACCCCCACCAACAGCACTCTGCACACATGCACACATGCACACATGCACACAATCACCCATCAATGCTCAAACTACCTAAAAGTCCTGTCAACATCCCCATACCCCTCTATCTCCATAACTTCCAGGTATCTATCTAATTCCAATTTATACGTATCCACTGTTTCTGCTGTCACAACCTTTCCAGGGAGGCCATTCCATGCATTAACTACTCTCTGAGTTAAAGTCCCCTGCCTTGCTACCGTCTTATAACTCTCCTCTTCTTTACTCTCAGGCTGTGGTCCCTGGTCCTATCACTGTCTACTCTGCTGAATAATTAATCTGCACTTATTTTATTTGCACCTTTCATTATCTTAAACATCTCTATCGTATCGCCTCGTAATCACCTCATTTCTCATGGAAAAGCCCAGTCTCCTTCAGCCGCTCCTCATAGCTGAACCGCCAAGTCCAGCTCAGCCTGGAATCAATCTCATAGCTCTGCGCTGAACCCTCTCTATGGCATCTATGTCCTTCCTGAGTTGTGGTGACCAAAACTGCAAACAATATTCCAGTTGTGGCCCTCACTAAATTACTGTACAATGTGAACACCACCTCTTTTGATTCATAAATGATCCCCTCCGAATACAACCTAAAACCCCATTTACTTTATCTATACCCATCCCCGACACCTTACACTTGCTCAAATTAAATTCCATCTGCCAATCTTTTGCCCAATCCAGACAAGTATCAATACTTTCCTGAATCTGTTCACCACCCCCTTTGCTATCCACCTTATCTCCAAGCTTTGTGTCATCTGCAAATTTCGAAAGCCTACTCTTTACCCCACTATCCAAATCATTCATGTAAATAATCAATAGTAATTGATTGAGTACTGATCCCTGAGGTACTCCACTACTTACATCCTCCCAGCAAGACATCCTCCCACTCACAGCCACTCTTTGCTTCATATCACTAAGCCAGTTTGCAATCCAATTAGCTACCTGACCAGTCACTCCACAAGCCCACAATTTGGCTAACAACCTCTGATGTGGTACCTTATCAAATGCCTTCTTAAAGTCAAGATATACGATGTCCACTGCCTTTCCCTTATCCACCCAATGAGACACTGCTTCAGAGAACTCTAAAATATTTGTTAGACAGGAACTACCTTTGGTAAACACATGCTGACTACCTTTAAATAGTTTGTATTTGTTTAAATGGTTCCTCATCTGGTCCTTAATTAATGTCTCCAACACCATCCCCACAACTGATCAAACTAACAGGTCTTCTCTGGGTCCTTTCTTAAATAATGGTGTTACATTTGCTACCCTCCAATCCTCCGGTACCTGTCCTGACTCCAATGAGCTTTTGAAAATATCCGTTAACATCTCGCTTACCTGCTCAGCCACCTCCATCAATACTCTTCTTCTTCTTCTTTCTTCTTCTTCTTCTTCTTTCGGCTGCTCCCGTTAGGGGTCGCCACAGCGGTTCATCCGTATGATCCGCATAGTGATTTGGCACATGTTTTACGCCGGATGCCCTTCCTGATGCAACCCTGGTCGCCTCTTACGACACAGGGATATGGTACACCTCTTTTAACCGGAGTATACACCGGCCCAGTACACTGGTACTCATTTTGCCGACCTCAGAAGGATGACAGGCTGAGTCAACCCCCTGGTGTATTAATTCAGTGGCCCAACGGGGCTTGAATTCAGGACCTTTTGGATCCCAAGCAACTGCCCTAACCACTGCACCAACACCAGGCTCCACCTCCATCAATACTCTCGGGTGCATATTATCTAGACCCGGAGCCTTATCTACTCTTAGATTTCCTAGCTGTTCCTTTACTTTCTCCACGCCAATCTCGATCTTCTGTAAAAGCCCTTCCTCACCACCTTGATAAATACTCTCAGCTATTGGCAATTCTCCTGACTGCTCTTGTGTAAAAGTTAAAGCAAAATACCTGTTTAATAAGCCTGCCATCTCACTTTCATCACTAACCACTCTCCCGGTGCCATTCGTCAATGGGCCCACACTGGTCCTAACCTGTTCTTTTCCCCTGATATACTTAAATAATGCTTTGCTATTATGTTTAATAATCTTAGCTCTGTCCTTCTCATACTCTCTTTTGGCTGACTGAGTTATTTCATCAACTTGTTAGCGTTCCTTATCTAACAACTCAATCACCCTGGTATCTTTCTGCTTCTAATTTGAAACCTCATTGGAATGTACTTCCTCTGCACTCTACACATTTTCTCCTTGATGGTTTCCCATTTTTCTGATGCTGATTGTCTTGTTGTTAGCTTCTCCCAATCTACATCACCCAACTCTCTGCTCATACCTTCAAGAATTGCCTTCCTGAAATCGAATAGCCTTACTCTACTATCCTGAACTCCAACCCTTAGCAGAGTCTTTACACACACATGGTCCAGTCACTTGCTCCTAAATGCTCCCCTACTTCCACCTTTTCCATAAAACTGGGATCGTTACTTAAAAGGAGGGCTAACACTGCACTCCCCCTCGTGGGCTTATCCACAAACTGGGATAAAAAGCAATCCTCATCCACTCTGCCCTTTCCGTGTTCCTGGACCCAATCTATCCCTGGCAAGTTAAAAATCCCCCACAATCAATACTCTTCCCTTACCAAATGCCCTTTTGAATTGTTTATGTGCTCCTCCTTCCTCCTCTTCCTTCACACCCGGAGCCCTATAAAAGCATCCTATCAGTATCTTACTGTATTTGCAATCTCTAATCTCAACCCATACAAAATCCTCTACATTAATTCCCTCCTTAATGTCACCCCCTTTCTCTTGATGCAATGCTGTCCTTTTCCAAGATTGCTGCACCTCCTCCTATTCTCTTCTTCCTATCACACCGATACACCTTGTAGCCTTCTAATCCTGTCCTCCAGTTACTCTCCTCCTTCAACCATGTCTCACTCAGTGCAACTATAGCATACTCCTCGCTATCCACTTTGGCTTCAACCTCTTGCATCTTATTATTTAAACTTCTGGCATTGGTATAGAATGAGTTTAACTTTTCCGTTCCTGAAATTCTATTTTCTTGTTTGTGTTATAGAAAACCAATTTGGCAGTTTGTGTTGTAGAAAACCAATTTGTTGGTTTGTGTTGTAGAAACCCAATTTAGCGGTTTGTGTTGTAGAAAACCAATTTGGTGGTTTGTGTTGTGGGAACCCAATTTAGCGGTTTGTGTTGTAGAAAACCAATTTGGTGGTTTGTGTTGTAGAAAGCCAATTTGGTGGTTTGTGTTGTAGAAAACCAATTTGTCCGTTTGTGTTGTAGAAAACCAATTTGTCCGTTTGTGTTGTAGAAAACCAATTTGGTGGTTTGTGTTGTAGAAAACCATTTTCGCAGTTTGTGTTGTAGAAAACCAATTTGGTGGTTTGTGTTATAGAAAACCATTTTGGCGGTTTGTGTTGTGGAAACCCAATTTGTCTGTTTGTGTTGTGGAAACCCAATTTGTCTGTTTGTGTTGTAGAAAGCCAATTTGGTGGTTTGTGTTGTAGAAAACCATTTTGGTGGTTGTTGTTGTGGAAACCCAATTTGTTGGTTTGTGTTGTGGAAAGCCAATTTGGTGGTTTGTGTTGTCGAAAACCATTTTGGCGGTTTGTGTTGTGGAAACCCAATTTATGATTAGTGTTGTAGATATACATATTTGCAGCTCATCATAAAAAACAAAATTTATTGTTTGTGTTGTCAAAAAGTAAATTTGCGGTTCGTGTTGTAGGACGAAAAGTGAAGTTTACGTTTGTGGTGATTGAATTTCACGTGTAGCGACATAACTTGGAATTCAAAAAACAAGTTGTATTTCTATATCGAAGCATCATTTGAATGAATATTGTTACGGTTGTGGCGGTAGATGGAGGAATTTCAAAGGAAAGTTAGGATTGTATCGTGTTGCTTAGTCTGTGGACATGTAGGAGACATCTCGATGTAAACCAAGTAGGGAAACTGTGAGCTTAAGTGTTACTTGCCACCACACAAGGGGTGGTGCTGTGTTAATTAGATAGGGATTAAAGCCAATTTCCCCCAGTATGTAATTGCCCCCTGTGACCTTTTCCTACATTTTTGCATTTACAAGCCAGCCATAAAATTACGTTTCTATAACAACAACAACCACAACAACAACAACAACAACAACCATAATAACAATGCTGCACATCCAAACAGGCAAGAAGCCCCATCTTCCTGGCTTCATAGCAGCAAGTCACACCCCCGGAGTAGATGATTAATGGGCGTGACAACAAAGGACACAGTAGTTGTGAGAGGAGCGTGGCCGAGACGGAGGATCTCGTTTTTGCTCTCCTCTCAGCATGACGAAATGGCTGCGCGATTCTTGTATTCCTGCTGATGAATTTGCAGCATGCTGGGGGCAAGACGCTAGTCATTGACTGTTCAGCTGAGTCGCGAAGTTGTACAATGATGAGAAAGAGAGGAAGAGGAGTGCACCTCTCAGCGGACTCATCATTATCCCGTTGTGTGTTCAAGATGATAGGTGAACGAACATTGTGAGCAATCCTGTTGAAAGAGAGGAACATTCGGCATATTCGTTCACGAGAAGGACCAACAGCGGTTGGTGAGTCCTGATGTTAAATTCCGCCTCACAAATTACGTCATGTACGCATCCCGCACAGAGAGGCTTGGCGCCATTTTGGGCGCATCTTCCCACGCAGGATGAAGTGGCTCAACCCCAACGTTCATAAAAGACCATCTCTAGGCAAAGCTAAGTGCCAGAATAAAGGGAGGATTTTCTTTTATTTTGTTTTCCCCTTGTCTGTATTAAAGTCTATATGTAGAGGCGCCTCGACTTTAAGCTTTAATTGACCTCATGTTTTATTATTACATTTTGAATTATTACCCTTGTAAATATTTGATCTATTTTCATTAAATCCCCGTGTTTATTTTATGTTGCTGGTGTCCATGTATCCGTTGTGGGTTCGAGTATAAAACCCTTGTGCTGTGCTTCCATCTGCTCCATCCGTGCCACAATTCCCTTCCCCCACATGCCATAATCTCCAAGGATCACGTATTTGCCTCTAAGGAAAAGCGCTTGGCGAACCAACCTGGTTGGTGTTAACCGCCCGTCCACCACATTTGGGTTGGAGGAAATATTCTAACCGCCAGGGCTGCGACAATATAATAGAATTGCCATCTATTCCACTAATAGTTCAAACTAGATTCTCTCCATACATCGACTGCCTACTCCTTATTTTTATGTTACTCGTATTAAAATTGTCGTGGTGCTGATGTCCAAGGTTAATCCCCCGACCCAAATTGTAGTGATGGGCAGTTAACACCACTAGCCCGGACTGCCGAGCGGTCTTTTCCTTATGAGGAGGTGGACATGTTGAACCTCGGAGATTAATGCGCGCGTGTGGGAAATGGGCGCAATGGCAAAGGGACAGAGGAGCACAGCACGGAGGGGTTTATACTCGAACCCCATGACAAATACACGGATACAGATACTTAAAATGAACACATTTAATGAAAAATAGACAAATATTTACAAGGGACAATAATGAAAAGGTAATGATAATAACGTGAAGTAAATAAAGGTCTAAGTCAAGGTTCCTCTACACATGGACCCAAATACAGACAAAGGGAAGCAAAATAAAAAGAAAACCCTTCCTTTACTCTTATACTTAGCTTGGGCCAGAGCAGGTCTTTGTGGAACTTGGAATCGAGGCGCGTGCAGATGCACGCAAAATGGTGCTAAGTTGCTTCTCTCGCAGCAGGACAAATGTATGCCAGGTAATCCGTGAGTGGCACTCAACACCAAGACTCAGAGACTCAGTGCAGCTGCTTCATGCGTCGATTGTCCTCAACGACCCGCTATTTGACATACATGAGGCTCGGGGACCGTTCCTCACGACTCAACCAGGAACCAAGGCCAGCGTCTTGCTTCACCACGTGAGCCAAATCGCCTCAACACGAACACATGAATCGTGCCGTCCTCTTCGTGCATCAAAGGAAAGCCAGCCGTAGAGCCCCGTTTTTGCAGGCCATCTCCGAACTACGTTCTTTCTCGACCGCTTGCGTCCTTCACTCCGCACCCAACCTCTCTTCCGAAATCAACTTTGCCTCATGCGTGCGCTCTTCCTGAACTCCACTCTCCTCTTCGACATCACACCTAACCACCGTTTCCCCCTCCGGGGTGTGGTTTGCTCGCACGAAACCCATGAAGGCGGGACCTCTGCCCGCTCTGCACACCTGGCTAGCCTCTGACGTCACGCCCATCAATCATCAGCCTCGGGGGCGTGACTTCACCCGCCTCACCCTTTGACGCGGGATTTCTGCCTGCTCGGCATTTTTGGCTCACTTGTAAATGTAAAAAACGTAGGAGTAGGTTGCAGGGGGTAATCACATACTGAAGAAGCTTATTCTGAAACCCGAGCTAATTCACATGACACCACCCCCCATGTGGTGACACGTAACACTTAAGCTCAGAGTTCCCCTAATTAATTACATTGAGATGTCTCCTACATGTGCATGGACCAAACAACTCTATTCAATCTTAAATTCCCAATTAATTCCTCCATCTATCCCCACAACCATAACAATATTTACTGCAAGGAACAAAAATAAAATAATCCCCTCATGTCTTAAGTCGCACTTTGCTCTTGATGCTTTATTCCTAAGGGTATGGCTTTGCTGCTTACACATTGCCCCATCCCCTGTCATCAGGGAAGGGGTTTGTAATTTTTCAAGGTAAGGGCACAATGACACATGCATTGTGAAAAAAACCCCATTTTTTTGAAATGTGTTTCAGAATGTTTCACGTCCACCAGTGAATATTATCAGGCAGGATAGCCAGTTTTAATCCCCTCCAAAGGATGGAGTGCCCATTAATGCAGTAAACCACCTGTGAAAGTACCAAGATGACAATTTATTGTCAGGCCAGGAACGTAACCCATGTTGGACATCTTAAATTTGAGCACACTCTCTGAGCGAGCAAGTCAACCCAAAAGGAATGGTGAGAAGCAATAAGTACCATGCAATTTTTAACTGTTAGAGTGCTGAATTTTTCCAGTATACAATTGGAAAATATGGTATTATTTCAGACAAACGAAATAAAACAGCAGTGTTGCTTATAAGGCAGGAGGCAAACAGAAGAACAAACCATCCATACTCTGTGCAAAGTATTGGTGCTACCTAAGCAATCTCCTTGGCTATTGGGCACAATCTTGGACAGGTCACCACTCCAACACAGGATACCAGCAAGCCGGCAATCATTTTGCCAACCTTAGAAGGATGCCAGGCAGAATCAACCCCACCTGGTATTAATTCAACAACTAAGTGAGATTTGAACTCAGGATGCTCATATCCCAAGCCCACCACCTAACCATTAAGCCAACACCAGGCATAAGAACAAACCCATAAATAAGAACAAAGACGCAGGCCACGATTATGGCAAACCACATTCCCGTGAGGACATCCATATCCATGGCCAACAGTACTCAAACAGTTAATATGCAAAACTTGGCAGTCATTAAGTTTGTCACTCCTTGGCAACCACGCTGCCATTATTGTGAATGCCTCAAAGTTGCCGAATGTCCACACCTATTGTGTAGCATTCTTGCCTGACCATGTTCATTGATTGTGCAGTGATACACGTCACAGTTGTACTGTATAACAATTTTTCATTATTCAGAACAAGTGTGAGGCATTGAACGGGCTTTTGCTTTCACCTCCAGAGGCACATTGGGGTATTTTGGTCCACTCTTTCAGCTGCAATGTGTTAAGTCAAGCATCAGTTTGTTTGGGGGTAATTTTCTTTCTCATCCCTATGTTGTTTGTACTTCTTGATTGAGTTGTTTTCTTAGCGATGCTAATGTCAAATCTTCATATGTCTTACCTTTGTGTGATTACTTTTTCTCCCATTGTTCTGAATCTCCGGCAGAAAATTCTCCCAATAGCCTTTGCTCGCTCTTCTTCTGCACGGAACCGAATGAGCTATGGAACATGACCACAACAATAGAAAGTGAGCACCAATTTACATCAAAACAGCAACTTTATTAGTTATCAACATGTACAATCTATGAAATTTCTTTTTACAACGAAATTCATATGATGCAATGAAAATCGTTTATTTTCTCGTGTCACTGGAAGAGATAAACTTTTAAGTTGACATATTGTACACTCTGGATGGGGAGGATAACTTAAAGGTATCACACTTACCTATAAGCTTTCCATCTTGGAAAAGATGTTGATGATGTTTTTCTCAATTAGACGATAAATTGTCGGATAGGTGTTTTGAGGTCAGGGCGTTGTATCAAAAAGTGTCGTCTCTCAAATAGGACATTAACCTGGAGACCTCTCTATTCGCATTGATTACTGTTGGATGATGTATGTATGATGATGTATGATCCTGTATGTAGATCCTGCGTTATGATCCTGCCTTACATGACTTTTTGTGCCAAGTAAGACTTACAGGACGGTAGTTTTCAGCAAGTTTTTTTTACTCCCTTTCTTATGGATTGGGGTTACATTTGTCATCCTCCAATCATCAGGTAAAACTCCCTCATTCAATGATTTCTGGAATATCAGTCTCAGTGGTCCTGCGCTGATGCTAGTTATTTCTGTGAGACATTGAGGATGTAAGCAATCTGGTCCTGCTGACTTGCTTACATTTTGATTCAGAAACTTCTTTCTTACTTCCTCCTCATTAATGTTGACATGTACCAACTAACAATGCAGTCCAATGTAGCATCGTTCCAGTTTTGGCCCATTTACTAAATTATCCTCTGTGAAAACACTACTAAAATAGTCGTTTTGTGTGTTTGCCGTTTCTCTGTCATCCTCTGTAACTTTTCCATCAGGTTGTATAAAATCACCCACCCCAATCCTCGTTTTGAGTTTGCTGTTTACATATTTCCAAAATCCTTTTGGGTTTGTACTTATGATTTCAGCTAAACTCTCCTCAAAGTCTTTACAGTTTTGCTGTGTCATCTGGCAGAATTTATTTCTCTCCTTGACATATTTGTCATAATCAAAGTCACTCTCGGTCTCATTGTACTTTCTCCAAGCCTTCCCTTTCTTACAAGGTTGAGTCGTTGTTTCATGGGTGATGTATGGCTGTTTGCGTTCTGTTCCGAGTCGGTACACTTTTAGGAATACATTTGTCTTTCATTACCTCCATTTTATCCCGAAGGAAGCACCTTACCTCTTCACAGTTTAACTCTGCTAGCTCCACATCCCATTTTACCTCCATAAGTTTCTGGTTCAGCTGCTCATAATCCCCTTTATTCAACTTCAATCTAGGTTCATATGTGGGATCGTTTTCCACAATGCACAAACAGAGCACCACACTAATGCAGTAATGGAATATTGGAAGTGTGTTTTGGATCATTATCTTGTTGGAAAATGAATCCTTTTCCAAACGAATGATTTTGATGAGGGACTGCATGGTGCCGCAGTATCTGCTTGTATTCTCTTTTGTGAGCATTCCATTAATTTGAACAAGCTGTCTGACACCGAAAGCTGAGATACAACCCCAGACAGTCACAAAGCCTCCCCCGTGTTTAACAGAAGGCTGCAAACATTGCATGTCATAAAGTTCTCAAAGTCTTCGGCACACAAACTGGCATCTCTTCGATCCACAACATTCAAACTTCAATTCATCAGACCACAGTACTCTACTCCATTGTTCAGATGTTTTAATAACATGTTGGTGAGTTGTTTTGAATTACGAGGCAGTGAGGTGTTTTTAAAAATGTGGTGGGTACGTGGCGGTGAGGGTTTTTTAAAATGTGGCGGTGAGGAGTTTTTAATAACGTGGTGGAGAGGCGTTTTTAATAACATGCTAGAAAGGGGTTTTTAATAACGTGGGAGTGAGGCGCTTTTAATAACGTGGTGAAAAGGCGTTTTTAATAACGTGTCAGTGAGGGGTTTTTAATAACGTGGTGGAGAGGAGTTTTTAATAACGTGTCAGTGAGGCGTTTTTAATAAAGTGGTGGAAAGGCATTTTTAACAACGTGGTGGGGAGGCGTTTTAAATAATGTGTCAGTGAGGTGTTTAATAACGTGGTGGGAAGGCATTTTTAATAACGTGGGGGTCAGCCATTTTTAATAACGTGGTGGAAAGGCGTTTTTAATAACGTGGTGGAAAGGCGTTTTTAATAATGTGTCAGTGAGGTGTATAATAACATGGTGGGAAGGCATTTTTAATAATGTGGGGGTCAGCCATTTTTAATAACGTGGTGGAAAGGTGTTTTTAATAATGTGTCAGCGAGGTGTTTTTAATAACGTGGTAGAGGAGTTTTTAATGACATGGTGGAGAGGCGTTTTAACAACGTGGTGGAAAGGCATTTTTAATAACGTGGCAGGGAGGAATTTTTAATAAAGTGGTGGCAAGGCATTTTTAATAACGTGTCAGTGAGGAGTATTTAATAACGCAGTGGAAAGGCGTTTTTAATAACGTGTCAGTGAGGAATGTTTAATAACGTGGTGGAAAGGCGTTTTTAATAACGTGTCAGTGAGGTGTTTTTAATAACGTGGTAGAGGAGTTTTTAATAACATGGTGGAGAGGCGTTTTTAATAATGCATCAGTGAGGAATTTTTAATAACGTGGTGGAGAGGCGTGTTTAATAACGTTTCAATGAGGAATTTTTAATAACATGTCAGTGAGGGGTTTTTCATTATGTATCAGTGAGGCGTTTTTAATAACGTGCTTAAGAGGAATTTGTAATAAGGTGTCAGTGAGGAATTTTTAATAACGTGGTGGAGAGGCGTTTTTAATAATGTGGTAGAGAGGCGTTTTTAATAATGTGGTGGAGAGGCGTTTTTAATAATGTGGTGGAGAGGCGTTTTTAATAACGTGGTGGAGAGGCGTTTTTAATAACGTGTCAGTGAGGTGTTTTTAATAACGTGGTGGAGAGAAATTTTTAATAACGTGTCAGTGAGGTGTTTTTAATAACGTGGTGGAGAGGAATTTTTAATAAAGTGTCAGTGAGGGGTTTTTAATAACGTGGTGGAGAGGTGTTTTTCATAACGTGTCAGTGAGGCGTTTTAATAACGTGGTGGAGGAGTTTTTAATAACGTGTCAGTGAGGAGTTTTTAATAATGTGGTGGAGAGTTGTTTTTAATGACGTTTCAGTGAGGCATTTTAATAACATGGTGGAGAGGTGTTTTTAATAATGTGTCAGTGAGGGGTTTTTAATAACGTGGTGGAAAGGAGTTTTTAATAATGTGGTAGAGAGGCGTTTTTAATAATGTGGTGGAGAGGTGTTTTTAATAAGGTGATAATCGTATTCAATCCCCCTCCTCCGACCAGCTCTTCAAAACAGCTGTTCACCACCATATCTTACCTTCCCCCATCCAAAACCACGATCTTTTCTACCCCTCTGAATCCAACCCAAACCTACCTCCTTCAAATTCCCTGCTTTCCTTCGTGAAAGTCCCTGTTGTTTAAGGACCTGCCAACGAGGCATTCTCTCGGTCTCTGTATGTATATATATTTATATATATATATATATATATATATATATATATATATATATATATATATATATATATATATATATATATATATATATATATATATATATATACACACACACACAAACACACGTATACTAGCAGAGCCTACCAGTCGCTTCACTGATGGACACGTGTGTGTGTGTGTGTGTGTGTGTGTGTGTGTGTGTGTGTGTGTGTGTGTGTGTGTGTGTGTGTGTGTGTGTGTGTGTGTGTGTGTGTGTGTGTGTGTGTGTGTGTGTGTGTGTGTGTGTGTGTGTGTGTGTGTGTTAAAATCACCTTATTGCAGCAGATATTTTGGAGTTGGTGTCGAGAAACTGCCAGGTCAGCGATCCATCCATGGCTCGCAGTGGGAAACCTTCGGGCTACTTCAAAAATCATTCTGAACCAACAAATACCACAAATTAAAACAATATACTTAGACATCACGCAGCAAAAAAAATTCTCACTACAACCAAAGTATCAGTGTATTTGACCAGTTACTCAATAGTATTGCAATCAACAGTTATATTGTTGCGGTATTCGCGCCCGCCGGCGTGCTGACGGCCACGTAACTCGAATCGCGGCACGTCGCCCACCGGACGGACAATCCAGTCGTGACCCTCTCGGACTAACACCGGGAACCAGTCATGGGTGGACCTTTCGGTCTCACCGCGATCGAGCCAATCAGCCCCCGCGTGGGATAGGGTTGCTCGCCAAATTCGACCTACCTAAGTACCCACGCGGAGGGTAGACCGGGCGATCGCACCTCGCCGCAGGTCGACTTCGGACACGGGCCACTTAAGCGACCCGTTCCGTACTATCAGAATAACCGAGCGGTGTTATCGTCGACCTCGACGGTTCGATTAATTATCGGGCGTATTCAGCCCACTACCAACCCTTTACGTGAAGCAAGATGGGGATTCAATAGAGGAAAAGACGAAGCGAAGCGGGAAACAGTTCAACACAAAGCACATTTATTCGCGGCACACGGGAGCACACATATACAATTCCACTTCACAGACGGCGCCGACAACACATACCCAAAACCAAGGAAAAGAATACCCTCAAAGATGAGGCGGGCCTGAGGCCGAGACCGGGTTGCGCCTACCCGTCTGGTGATGAGACGCGGAGCGGCGATGGCGCCTCAACTCCGCGGGCCTCGCGGACAGTGTCTGGTAGGGGGTGGGAAAGGGGCCCCCTTGGTCGCACTATCTCAGCGCGGGGGGAAACAGGAGGGGGTTGCTGATGCTCGGGGTATAGAGGATTTTTATTATCCCGCGACGAGCGTCTCCACCTCGGCCAGGTCGCGCTGTCGGCCTCCCTGGGGTGCAGCTCCCGACGCGAGCACCCCCTCGTCTGGTGTCGCTGCCTTTCCACAGCTCCGTCCCCTCCGTTCCGACTCCAACGCACACGACGACCAGCTCCTTCTTGCCAACTCCACCGCCCGCGAAGTCTTGACTCTCTGTTTCCGACTCTCCTACTCTCCTACTCTCCGCCTCTGGACTCTCCTACTCTCCGCCTCTGGACTCCCTGGACTGACGAACACGGTCCTTTTATCAGCCCCGTAGCTTCGCCCTCTCATCTTTGACCCCTCCCTTCGACCTTTCACCTCGCTCCCCATTGGCCCGAGAAAAAGTGGGCGTGAAGGCTTTTTGATCCATAAATTTGCATATATCGATCGCCCTGGGGGCGGGGCCAATTCGCCCCTCGCTCACCGATTGGACGGCAAAAAGTGGGCGTGTGTCGTTTTTGATCCGTTTTTGAAGCACAAAATCCGTGATTTTGTACACGCTGTTCGGCGCGCGCCCTGCACGAGTCCAACACCGGTACCCACAGCGGGGCAAGAACGGTGGCGATGCGACGGTTGCGAGGTGTGACGGGAAGGTCGTGGCGGTTGTGGTGAAGCGGCGTTGTGGTTGGTGGTTGATGTTGTGGTTGTGGTGGTAATCATGGCGGTTGGTCCAAAATAAAGATAGCAAAAGAAAAACGGCTATCCTGAAGAGTCGCAGCACGCATAAATGACATGTATTCCCACTAGACAACGGGTTTGGGCCTAACTACACATGTACTTACCGAGATACCTCACCTAAGGGACCTGAATGGTGGTTTGCGAATTTGGTAACCACAACAATATTTTTGCTAAAAGCATAAGTTTACTATAATTTGAAGTGAATTCTTAAATGTTGCCTTCACTTCAGGTTCAAACGTAGACAAGGTCAAGGCTTTTAGAAAAGTGAGATTACAGAGGATAAAAGGTAATGGATTGACAATGGGGCCACATTTTGGACTCAACAAGCATGGGAATGAAAGAATAGGAAGTAAAGGCCCGGTCACACCTTGACGTTTTAGCCAGCGATGGCAACGTATTAAAATGTATCTAAAACGCTGGCTTACGTTGAACTTTTGATGTTTTTTTTAAAGATTCAGACGTATTCATAGCGACTTGGTCTTATGTATAACGCATTGGTAATGGACACAGAACGTTTCGTTGTGTTATAGATAACTTATACCAACGAATGCTGAACCTGTTGTCGGCCTACACAACCGATGCCCAACGATAGTCTAACTTAGGCATAGCGCATTGCACGCATCGCCGACGATGTCGTGACGTAGCCTATTAAAAGGCTGACGCACAACGATTCGAATCATAACTGCCGTAGAAATGGAAGTGTCAACATCGCGGTCACACCTTGGCGATCTTGCCAGCGTATGCCGACCTAAGAAAAATGTGTCGAAAACGTTGGGGCACGTCAAATACGGTATGAGTAAGTTTGGTATACGTGAGTACAACGCTAAAGTACGCTATCATACGTCGTAGTAAGTAGAGTACGTCAAGAAATTTGAAACATGTTCAAAATTTTACCACGTACTCGGCGTATGACACACATTCCGCATGCGATGGGGATAAGTTGTACACACGATATGTGGACGCTTACACACGTCCACAAAGGCTACTTATAAGCTACTCATAAGTCGAAACACGTCGCGGTAATGTCTTTTTTATGCGAAACTTATTTCTAACTTGTGTTTGACGTGCTTTGAACCAATTCTTTACGTAGTCCCAA
Source organism: Eptatretus burgeri (assembly GCF_056783735.1). Taxonomy (NCBI): domain Eukaryota; kingdom Metazoa; phylum Chordata; class Myxini; order Myxiniformes; family Myxinidae; genus Eptatretus; species Eptatretus burgeri. The sequence continues at coordinate 52,461,010 of NC_140974.1, forward strand.
CACACATCGACGTATGTAGACGTATTGCAATGACGTCTTCCGGTTGACAAAAAAAAAATTAACGTGTTTCTAGCTTACAACTGCCATATAAAGACGTGTTCCCAGCGGTTTTGGGAATTGGTATATAAAATGGTGTTCATAAAAGGGGAACCCAACAGTGTTTTCGAGTCCTTTTTGAGTCGATGTCCATGTCAGCAGTATCAGTATCAGTATCAGTATCAGTATCAGTATTAGTATCAGTATTAGTATTAGTATTAGTAGTAGTTTGTTCATGTTGGCAGTAGTAGGTGAGTGTGAGGGGGAGGGTGTGGGTTATGATGGATCGTCCTTGCGTTTAACAATTTAACGATTTAAATGATAAACTCAACGATTGAATTGGCTGCATCTCCACTTTTGAAAGCAGACGCTTGCGCTCAACAATTGGATTTTTTTTACACTCAACGACTTTTAAACGGGACCACTCAACTATTTTCATTGTTTACAATGAACGATTTAAATTGCTGTCACTCGCCTTTGTTTTTTGACGCTGGGGTTTGGAAATTTGAAGCGTTTCTTCTGAACGTGTTAAAACGCTCAAACTCGACTATTTTAAATAGACGCTGCCAATGGACAATTGGAATCATAGCCAAGCTAGACATCGAAGTGTGAACATCCTCGTCATGCCGAAGAAAAGTTTGAAGAATGCTGCAAATAAGTGTCCTGGCCGTGGCCGTGGACGCTGACGCAAGGACGATCCATTATATCGACGTCTTTCAGCCTATGAGTAACTTAAAAGTAACGTCTGTCGATGTGTGGCAACGATCGCGTAATGTGCCAACAACACGTTAATCATAGGTTAGAAATAAGTTTCGAGTACGCTAAACATTACCTCGGCGTGTCTCAACTTATGATTAACTTACAAGTAGCATGTGTTGACGTCTGTCAACGATCGCAGACCGTGCATGCAACTTGTGGCCAGCGTAGCGGAACGTGTGAGTCATACGCCGGCATACGTCGTGAAATTTCAAGCATGAAAAAATTTGAGTACAACCAAAAAGTACAACGTTTAAAGCCAGCGTACAACGACGTATGGCAGTGTTTTTCAGCGTGCTCTCAATGTTATCAAAACTTACCCATAACGTATTCAACGTGTGCCAGCGTTTTAGAAAAAAAATTCAAAAATCGGCATACGTTGGCTAAAACGTCAAGGTGTGACCAGGCCTTAAGAGAGGAGGAGAGGGGAAGTTAAGAAGAAGAACAGCAACCTTTAAGTAAGAGAGTTTGGTTATGTAGGGTCAATGGGGGTAGAAATGATTGCAGGAAGGTATGGGCGGGGAGGTGACCAAAGATAGTGCTGCACTGCCTGCTTGAAACTCTGGCAGGAAGAGTGGGATCAAACAGACTCAGGAAGGAGATTCCAAATACAAGAGAAAAGAGGAACAATTGAGTGAAGGTGTGCTGTAAGCCTGTATTTTGAGAAATCAACCATGAAACAGCTATTAGAAGAATGAGTGCATCCCAGAGGAGCTGCAGGAAGGGTCAGAGGGTTATGAAAACAAGGGAAGCTTGACCAAACACCACAAAAATGGTTAGCATTTTCTGAGGTTGTACATATCGTTTTCTAGTTGTATTTCAGGACTTCTATATATTTATTACCTTAACTTCCATTTCCTATTTAACCTCTCAGGATGTAATTAGGCCAGTATAATCAGTATGCAGAGGCCTTCTACTTTTGAGAGATATCATGGGATCAATGAAGTTCCCTATTATCATTTGACGAAAGCCTCTTTCAAAGCCTTATTAATCTCATTTCAATTGGCATCATTAAAAAGTGCAATAACTAAAGAACCACATCTTCTCACCTATACAACATTTCATGGCCTTTGGTTGTGCAGAATGCTGGATTGCAGGCAAAAGTCTCTGCCCAGTTGTGGGGTTCCTCATGATGGTGATCATCATGACCATGTTCATCTTTGTGGTCATCATGGGCGTGATTTTCCACATGGTGATGCCCAGAGTAGGGAACAGGTTGCCGATCTCGGAGTTCGTCAAAGCAGGTTGAAGCCTCATCTGGGCTCACGTGGCAGCATTTGTAAAATTTTGGATACTTCACCACTCCCGGGTACAAGCAGAGGATATCTTTCAATGTAGTGCTCTGAGAGGAGAGAATTTTCTCTGTGGGTTGGCAAAGACATGTGTACCTAACGACAAGTGTTCAAGCTCATGGCAATTTTAAGTATGTCGTGGACACGGTTCTCCTTTGAGAAACGTCTTTCAATATGATAAATGTTTCAACTGAAAAACCAAATCATTGTGACAAAGCTGAAGCCACGCCATTTCACCGAAATAGCAACAGTGCGTAATCATGTAAAGCCAGGACAATTCTCTCAAAGCAAAACATGCACCTTCATCCTAATGTCAATATGCATGGTCATACAATACGTGCGTGTTGTTTCTATGTTGAGAAACATTTTTTTTATCAACAAAAAGTTAAAATAATGACAAAGCCAAACACGTGCCATAGGTCGAAGACCAAACAAAATGTGTAGTAAAGCTTGTGACCAAGACAAAAATCGAAACAGTTGTTTGACATAGAAAGGTAAAAAGTAAATGCAAACATTTGGACAAAGCTAATAATATGTATAGATTGTAAAGACAAAGCAAAAGATCAAAGAAGAGAGTCATACAAAGACTAAAACTAATACACATACACCTTGACCCCAAAACCAAAACACATGGTCATACAAGCAATGTCGTGGCTGTTTCTCCCTTCAAGCATCACCAGCAAGATATTGATCTTAAAATGTAGAGCTCATCGAGAAACCTGTCTGGTATTTGGGACTGCACAACATGTAGGGAACTGGAAAGCAAAGCGAAGGCGGATCTCTCATTAATGAAGCCAAACACATCCTCAGTGACATCATAATTTTACCCCAAATTGGACTGACCGACCATTTGAGAGATTGAGCACAAAATCAATTTTTTTAAAAATTCCGAATAACAGGATGTGAAAGAAATTTTCATCCTCTACTTCTGGTTGGTATGCTTCCTTCAATCCTGCAGATTCTGGCAGAAAAACCTGTGGATGTTTGTCCGTGCTCAATCCTTTATAAATGCTCAGCGTCGAGCAAGTTAGCAACACATACCATTTTTAAATATCATGGCATGACTCGGCCGGGGGTACGAACCTCCCACCTCGCAGACTCAGAGTGGACGCTCCAACAATTACACCAGTTTTTGGGGCTCATGAGGTTTACACGTCTCATAATGAGTTAATATATACATAAATTATAATGCGTTATGGTTTCTGATGTGGTACTGGCCGTGTGTAGATCTCTCGTATTTATTTTTTGTTGTCAAAGTTGCATTGCAGTGCTTACCTTACGGAGAATGCAAGTATGTTGGCAGCAGTGACCAAGCATTTTGACAAATATCTGAGCCAACTTTAATGTTTCTTCAAATTCCAGCTCACCCGCACGCTGGGCAATCCGCATCACGATTCTGCAGGACAGAGACAGCTAAATAGGGACCTCTATATGCTACTGTGGATAAGAGAGGAAATATTACTTTAAACTGCTCCAAGCAAGATTACAATAACATAGAAAATGATCATACCACTGACCTAATTACAAAGTTGTTTTCATCTCGAGTGTTTTTGAACAGTACAAAACCAAAACTTCCAACTGTGCACATTCAGGTCCAGGAAGAGACATGGGTGGTTGATAAAATAAGATGACATGCGATTGGCCAATACCAGACTTTTAAAAATGATGTACTCTACCCAGATGCTCGATGCGCACGTGCAGAAACCCCTATTAATGAAGTCCATCGGGGAGGCCGAATGTATATCGTGCATGCCAGATAAGGATTGTTACCTAAAATGGCTCACAAAGCTTCTGAAAGAAACTCAAAATACTTCCAAAAATGAAAGATTCGGAGATATGATCAACTCCTCCAAAAAGTTTATATGTTGCAGCCCGTACTGCAACCCCCCTCCCCCACACAGGCTATTCAAAAATATCCCTTGCTCGAGAGTCTGGGGAGGGGGGGGGCTGAAGGGAGTGCCAGAGATGCGAGAACTTTAGCAGGGGCAAAGCAACTTTCAGACCACCTGTAGAAGGCCAGGGATATGGACATTGGCTCGACTTCCTGTTTCATGGTTTCTCACATAATCTAAAATTATTTAAGTTATTTTAGCGGTATTCAAAAGTTTGTTAAGTAGTAGAAAACATGTGCTAAGAAGATGTCATGTACAATATTAGTGCTAAGACCTTGTGCATGTCATTATCGAGTGAAGGAATGAGGTCGGCAAATGCCTTCAGATATTTTCATCACTTCCATGAAATAGAAAATCCAAAATTGCAATAAGCAATATAATATTAAATACATGAAATAGTAGTACTACATGAAGCCTTAGTGGGATGATATTATCAAACTTTTCACAATTGTGAACATACCGCTATCCTGACCTGTGGGGTTGAAGACATAATTTATGTAAAAGAATGATCATAACTTACTCAACTCAATAGTGATGATATAAAGGGAAGGCAGAGGTCATGACAAACCTGGCAGTGTATCTTTCCGTTCCAAGCTCTTCCAGTTCGTGACATGTTTCTTGGCCTTTCTTCAAAGCTTCTGCGTACAGATGTTTCACATCCGCTTTCTGATTGAAGAAGAAAAAAAAACATATTTAGGTCCCCTTGCCCGAGATACTGTTAACTTCTGAAACCTGAAACAGGCACTTCGAGTACACAGTACTAAGTACGTTCTTTACTTTTTCTCAGCTTTATATGTTGTAATGAGCTGGTATCCTTCTACTTATAGTGAACCCAAGTTTCTGTTGGTCCATGAAAGAAACCACATATTTGTGACTTGCATTCGATCTCACGATCATTTTACTGGTGTTTCACTGAGGGTATTTACGCAACTGCTCAACAGACTGTGAGGCTTGTGATTGAAGCAGTTGTTGCAAGGTGGCTAAAGTGGTGAACTGAAACCCCCTCCCCCTTCTGTGGCCACGACTGTCTCGGCTTGAGGAAAGTGCTGGACAATTCACGTAAGCTCAAGCCATCTTAGAAAAAGCTCATCTCAATAATCCACAGCATCCTGAGCTTTGGTTGGCATTTGCAAGGCTGGAGTACAGGGCAGGCCTTAAAACATAGCTAGTACTCTCATGGTCATGCAGCCATGCAGAAGTGTCCAAACTCTGGACCGAACAGGAGTGTCCTAACTCCCCCCCCCCCCCGGACCCAATAATTTCAGTACTACAATTGCTGTACGACAATTACTTCTTCTTCATCTTCTTCTTTCTCAGCCACAATTAATCACACCTCCTCATGCAATTAATGTCTGGTATTGGCTTAATAGTTGGGGTGGCGGTCTTTGGATCCGAGGATCCTGAGTTCAAATCACGCTCAGCTGTTGAATTAATTCCAGGTGGGGTTGACTCGGCCTGTCATCCTTCTGAGGTCAGCAAAATGAGTGCCAGCATGCTGGTATCCTGTGTCGGAGCAGCAACCCCTCCAGGATTGTGCCCAATAGCCAAGGAGACTGCTTAAGCAGCACCAACGCTCTGCACAGAGTATGGTCCCAATCTCCTCCTTATGCGATCGGTCCTGGAAAAAGTTTTGACCCAAGTCCTTTTCCGAACCCGGCTGGAAAGGCCCGACGTTCGACTAGAGCCGGTTTTGGAAGGAGTTTATAATTTGTTTGGGGGCGTCAGTGACAACTCGACTACTCTTAGCGAATGACATTGTGGGATCTTCAATGTTCACCAACGAATGCTAGTAGATGGGACACCCAGCTTCACGTCCATCTGAGGGATGGCATGCACATCGATTAATCACCCTGCCTGTGATACACCAGGATGACAGTTTATAGACGGGCCGGGATTCGAACCCAGGTTTGATAGCTCAGAGGCAAGTCTAAGAATAAGTGGAAGGGAAAGAAGGAGCATCTATGAGAATCCACAAAAGGAATGTGGGGAGGAGACGATGAGTCCACATTTCTGCCGTTTTGTATGAGTAATACCTGGTCCTTATGATACCAATATTAAACACATTTGTCATGCATTTAAAACTTTAGTTATTCTTTTAGTTGTGATCTAATAAAAAAGCTGTCTGAACCAGCTTTGATTGCCCAACGTGATTGTGCGGTTATGTTTATCAATGTTTCGACACATAATGGTAAGGAGAAACTTAATGGTCCATCTTCCATCCATGTAAGGTTTAAAAAAAAAGAAAAAAACTTCTGGAACATTCTGGAAGTCAGTGGAAGGTTTGAACCAGTTCATTGATCCCAACAAGTCATTTACAAAATGCATTAAGTTTCCCTGAGAAGGGAGGATTAAGATGTCATGTCGGGTCCAATCTTTATGGTCTGTAAACTGAGGGTTCATTGAACTGGAAGTATCAACAGGATCATGAATGCCCAATCAGTGGAGATCCCGAGGTTGGGTGATCTACAAGCATCTTGACATCTGTGTCTACACACAAGAGTACCTCGTTTTCTAAAGGATCAATTTCTCCAAAACTCTTTAAATACTCTTATCATCCATAGGTAAACCGAGTGAGTCAAAATCCATTCCAAGGTGACTTGCTCGGTTTTTCCTTCGGACACCACAACTGATCTCAAGTCCACACCACTAAACTAAGCATGCTTACAATATTATCCTTTTTCAGGATATTTAATAAATTAGTCTAAAATACATAGTAAGACATCATCCCACAATATCTTCTTACCTTTTGTTCAAAGCAGGTTGTCTTGTTATCTTCGGCACAGCATTCTTCTGCTGCATGTGTGATAATGCTTGAAAGAATGAGGAGTTGTCGAGGCAGAGAAGTTGCAAGAATAGGAGAGATATGATACAACACCCTAAGGAAAGACAACCAGGAAAGTGGTCAATAATGAGGGTATTTTGCTGTTTCTATTAGTCCCTTCATTTTAGCTTCCCTACAAGGCAGAGCAAGTGCTCACCTCGTCTGGAAGTCGGTCTTGTGATTGCTGA
>NC_140974.1:52472994-52520494 GCF_056783735.1 Eptatretus burgeri
GCATATGTTACAACGTGCTCTCCATTTACTTGGAGAGTATGTTGTTTTGCTCTAAAAAAAAAAATTGGTTTCAGCATATAGCTCTTGTTAAAATCCCATAAAATTATTTGTTTTCTCAAACATCCCTTCTTTTTACAAATTTCATTCTCCACATACTTCACAAGACACCCTTTAATTTATTTATTTTCTCATTCTTGCAACTCCTCTTTCCCACCTTCTCAGTCAAGCAGTTTTCCTCAGCACCATCTTTGCAGCATTCTTCTGCGATGCCTCCGGCCTTCTGTGCCAGAAAATGCATTTTTTCGAATGGCATTTGATGCATATTCCGAGATACTCTCACGATAATGCTTGATAAGGAAAAGGAAAAAGAACACAATAAAAGTTAAAACAGAATCAATTGGCTTGATAAATAAAGAAAAAACGGTCAATAGATTCATCATGGAGTACTCGCCATCTTCCAGCACAGTCCAAATCAATGTAAACACACTGATGAATGTAGTGTTCTCACTGTCAGGCATTTAAATTAACTTTGATATTTGAATTACAGTACCTTGAAGCACAATTTAGTATGAAAATATATGTATCATGTCAAGTGTTTGTGGAGGGAAAGGTGGGAGAACAATGATACGTACATTTGTTCACGTACATCGATTTGACACTCCACGTTTAATGCAATCAAATGATTTATTGTGCAATGAAAGGCTTTGTGAAAACATTTTATTTAATTAAAAAAAAATTTTCTTTTTCTTTTTGCATTCCAACCTACAGCTATGATGTCATTGGAAACGTATACTTTCTGTTTGGCCAAAGCTTCAATAAATGAGTAAGATGCTCCGCAGGTGTGGTTTCATTTGTGGAGATGTTGAAGTTCAATGTGTGCTTCTTACGTAAGGTACAGGAAAGGGGAAAGAGGAGGGAGTGAGGGGGGTAGATCAGTCTGTACATGGTACATACAAAGAGGGAAAGGGATAGATTGCTATATTTGCATATGTGATAAATATATGGCATATTAATCATATATTTTGCTTTCTACATATGTTAAACATTTTGAATTTGTACATTATACCAGTATTCAGTTTTTTGCTTTTTGCACTCTTTAGTTTTCTTTGTATTTAAAATTAAAATCAAGAAAGATGTCGTGCAGAGCACGATACTTGTGAAATCCCTCAAACTAATTTGACCTTAAAAACAAATTGGTGGTCGAATTCAGTGACCTGTTATGCAAATATTCTTCAAATTTAAAGTCAATGAGATGAAAACTGAGGATTTTAGAAATTTCACTGGTTTTTGATCTTTGGCCTATTTTTATCTTTTGGCCAATGATGACCTTAAAATAATTGGTGGTTGAATTCAGTGACATGATCTGCAAATCCGATTCAAATTTCAAGTCAATTAGATGAAAATTGATGATTTTAGAAATTTGACAAAGTTGTTGACCTTTGGCTGATGTTGACCTTTTGGCCTTTTGACCAGAAAATAAATCAGCTTATTGCTTATGGTAAACTCTACCATTTTGTGAAGTTTCATGAAACTTGGTTTAAAATTGTGATATGTATGCAGTTGACATACAAAGACTGACAGACAAACAAACAAGCAGTCATAGACTGGTACTTACGAAATCGTCAACTTGACCTCTGACCTTGTCTAATAAAAGCTGTCTCTAGAGAAGGTAGCGACGCAAACCAGAAGTTTCTACGATGATTCTGTACCAAACCATCAAAAATCGAATGTTTTGGATGTTTGACCTCACTGTGACCATGACCTTTGACCGAAATCTAATCAGCGCTAGCCACCACCCTCCTGAATCACGTGGTGTAATTTGACATTGGGAGCTTACTACGTTCTTGAGTTATCATTTTTTGGATATTTGACCTCACTGTGACCTTGACCTTTGACCGATTTTGACCAAAATCTAATCAGCATTAGCCATCACCCTCCTGAATCACGTGGTGTAATTTGACATTGGTAGCTTCTTCCGTTCTCGAGTTATCGTACCTACAAACAAACAAACAAACAGAAACGGAAGTCATCAATATACTTATGAAATCTTTAGATTTCGTAAGTAATGAAAAATCACTGAGTGACACTTGATGAAATGGAACGGCACTCGGTAGAGCACATACATCCTCCATGGAAGAGTATACATTCTGTATCTCACTGATTGGTCGGATCTAAATCTGGACCTTAACCAAAATCGAATTGGCTCGTTCTTGTCACTGAACCAAGTCATCCACAGAGTTTTGTCATCACTCGTCCACAACTTTTTGAAACATCATGCTATACATAGTTTTTAGCCCCATCTCTCAATGGTGAATAATCACTTTAAAAATTAAATAATCCTCGTATCCGGATCCGAATTCCGATATTCACCAAAATTGAATCAATTCTTCCTCATAGCACTCCCAATCTGTCCACCAAGTTTTGTCCGAATCCATCCATAACCTTTTGAGACATTGTGCTACATATCGTTTTTGGCACTATCTCTCAATTGTGAGGAATCACTGAAAAAAATATTCTGGTATCCAAATACTTTGTAATATTTCTGCAATGAAATTTTTTTTTCACCAAGTAATAAAGCATGTGACCAACCAATATACTGGTACTTGAAAAATCTTCGATTTTCGCAAGTAAAAAAGCATTTCTTCTCCCTCTCCTTACACGTTATGCGAAGTGAAGATCCACACTAATGGCCATCCAATGCTTTTGAATCGAATTTACATTTAAGGAATCCCCACTGCAATGCCTTATACTTGCACCTTAATTTGTGTCCAGCATGTTCATCACTATATCAGTTTGGCCTGATGTCTGAAAGTGGCATTATTTTAAAATTACATTTCATGCACAACCCATCCAATGAAGAAACAACACAAGTAGGCTGCAGCACATCCCAAGTTGATGACAGGGAATCATCAAACAATATACTTCGGCTCGTGATACTTGCATTTCAATTGCTTTGAATCGCACATATTATTTGTTAGCCAAATAATGCATGTGCAGTATTATAATCTGGACAGTGCATGTAGTTTTTATACTGCATATGCATATATATATATATATATATATATATATATATATATATATATATATATATATATATATGTAGAGGTTTCAAAACACAGAGGACACAAGGGACGTGCGACACACAAAAAAATGATATGGACTTTCAGAGTTGTGTTATTTCTTTCTGGCTGTTCATATTCAGGTTGGAGATATGGACTGAATACCGGACGTGCTGAGAGGCCAAATGAGAGAGCTGAGCCGGTGAGAGAAGTTTAGCTCACAATATGTTGGGTTCCTGGTATCCGTAAAGGCAACTGGCACCACGAAGATTGCAATCCCTCACAGCCCCATCACTGGGTTTCTGTGGAGGTAAGATCCTGCTCACCTAAAGTTTCTTCACAAACTGGCTGATCATCCCATCTGCTGCTAACAACTCCTGAAATTATTTCCTTAACAGATTGCTTTGGCACTCAACTACCTTATTTAATTAACATCCTGCCCCTGGTACACTGATACGTGCGATGAGGTAATTGCCAAAAGGTAGCTTGCATCCTCTACCGGGAAGGCAAACACAACTGATTAGACACAATCAGTGGCAGATTTAAGGGTGGCGGCCCAGTGGTGAACCTTGTTGGAGGGGCCTGAGGCAACGAAGCTCCCCCAATCCCAGGGGTTTTAGACTTTGTACAACAGTGACATTCAGTTTCCCTTGAATGAAATCAAATCGACTGTCTAATAATCAATTTATTGATATGCCAAGCTCATTATTTGATCCTATGTTAAGTCAATGACCTGTTTTCCATCTAGTATGATTGAAGAACTTTCCAAAATTGACTTTACAGATAAATCACAATGGAGAATACAAAACCAAGGCATTCTGCTATCGGCAATAATTTCTGCTATAAATAAAGTTGATTTTGTAAATTTTATTCTTAAAATACCTTGTAAAATGACCAAATTGCTGGCAGGATCGCCTAGACTACTGGTATGCATACTCACCTCTGAGCTGTGTAGCCTGGGTTCGAATCTTGGCCCAGCTATAAACTGTCATCCTGGTGCATAACAGACGGGGTGATTCAACAATGTGTGGGAAGTCCCTCGGATGGACGTTAAACTGGGTATCCCATCTGCTGGCATTATTTGATGGACGTTAGGAATCCCAAGGTGTCCTTCGAGAAGAGTAGGTGAGCTATCGCTGGCATCCTGAACAAATTCCAAAATTGTGCCCTGAATTCCTGAGTCCAAGTGGGGACCCATTCAGGATTGTAACTGTAACCTAGCAGTACCAACACTCTGCTTAGGATATGATGGTGATGGTGATGGTGATGGTGATGGTGATGGTGAAAATGACCAAAGTTGTAAAAAGTGCACATCTATTGACAGTTTTGACTTTTGACAGTTTATATTATTTGATCATGATAAGACGACGTGAATTCTCTACTCGCCTTCTCACTTGCAAATTTAAATTCTTTGTGCCAAGATTTAGGTCTTTAAAATTTGTTTATCTATGCAGAACAAAGCTAAGTTTGATAAACGAAGTGACCCATGGTAGAGCGCAAGTAATTATTCATCCTCTTTACACACTGAAAGATTGATCTGCACTCGCAATGCCAATAGGCAGGGTCAAGAAAAGTTGAACGAGAATTTCAAACTGTGGGAATGAATCATTGAGCATCAAATGAATCATTGATTCAATCATGAATCATTTTTCTGTTGGATACTGAAGATATTTAAGAACTCCTTGCAACTGTCTGAATAAAACTAGAATGTCTGAAATGATGTCAGTTCTGTCACAAGTTCAAATGAAAGTTCATTCGGAAATTGCTCAATAACAATGGACACTTGTTACTCAATTTCTTCAGAAGACAGTTTTGGCATCCGAGCTGGATGAACAAATCCAAAGAGCTTGAAAGATTATTGTATACCTTCAGCTCGAGCTTTCATTTCACCTGCCATCCTGTCGAGAACGTTGGAATATACACTTACCTGGTAGTGTTAAACAGGTGTGGCTGGGGGCTCATCCTCAGGCTGAGCTATTGAGTTGTTGAGCAGCGCTACACGATACACCTTTACGGAAAGAAGTTGCATCGCACTCCCTCCACCCCCTCCAGAACCCCCACAATCATGAATTTTGTTTTAATGCCTAAAGCCTTCCTGGGCAGAGCCAAAGTACAACCACAAAATTTCAACTCATTTTGTCCAGCGGTCACTTGAATTTGGGAGCGCATACACACACACACACACACACACACACACACACACACACACACACACACACACACACACACACACACACACACACACACACACACACACACACACATACACACACACACACACACACACACACACACACACACACACACACACACACACACACACACACTAATGATTAATAACAGTGATGAAACAAATAAAATGAGAAATCATACCTCTTTATCAAAGTCTCTTTTCCAGACATTTTCATCCAGTGGCAAAAGTGTTCTTTTGTTGGTGCATAGTGCAGTATGAAGTCTGAAATAAAGGGTTTTTGAGAAGTCAGTTACTTTGTAATGCTACAAGCATATACAAGGATCTACAAGATACCCATAAGCCACCGACAAGTCCTGCCAATATCCCTGTACACCTCTATCTCCAATGCATCTGGATGCCTGTCAAATTCCTGTCAAACAACAAGCACGCTCTCATGCTGTCAAACAAATATGTCAAAGCACATACAAAACATCATTAGAAAAAGATGATTCGTGAAAATAATATACATATTTCACAAATTCATACCTCATACATTGAATGACAAAGAGTGAAACAAGAAAAAAAAAGCTATTATTGGATATATTTTTGCACATGATAGTAAAAACAAAAAACACAAACGTTTTCACAAAGAAATACGATCTACCACTGGGTCAGGCTCGGCCCATCAAGGTACTAATGTATATACAGCAATAGAGCTATATTATGGTGGTAATGGTCTGGCGATAAGGTGATGAGAAGTGTACCATACTCTTTTCAGAGCAGTGATGCTGCCAAAGCAATTTCTGGGCACGGGTTATGCTGGTGGTTTGCCATTGCTTTCCCAGCAGTTAGTCAGGGCAGGAATTTGGAATTTCTTCAGGGTGCTGGTGATAACTTGCCTACTCTTTGTGAAAGACACCGTGGGATCTTTAACGTCCGTCAAATAATGCCAGCAGGCGGGACAGTTTAACGTCCATCCGAGGGAGGGCACACACATTGATGAATCACCCTGCCTGTGAAACACTGGGATGACAGTTTATAGCTGGGTTGGGATTTGAACCCAGAAGAGACAGAGGAAGATATTGAAGCATGCGTTATATACTTTTATTGTTTCTTCTCTTTTTTATTGTAATTCTTTAAAATCTACAAGCATGCAAAACCCGTTAACCCAACCCTCCAAAATACAGTTGTCAGTACATCGATTGTCTTGGCAGGGGCTTCCCTGTCTGACTCCCTATTTTTTTTTCTTTTACTCTTCATTTAGTACTGTCTATAGTCGCCACTTATGCAATAAATTAGTTTGGGGAAGTTGTCACAAGAGGATCGAGTAAATCTGAAAAAGACGGCCTGCCATGTTGTTAAGCAGTGCCAAGCAGTCAGTTCCATTGAAGTGCTTGCTTGAGCACTTTGAATCAAGCAAGTCGCTTGGTAAGCGATAACAGGCAGCGTGATAACGGACCAAGGTGTTGTTTTTATTTTGTTTGTTTTATATCTGTCTAATATAGTTTAACACAATGTACTGCACATTATTTTGCATTCGTATTGTCCAATAATTGTAGCATTCTAAATTTAATAATCACCTTTTAATGTCCATTATTATTATATCTGCAAATGAAAAACGCTGAAATTAAACATCACACTGTGTTTGAAATTGCTTTACAATGATCTATTCTATTCTACCTGTATCTATAACCATCCCTGGTTTTTTGTTTTTTTGTTTTTTTTTAACTTAAACTGTGCTGTGACTCCTTGTCCGGTCCATTCTGATGGAAAGTTCTGCATTTAATTTTTTATTCTGGAAAGTTTGTATTTTCATTTTTGTGCTGTAAAGTTTGTATTTTTATTTTTCTGCTGTGAAGTATTTATTTTTATTTTTTCTGCTGGAAAGTTTTTATTCTTTTCTGTGGAAAATTTTTTTTCCTGCTGGAAAGATATTTTTTTCTTCTGCTGGAAAGTTTGTTTTTTTTCTGCTGGAAAGTTTTTATTGTTTTTTTTTCTGTTGTAAAGTTTTTATATTTATTCCGTATGCTGGAAAGTTTTTATTTTCATTTTTTCTGCGAGAAAGTTTTTATTTTCTTCGACTGAAAAGTTTTTATTTTTATTTTCTGATGTAAAGTTTTTATATTTATTTCTTCTGCAGGAAAGTTAGTTTTTTTCTGCTGGAAAGTTTTTATTTTTTTCTGCTGGAAAGTTTTTATTTTCTTCGACTGGAAAGTTTTTATTTTTTCTGCTGGAAAGTTTTTACATTTATTTCTTCTGCTGAAAAGTTTATATTTTTTATTTTTTCTGCTGGAAAAAAATTTTTTCAGCTGGAAAATTTGTATTTTTATTTTTCTGCTGTAAAGTATTTATTTTTTTTTCTGCTGGAAAGTTTTTATTTTTTCTGCTGGAAAGTTTTTATTTTTTCTGCTGCAAAGTTCTTATGCACTTATTGTCACTCGACCCTTCATTATCTTAAACATCTCTATCAAATCCACTCACAATCGCTTCCTTTGTAATGTAAAAAGACGCTTCTCCTAAAGCTGCTCCTCATAGTCGAGTTGCTCTCGGCTGTACCCTCTCTAAGATAACTACTATCACCCTGGATGCAAAACTATATACAGTATTCTAGATGAGGCCCCATTCAATTCCTGTACAGAGTTAACACTATCTCATTTGATTTATCTTTCTATAAATACAACCGAAAACCCAATTAACTTTACCTGCATGGCACTGTCCTGTCTGCTTACCCTGCCCTTGCAGCTATTACCACCCTTCTCCTGTGTTACACATTCCAAGACTACCCCTTGTAATATATATATATATATATATATATATATATATATACATACATATGTATAGTAGGCACAACCTGCCCTGACTCCAATGAACTGTGTAATATATCGGTTGATATCACACTTCAATGTTAATTCCCCCTCCTGCTCCAGCAATACTTTTGGATGCATATCATCTCACTAACAAAGGATCATATTAAAAGTAGAACTAAATGCGCCTGTGGCAATTAAACATGCACGCAAAAGATAATTTTAAAATCCTTTGATTCAATACGTACCAATCTCATTGGGCTGAGCACTCGAACCAACCACGAGAAGCACAAGCGGTAATAATATCATTCCCCGCATGATTGCACGCCTCATGCGGTGTCCCCACGAGATATAGAAGTCGTAAGTGAAAAATAAAAACGATTTGTTACAGTAATGGAACTAAATATTTGAATTAATCAGCACCGGGAGAAGTGGGAAGTAAGGTGAGATGGGGAGGTGATGACTGAAGGAAGGAAGAAAGAGGCCGGGGTGAGCAAGACCGAACAACCCTTGTATTTAAACGCAATGTCTGTTATCCGTTAACTTTTATCACATCAGTTGCATTGTCTTGGCTCACAGATCAGAGTTGAGCCGATTGTGGTTGCGTTTGCAAATCCCCCGACAATCGAGATGAAGATTAAATTTCAACGGAGTTGTTAATAAAATTTCAACCAATGACACAAAACAACTTTGTCATCGTGATAGCTGATAGGTCAGCATTTCTTACAGAACAGCACTTCGGAAAATCGATCTGTACAGATAACAAGGAACAAGAAGAAAATTTGATGGAGAAGGCGGCCATTCTGCCCATCATGCCTGCCTTGCAACACCAGGGGTGTGTTCATGAGTTTCCAAGTTTCTTGGAGAATGTCCACAAAGTGGCTTAAGCACTCAAGCAAGCACTCTATTGGAAGCCGTTGATAAAGAACGGCTGGCTTGGCAAGTGAGCACACCACTGATAAGCTATAGAATATATACTGTACTTTAAAGAAAGGCATTCATTCATGTCTGTCTGTCTGTCTGTCTGTCTGTCTGTCTATGGAAAAAGTTACACGAAGTACTTGTTTCTCTTAATTATGTACTGTTTGAAAGTGAGTTTCAATGCGACGACGGCTATTAATTATGTACTATTGGAGCGTAACTTAAACCTTTCGACCCTTTTGACTGTTTTGTCCCTATCGACGCTTTTAAGAATTTACATCCTTTCGACCCCTTTGAACACTCAAGACCTTCAGATCCCAACTTTGAGACCATATCGACCCTTTAAAACCGTTTGACCCTTTAAACTCTTCAGATGTGAACTAATATTGGAACGTAACCTTTAGACCATTCGACCCATCGAACCTTTTACCTCTTATGACCCATTAGACCCCAAGAGACCTTTTTGGACCCATTAAACCCTTCGAACCTTTCCACCTTTTAGACCTGCACACCCCTGGAGACACATTTAAACCCCTTTAAATATTTTCATCTGCAGATCCTTGAGACCATTTCCATCCCTTTAGATATTTTTGACTGCTTAAGACCTTTACACCCTTTGAACTGCTTCGAACCTTTCAAGACACAGTTGGATCCTATCGACCCCCTTATAGTATAGTGGCCGGGGCTGAAAAAGGGTTATAATTTAGGAGATACCCCTACCGGAGGTATAACAAGCTGAAACCGGTCTCATTTGAACCGTATGGATGTCTAGTTTTTGAAAACTGAGGTTGTAGTTGTTGAAATTCTGCACAACATGGTGAACTAACCCCTTGAGTGCGGGAACATAAGAGAAAATGGCCATTTTCAATAATTCTTTATTTACTTCAATAAGCATAAAATACATGTAGAATGGTTGAATATCTCAGGGTATTTCTATGTATTGGACATGTTTTAAGATATTTCAGGGGTTTTAGGCTCCTAGGGGGGTTAAGGACCCACAAAATACCCCCATTTTTGGCAGTTTTTGTGCAATTTTAGCAAAAACTTGTACATTTTCTCTTATTAAATGCCCAATATATGTTTTAAAAGTGCCAAATTTGATTATTTCCATCAGGCAGGGTGTCTCATTAAAGAATATATCAGTTAAACTATGATAGAATGTTCACAACCAGGCAAATTAACCCTTTCTCTGACATGTGCGTGGTTCAAGTGAAAATTCTCATTTTTCTAAAATCGGCATCTTTTATGCAAAAATGAACTGTTATCATGGAAAACTATGGAAAATATCAGGGTTACTATTAGAAATTGATATTATGCAAGGCATTTCATGGACTTTTATGCTGCCAAGGGTAAAAGACCCCCGCAATACCTCCAAATCGGCATTTTTTTTTACTGATGCTATGCCACAATTGCCTCTTTTTTCGCATGATATTGTCATTACATGCGATAAGTCCCAAGTCTGATTTGATGAACCAGTCAGATTGTCTCATGAATGAAATTGCAGTTGAACCCTGATAAAAAGATTCACACCTTTGAGAAAATCTATTCAATATGTTTATATTGTGGCACAGTGAAACCCACTCATGAATCTTTCAATACTGATCACATCTGAAATCAACTGGCCATGCATCCAAATATCGAAAACAGTGTTTATCTCTGTTGCTTTTTCATTTTCCTGTTGTACGACATTGCTGTGATTGTTGCAGTCAGTGCAGCTACATATGTCAATACACTAGTCCTGCAAGGACACAAGGGCACATCCTCCCGTTTTCACAGATTTTGTCAGTGCAGTAGAGGTGTGTTAAGTCTCGAACCTCAGCTGGAGCGGAATCTTGAGTATACATAGTCTGGGTATCTCCACCACCTTCACAAGTGGACCAGCCATGACCAACTGGTGATATCAACGGTGGGTTTGCAACATGGCTGTCGCAGCAAATCTTGGTTTGATACTTGGCCAGTAGGATGTGCTGCTTGAATGCATCCTCGGTTGGGGGAAGTATAGATGCTGACTTGTCTGTGGTCGTGGCCAAATGGAAATGTAGATCATTCAATGAATCCAAGTCTTTGCCTTTTTTGCTATACATCAGAAGCACAAATTTCCATGACAATGAAACACAAGTGTCTATATCAGCCTCATGAAATCCTTTCATATCTGACAATGCTTGTGCATTCTTGATCAGTGTAGAATAAGCTGTTCGCTTCCCAATTCTGTTGAAAGAACATGTGGTGTCACACCCAGTGATAGCGTGTATGGCAGGGAGACACTCACAAACAGTCAGTCCGAACTGAGTAACTATCTCATGGACTGGAATGTATCTCTCCTTTACAGAATGCCCAGCGTACATGTATACCTTGTCAGTCAGCTGTTTTCTACTAGAATAGTAGATCAACAGTACCAGAACATCCGTGTCATCACAGCAAACAATGACCTTTGAATGGTCACGTGAGAGACTGACAGCATGGAGGATTATCCTAGTATCCGTTTCCCCCTGTGTACTCTGAAGAGATTCAATGGATGAGACTCCGAGGGGTTGTACTTCTTTCACCAGCTTGCCATCACCGAAACCACCGGCCAGAATAATTGATTTCTCGTTTGGTAATTGTTCGTAATTGTCCAATATATGTTGAGAGATGAAGTTTGCGAGGCTGGACTTGTTGCCTCCACTTTTCAGAAACTGGCGGTAGTTTGGAACCTGTCTGCCTCCTTGAATCTGGTATGTTAGTACCATGTTGTTGGCAACCCTCCGCTGCCTTTCGAATGATTTGATTGATGTCCTGACATCATAGCGATCAAAGATTACTGTAATGATACTGATATCCAATGAAGGATTCCTGAAAAGTCGTAATAGTCGTTTCTGAACTATTGTAGGTAAATCTTGGAATGTTGTGAAGCGATTTCCATTGAAACTTTGAATCATAGCCATCCCATCAATTATGTATGCGGATGATGTGGGTTCAGGTATTGCCGAGATTTGTGGCAGCTCTGCTAGAACATCCGCACAATTTGCCTCAAGCTTCTTAGTAAGGTCAGCTTTTGCAGTTTTCCTCATCGACCCATCTTCATGGAAGAGTGCTGGTGGCACGGCGGCCAGTTCGTAACAAAGTACCTTCCTCAAATCGACATTACGACTCTGTGAGACAGCCAATAGCTGCCTGAACAACACCTCAGTATCAATGATCAGCTTCTGGTCCTTGTCATTGGTGAGTGCCTTCTTCATATCTGAAAATGTCAACAGTTTCTTTCTTCAAGGGGTCCCAGAAACTCTTAGAATGACCAATTCTGTATTTGACGAAGTCCTCATAGGCTGCTTTTCCTTTTTCTGGAATACACTTCAGAGAATTCTCAACTTCTTGAGATGCCATTTGACCGGTGGTGATGTTTCGAAGCGATTCTGGTACCTCATCTCTGGATATGACAACATTCGCATGTGAGTCTTGTCATCGAGTCTTTCCAAAGACGCTGCAATGACACGGTTACGAGTTGAAGCTCCGGTGCCAGTGGCGATTTCTGATAACCTTTCTGCTCTTTTGTACGATTTCTCACAGATGAAACAATCAGTTCTTATGTTAAACGTGGAAGTGTGTGCACCGGATTCAGGATGGACCACTCTCAACCATGTCACCAGCATTATCAGCTGTATCATTCGCAGTAGCAAGTTCATTTTGTACATACTTGAGATTACTTGCAGTTGTATAAGATGCCCTACATTTCTTATGGTATCTAATGGTAACAGTCTGGTTTAAAATGCCATCTTTGATCTTGAGCAACCTGTCATGCACAGTGTCCTGACATATTTCTGCAGCTCGAAGAACAGCTTTTAATCAGTCATGTGTTGGATCTCTTATGAATGGATTGGCCACTGACTTCTCATCTAAAGTCTGTTCACATATTACACAACTTTCACTCAGACGTCTTCTCTTCTCATGGGGTTCTCCAATCAGATCCATCTTGATTCCCTGCAAGGGGGGGGGTATTAAATTTCAGCGAGAGATGCCATAGCGGTGAATCACCACGGGGAATTAGGCCTATGAATAAGGGTCAGTGTACCGGGTGTGGAGCCTAATCAGTACTCAATTAAAGATGCCAGCTATCCTCGCACAACATACACTTACTGAAGGGAGCCAACACTACGGATTTATAGCCACTGAGCATGCAGAGCACTTTCACTTTTCATATATGTGGCATTTCATGGCCATGCTAATACCATGTACAACACATTGTTTACACATACACATAGGGCCAACACCATCACATACAGCACATAGTTTCATTAATCCTCTGATCTTGTACTGTGAGAACATCTTTAGTTTTCTTTTTAAGATCCTACCTGTTTCAATAGGCCTAATTTGACCAATACAATGGGTGATGATCCTCTTCTTGAGGTCAGTGTCTTGAAGTTGACAAGACGATTTGACATGTTTGAGCCATGCATGAGAGAGGCACAGGTGTCATGATGCCAAAAACAAAAGATCAGCAGCGGCAATGCCACCTATGGTGTCTTGGTTTAACTCATAATATCATCATGGGAGAAAATTCCAACTGTCATTATCATTATTAATTGTATTTATTTACAGTACATATGCCACATCTGGGCGTATTTTGGGTTCCTTTTAATCCTCTGCTCTTGACAAACTGCACAGAATATCTCAAAACATATGAAATACCATCGAAAATTACAATGTAATGAGTTTGGCCCGAAATCGTCAAAAAATGCCAAAATAGTGGTATTCCGGAGGGTCTTTTACCCCTTGGCAGCATAAAAGTCCATGAAATACCTTGCATAATAGCAATTTCTAATAGTAACCCTGATATTTTCTATAGTTTTCCATGATAACAGTTCATTTTTGCATAAAAGATGCCGATTTTAGAAAAATGAGAATTTTCACTCGAACTGCACACGTCAGAGAAAGGGTTAATTTACCTGGTTGTGAACATTCTATCATAGTTTAACTGACATATTATTTAATGAGACACCTTGCCTGATGAAAATAATCAAATTTAGCACTTTTAAAACATATATTGGGCATTTAATAAAGGCCCGGTCACACCTTGACGTTTTAGCCAGCGATGGCAACGTATTAAAATGTATGTAAAACGCTGGCTTACGTTGAACTTTTGATGTTTTTTTTAAAGATTCGGACGTATTCATAGCGACTTGGTCTTATGTATAACGCATTGGTAACGGACACAGAACGTTTCGTTGTGTTATAGATAACTTATACCAACGAATGCTGAACCTGTTGTCGGCCTACACAACCGATGCCCAACGATAGTCTAACTTAGGCATAGCACGTTGCACGCATCGCCAACGATGTCGTGACGTAGCCTATTAAAAGGCTGACGCACAACGATTCGAATCATAACTGCCGTAGAAATGGAAGTGACAACATCGCGGTCACACCTTGGCGATCTTGCCAGCGTATGCCGACCTAAGAAAAATGTGTCTAAAACGTTGGGGCACGTCAAATACGGTATGAGTAAGTTTGGTATACGTGAGTAGAACGCTAAAGTACGCTATCATACGTCGTAGTAAGTAGAGTACGTCAATAAATTTTAAACATGTTCAAAATTTTACGACGTACTCGGCGTATGACACACGTTCCGCATGCGATGGGGATAAGTTTTACACACGATATGTGGACGCTTACACACGTCCACAAAGGCTACTTATAAGCTACTCATAAGTCGAAACACGTCGCGGTAATGTCTTTTTTACCGGAAACTTATTTCTAACTTATGTTTGATGTGCTTTGAACCAATTCTTTACGTAGTCCCAACACACATCGACGTGTGTAGACGTATTCCAATGACATCTTCCGGTCGACAAAAAAAACAAATGAACGTGTTTCTAGGTTACAACTGCCATATAAAGATGTGTTCCCAGCGGTTTTGGGAATTGGTATATAAAAATGCTGCTCATAAAAGGGGAACCCAACAGTGTTTTCGAGTCCTTTTTGAGTCGATGTCCATGTCAGCAGTAACAGTATCAGTATCAGTATTAGTATTAGTAGTAGTTTGTTCATGTTGGCAGTAGTAGGTGAGTGTGAGGGGGAGGGTGTGGGTTATGATGGATCGTCCTTGCGTCCGCGTGTCCACGGGTAGGAGACATCTTTTCACCATTGTTCGAAGTTCTTCGCGTCTAATTTTTTATGGGGCTTTTTCAACAATGAGCTATAGCTTGTTTTTACGATTTAGGTCTATTCATAACGGGTTGGACAAATGCACAATGAACTAATAATGTGCATAGAGCGCTTTGATTACTTATAGATACGATATACCAACGAATAATTATCGTGAAGCCGGCGTTCACAAACTATGCCCAACGATAGCCTAACTTATCCATATCGTGCGGCAGTTTATCTTTGCCGGTGACGTAGGGTTTGCTATTCATAGGCTGCCACTCAACCATTTAAATGGCTGCATCTCCACTATTGAAAGTTAACGCTTGCGCTCAACAATTCGATTTTTTTTTACACTCAACGACTTTTAAACGGTACCACTCAGCTATTTTCATTGTTTACAATGAACGATTTAAATTGCTGTCACTCGCCTTTGTTTTTTGACGCTGGGGTTTGGAAATTTGAAGCGTTTCTTCTGAACGTGTTAAAACGCTCAAACTCGACTATTTTAAATAGACGCTGCCGATGGACAATTGGAATCATAGCCAAGCTCGACATCGAAGTGTGAACAGCCTCGTCATGCCGAAGAAAAGTTTGAAGAACACTGCAAATAAGTGTCCTGGCCGTGGCCGTGGACGCTGACGCAAGGACGATCCATTATACCGACATCTTTCAGCCTATGAGTAACTTCAAAGTAACGTCTGTCGATGTGTGGCAACGATCGCGTAACGTGCCAACAACACGTTAATCATAGGTTAGAAATAAGTTTCGGGTATGCTAAACATTACCTCGGCGTGTCTCAACTTATGATTAACTTACAAGTAGCATGTGTTGACATCTGTCAACGATCGCAGACCTTGCATACAACTTGTGGCCAGCGTAGCGGAACGTGTGAGTCATACGCCGGCATGCGTCGTGAAATTTCAAGCATGAAAAAATTTGAGGACAACCAAAAAGTACAACTTTTAAAGCCAACGTACAACGACGTATGGCAGTGTTTTTCAGCGTGCTCTCAATGTTATCAAAACTTACCCATAACGTATTCAACGTGTGCCAGCGTTTTAGAAAAAAAATTCAAAAATCGGCATACGTTGACTAAAACGTCAAGGTGTGACCGGGCCTTAAGTAAAGAGAAAACGTACAAGTTTTTGCTAAAATTGCACGAAAACTGCCAAAATTGGGAGTATTTTGTGGGTCCTTAACCACCTTAGGAGCATAAAACTCCCTGAAATATCTTAAAACGTGTCCAATACATAGAAATACCCTGAAATAATCAACCATTCTACATGTATTTTATGCTTATTGAAGTAAATAATGAATTATTGAAAATGGCCATTTTTTCTTTTGTTCCCGCACTCAAGGGGTTAATTCACGATGTTGTGCATAATTTCAACAACTACAACCTCAGTTTTCAAAAACTAGGCATCAATACGGTTCAAATGAGACCAGTTTCAGCTTGTTATACCTCCGGTAGGGGTCGACTCGTTTTTGTCGGTCTCGGCCACTACACTTATACCATTTAGACTTTTCTACCACTTTAGACCCATATCCCAGAACGACTATTGGAACCCTTTCATACCCCCAACGACAATTGGAACATATTTCCATTTAGATACTTTATACCTTTTAAGACCCCATGACCCTTTTGACCCCTTAAGACTACTTAGACCCTTTGGACCAAACCCCTTTAGACCCTGCAGACGCCATATACCCCTATAGACATTTATACCCCCTTTTGAGCCTCTACAACAATTGGAACATACCCTTTAGACACTTTAAAACCATTTAAGACTCTTTAAACCCCTTGACCTTTTAGCTTAGACTCCTTAAACCATATAGACCCCTGAGACCCTCTAGACCCTTTGACCCCTTTAAAACTGTTAGACCCCTTCAGACCTTTACATGCTTTAGATCACTTTGACATGTTTTTTTGACCCCTTAAACCATTTAGACCCCTTTAGACCCTCACTACTATTGGATGATGCCCTTTAGACCTTTAGAACCTTTAATGCCCTTTTAGACACCTTGGACCCTTTGGATCCCTTCAACCTCTGAGACCCTTCAGACCATTAGAACTCTTATGATCCTTCATGGACCCCTATAGACCCTTTGTACCCTTTTGACCTCTGAAACAACTTCGACCCTTTGGACCTTTATACACTTTAGACCCCTTTAAACACACACCACAAGCCTAGTGTTGGCTTTGTGGTTCGGATAGCTGACTTGGCATCTTCGTGTTGTGAGTTCAAGCCCTATTGTCCACTGAATTAACACCAAGTGGGGTTGACTCAGCTTGTCATTTGACCTGTCATCTTTTCAAAGTCAGTGAAACGAGTACCAGTGCACTGGTAAAAGGGTACAGCATCAGTGGTGTAGGTGTGCCCCAACAAAATGATAATCACCTGGCAGCCAAACTGCCATATACAAGAAGAAGACACACACCACACAAACATCAAGAGTCTTCTTGTAATATAGACTTTACTTTTTCAAAAAGTAATGAACAAACTCTCCCCACCTGTGGGTGCTCTGCTCATCATTTCAAAATAAGAAAAATGGTGTCTGTCTGACCGCAATGCATTTGGTCGTTACTTATCCAATCTTCACCAAACTTGCCAGGGGGACTTGGCATCTTACGACTGAAGGTTAGAGTGACTTTGTTTACCCCACCCCAGGGGGTTTTCCACCTTGGACAAATGCCGTGTTAAGGTGTATAGTTACCTTTCATGGCGTTTTTCAAAGGCCGCTGCTGATACCAAAAGTAAAAAAACAACAGTAATGATAATAGCATAATAATAATAATGTTATTTCAAAAAAATATTCCTATAAATAACATCTCGCCTCCCCCGAGGGTTTTCACCACCTTGGACAAACGCCGTGTTAAGGTGTTTTGATAACAGCCTTATCATGACGTTTTTTCCAAGGCAGATTCCAAAAACAAAAGTAACAACAATAATAACATTATTATGAAACGATTAAAACTGATAATATTAACAATCATAATAGTATTAATAATTGCCAATAAAAACAAGGATGAGCCCTCCCTGTAAAATGCCACCTGGAGTGTCGTTTTTGCGTTATCGCGGCGTTTTATTCCAAAGCCGCTTCCAATACAGGACTTTCAAAATGACATAATCCACCGCAAAATGCTGGTGCACATGTGCAGAAACCCCAGGAAATAGCAATCTCCAGGGCACCATGAAGTATTGTTGCGGTTATGGAAAAGACCCTGGGGTGACGCACTCAACACATAAGGGATCCTCAGTTCTATATCTCACGAGTAATTGTGTTTAGTTCGGTTACTTTCCCTGCTTAACAGGGACAGGGAAAAATGTGTTGTGTGTTTCTAGCAGGTTCTACCCCCCCCCCCCAGGTTCTACTGCCTGCCTGCCTGCCTTCCTGGTCCAAGGGTCAGAACAAGACAAGTTGTGTGGAGCGAGGCTCCAAGAACAAGCAGGGGCATGGGCTCATTGGGAGGTAGTGACATACCCACTGATTTACATGATTTTTCCTCTCCATTTCTACCTTCTAATTCGTCAACTTGAAACGCATAAAAGAGCTCTCAAAGAGCCATAAAAAGCTATCAACAATTACCCTCTCGACCAGTCTGGGCGAGGAACTGACACGCATATCACATCTTTCCTCTAGCACTTGCACTGCATAGGCCGCACTTCTCCCAACACACTGCACACACAAAACCTCATTCCCTTCCTCCCTCCTCCCTTCCCTCCACTTTGGGACCAGCGTGAGCAGTCGAAGTGGCGACCTGTCCAGGATTGTGTCCAATAGCCAAGGAGACTGCTTAGGCAGCACCAATGCTCTGCACAGAGTATGGTCCCAATGGATGGATGGATAGTCGGTCATATGTGTAAATTTTTGCCTCAATCTGTTCAGCCATTTCAGAGAATATGATTTTTTTTAAGTTAAAAAAAAAACAGAAAAGAATATGGCTGACGAACCACATAACCAATGACGTCATCATTTTTTATTTTCTGTGGATCAATTTATCCCGAGATGACCCTCAAAAATGTTCATACTGATCAGATGTAGCATTCTAGATATCCAATTATGACGTCATAACGAAGGCAACTATGACATTAAAAAAATTAGGAACAATACCCCTGGGTGCTCACCAGGTGGCAGCTGGATAAGAAAACCAGGGAACCACTGGTAGGCGTGGAAAACCGACAAAATATTTAATGGAGAAGAAATTAAATCCCTATGGATTTTGTTTTTTTTTAATACAGTGCACAAACTTTGGTACATCACAGGTGATGAAAGTTGTACTCAACTTTCATCAAAATTGTGTGTGTAGTTTCTGAGAAGAGAGAAAATACCGATATTGGGGGGCACCCCCGTAAAACCCCTGAGATTCCACTTTTTCTAATGCCATGACCAAACATTGGTACATCACGTGTCATGAAGGTTGTGGTCAACTTTCATCAAAATTGTGTGTGTAGTTTTTGAGAAGGAAATGCATATTTTGGGGGGCAACCCCACCATATACCGTATGCAATTATGATGTAATAATGAAGGCACTTATGACGTCATTAAAAATACACACGTTCCCCATGAGTACTTGCCATGTGCCAAGTTTCAATTTTTTCCATGGTGCCGTTTCAGAGATACAGAGGTCAACATGGCTGCCACACCACGTGACCTATGACGTCATAATTATCATGAAAACATTCTGCATGAGTAGTTGCTCGGATGGTGAAAAATTTGCCTCAATTGACAAGTGCTTGCAGAGAAAAACACTCATGTTCTGCATGGACAAACAAACAAACAAACGGACCCAAATGCAATACCCTCTACTCTGGGAAGGGTAATAAACACTATTTGATGAAAACCCACGTTTCTGCATGAGAATAGTGATGGAGAACAAAGAAGTGGGTCAGAACAAGCTAATGTGTGAAAAATGCTTGTTTTCAGCAAATAAGACCGTTTTTGTATGAATAAGGTTCCAGTGTAAAATGTATTGTTTTGTTTAGTACAAGATAAAACTAGAACTGCCACTTTATAACTGCTGGCAGTGATGACCGGGTACCAAAACGTCCCGCTTTGATGTAACTCCGCTTTGATCGGACACTTGACCCTGACGTTTATTATTATTCAAATTTAATTCAGAATGGAATTAAAATAAATTCAAATCAAATGGAAAAACAAATAGGTACAGTACTGCATTGTAGTAATCAGAAGGAACCCAGACAAGCAAAAAGCAAAGATCAAGTCATCAGGAGGAACATGGATAGGATTCGGGTTTCAGCTGCGACTACTCGACCCTCAAACCTATCCAGGCACAGCCAAGTGAGCCTGATCAATACAGCAGTTCCAACGATAACATTTATTATTTGACAACAGCAGAAACGCTTTGCAACTTGGACAAGGGAGGCGCACACCAAAGGAAATCCTTCGTGCAAGCCGGGGTATTTGTCTGACCAGGTAAATGATTGTGTCTGACCAGGGTAAACGTCGTAACCTCAGCACCAACTCGAAGGACATTCGGTAGAGCGCATACCACCGCCACGCATTGCCTGATCCACGAGAACATGTTGGGCCCAAAACATTTTTGAGATATCGTGCTACATATCGTTTTTGGCCCGATCTCTCAATGGCGAAGAATCACTTTTAAAAAATTCTAGTAGTCGGATCCGGATCTGGATCTTCACCAAAATCTAATGAGTTCGTCCTTGTC
Source organism: Eptatretus burgeri (assembly GCF_056783735.1). Taxonomy (NCBI): domain Eukaryota; kingdom Metazoa; phylum Chordata; class Myxini; order Myxiniformes; family Myxinidae; genus Eptatretus; species Eptatretus burgeri. Next base: position 52,493,764 of record NC_140974.1, read on the forward strand.
ACCCACACCTAACCTGCCCAACAAATTTCATCTGGATCCGTCCACAACCTTTTAAGCTGTCCTGCACACAAACAAACAAACAAGCAGTCATAGACTGGTACTTACGAAATCGTCAACTTGACCTCTGACCTTGTCTAATAAAAGCTGTCTCTGGAGAAGGTAACGACGCAAACCAGAAGTTTCTATGATGATTCTGTACCAAACCATCAAAAATCGAATGTTTGACGTCACTGTGACCTTGACCTTTGACCGATTTTGACCAAAATCTAATCAGCACTAGCCATCACCCTCCTGAATCACGTGGTGTAATTTGACATTAGTAGCTTCTTCCGTTCTCGAGTTATCGTGCCTACAAACAAACACACACACACACACACACACAAAGAAACACACAAACACACAAACAGATGATGGAAGTCATCAATATACTTACAAAATCTTTAGATTTCGTAAGTAATAATATAACCACAAACTATTCAGTCAATTCTGTCAACATATAATTACGTTTTCATTGATTTACTTCACCAAGAAACCGAAGTGGTCTCAACAGTTAGTGACTATTATGCAGACTTGGAGTTGGGAGGGGGAGGGTTGAGGACTTGAAGAGGACAGGGGAAGTGGAGGGCATGGAGTTGGAGTGGGGGGGAGAGGTTTGGAGGCAGAGAAAGGACAGATTTGGAAAAGGGGAGTCGAAGCTTTTGGGGGGGAGGTGAGGGGGGCTTGAGGACTTTAAGAAGAAAGAGTTGGAAGGGGGGCAGAGAATGGACAGAGAGCTGGAAGAGGGGGTTTAAGGACTAGCTGGGGAGGGGGGCTTGAAGACCCGGGTTGAGGATTTGAAAAAGAAAGAGGACTTGAAGTCACATTTTACATTACGTGGAATTTCCATGCGTCCTTGACATTACGCTGTGAAAGGACATTTCTGGCAACCTCTCTAAATATTGCACATTCTATTGGTAACTAATTCCCTTACAACAGCTTGGTGAAACTGGGTTATCTGCCAACATATATATATATATATATATATATATATATATATATATATATATATATATATATATATATATAATGTGTGTGTACATATATGTGTATATATATATATATATATATATATATATATATATATATATATATATATATATATATATATATATACATGTCTGCATAAATAAATATATATGTATATATACATATACTGTATATATATATATATATATATATATATATATATATATATATATATATATATATATATATATATATATATATACATATATATGTATGCATTGTATGTGTGTGTGTGTGTGTGTGTATATATATATATATATATATATATATATTGATGTGTATATAATATATACATACACACACACACACACACACACACACACACACACACACACACACACATACACAGATACACACATACACACACATACACACACACACACACACAATAGATAGTCTACACCCCCTTTCACAATTTTCACCATTTGTTGCCTCATAGCCTGGAATTAAATTGCATAAAATCAGACTTTTTCCACCTTTATTTACACATCGTAACTCACAACTTACAAGGGAAAAGCAAATTTCAGAAAATTAAAAACACAAAACTAGAATATCTTGGTTGGATAAGTGTCCACCCCCCTTATGATAGCAATTGTAAATTAGCTCAGGTGTAACCAATGGCCTTCAAAATCACACACCAAGTTAAGTGGCCTCCACCTGTGTTAAACTGTAGTGATTCTGATTATTTCAGAATAAAATCAGCTGTTCCTGCAGGTTTACCCTACTGGGTGGTGCATTTCATAACAAAGACTGAACCATGAGCACCAAGAAGCTTTCAAAAGACCTCTGGGATAAAGATGTGGAAAGGTACAGATCAGGGGATTGGGTATAAATATATTTCAAAAGCCTCCTTGGAGCATAGTCAAGACAATCATTAAGAAGTGGAAGGCGTATGGTACCACCAAGACCCTGTCTACATCAGTCCGTCCCTCCAAACTGGATGACCAAGTAAGGAGACTGATCAGAGAGGCCACCAAGAGGCCAATGGCAACTTTGAAAGAGCTACAGGCCTTTATGGCAAAGACTCATCACTGTGTGCATGTGACAACAATATCCCAAGCACTCCACAAGTCTGGTCTGTATGGTAGGGTCTGGCAAGAAGGAAGCCATTACTCAAAGAGGGCCACCTTGTCTCTCATTTTAGCTATCTAAAAAACTACTCCAGAGATTCTGAAACTATGTGGCAAAAAGTTTTGTGGTCTGATGAAAACAAGATGGAACTTTTTGTTCTAAATATAAAACGTTATGTTTGATGCAAACCCAACACAGCACAAGACCCAAAGAACACCATCCATGCTGGGAAGCATGTGGTGACAACATCATGTTAAGGGGGTGTTTCTAATCAGCAGGGACTGGAGCACTTGTCAGGGTAGAAGGGAAGATGTATGGAGCAAAATACAGTAAAATCCAAGAGGAAAACCTGCTGCCCTCTGCAAGAAAGCTGAAATTGGGACGGAAGTTTATCTTTCAGCATGACAACAACCCGAAGCACACAGCCGAAGCTACACTGGAGTGTCTAAGCAACAAAAAGATAATTGTCCCTGAGTGGCCCCGTCAAAGCCCCGACCTAGATCCAATCGAAATTCTGTGGTATGACTTGAATATTGCTGTCCATCAACGTTTCCCATACAACTTGACTGAATCTGAACAGTTTTGTCCAGAAGAATGTGCAAATATTGTCCAATCAAGGTGTGCAAAGTTGGTAGAGACCTATCCCAAACAGACTCACTGCTGTGATTGCTGTCAAAAGTGTTAACTCTGGGGGGGGGGGGGGAAAGGGGATGTTCACTTATCAGCCAAGATATTCTGGCCTTGTATTTTTACTTAATTTTTCTGAAATTTGTAGAATGTATCTTTCACTTGGACGTTGTGGGTTACGATGTGTAAATGAAGGTAGAAAAAGCCTGATTTAATGTACCTGCAATTTAGTTCCAGCCGATAAGGCAAAAAAAGGTGAAAATTTTGAAAGGTGGTCTCGACTTTCAAAGGGCACTGCATATATACCATATAGATAATGTATTTTTTTTAATTGAAATACTCCTCGTTATACTTTTTTTTGCACTGCACTGTTTTTTGCGTATTTTGCACTGTTTCGAGTATTTGGCTCAACCAACATTTTCGTACTCCTCATGATTGCTCGATGAATATTAATCAAATCAAAATTCCATGCCAACACCTAAATTCACCAAAAATACCACCACTGAGTTTTTTTTAAATGCCAATCGTCATGAAATTAATCAGAAAAGTAACTTTTGCCATGACCCTTTTATTTGGGCTCCTTTATGCAAAAGCATTGAAAGAAATGAGTGCATTAAATGTTGCCATTAGCTGAATTATTCTCAACAATTTTCATTGGCAGAATTATTTAATGGCACCAAATTGAATTTGTAGAATACACGGTGAGATGTGGAATAATTGGAGAAGAATGACGAACAGGCAGTTTGGCTGACAAAGACAGAGAAAAGTGCATGAAAATGCAGAACCCTAGCTACAGATTAGCTATAGAACAAACTGATAGGGATTTTGCAAAACAAGATAACACATCATGCTGAGCTGAGCTCCTGTGAGGGTTCAGGGCTGGGTTGCCTCTGTCTGGTTAGTCAGAGTCATGAGGTTTGCTGTACGAAATGAAGCTCATTATAACTATGAAATGAATGGCAGGCAGTGTGTGGGGGCATAGGAGGTTACTTCCTTCTTACAAGATCGAGGATCATGAAAGAGTTAGGTGACAAAGGGCAAAAGGCAACGCATCAACATTGCGGACACCGACGGATATTTTGTGGCTTGACTCGACACACAATTAATGAAAAGTAGATTTCCACATTGTATTGTTGCGTTGGTCATCTCCAATGGTCATTGGGATTTGTAAAAGTTTACATCAATGCCAGTGGGGCAAAGCACTTTCCATTAAACTGAAGCATTAAAATTGGTTTGGTTAAGGATGGACAAGAATCGTTTTTTTTTTTTTTTTTTTTTTAACCTCGAAGAGGTTGTCTTGAGGAAAATAAAGATTATGTGGAGGAGGAGGTGGGGGGGATGATGGGGGACCGTTCATGGTACATCAAATCTAAGTCCCAATCAACAGATGATCTGAACATATATATATATATATATATATATATATATATATATATATATATATATATATATATATATATATATATATATATATATATATATATATATATATATATATATATATACACAGGGTGTCCCAAAAAAATGTACTCACTCTATAAATGATAATAAATGTGTTGTTTATTGACTTAGAAACAAGATTAATGGTTAAATGTATAAATGCATAGATCTATAATTAATTAAAGCAATTTCTGTGTGTGTGTGTGTGTGTGTGTGTGTGTGTGTGTGTGTGTGTGTGTGTGTGTGTGTGTGTGTGTGTGTATATGTGTCTCTCTGTCTGTATGTGTGTGTGTGTGTGTGTGTGTGTATGTGTGTGTGTGTGTGTGTGTGTGTGTGTGTGTGTGTGTGTGTGTGTGTGTGTGTGTGTGTGTGTGTGTGTGTGTGTGTGTGTGTGTGTGTGTGTGTGTGTGTGTGTGTGTGTCTGTATGCGACCGCAGTTTCTCGATGACCGCCGATCCGATCAGATTGAAACTTGCCAGGATTATTGCTGGGGACCCGCGGATGTGCCTTTTCGAGGTTTGATGTCGATCGGACAAGCTTGTTCCCAAGTTATGGCCATTTATCTGTCGACCAATGACAGGACACGGTGCTATGACATCACGAATGACGTCACAATTAATGTTTTTATTTTTTTTTTTGCACGATTGACAGTCCGATCTGACTGAAACTTGACAGGAATATTGCTGGGGACCCGCAGATCTGCCTTTTCAAGGTTTGATATTAATCGGATTAGCGGTTCCCAAGTTACGGCCATTTATCTGTCAACCAATGACAAGACACGGTGCTATGACGTCACGAATGATATCACAATTAATGTTTTTTGTTTTTTTTTTGCACGATTGATGGTCCTATCTGATTGAAACTTGCCAGGAATATTGCTGGGGACCCGCGGATGTTCCCAAGTTCCCAAGTTGTTCTCAAGTTATGGCCATTTATCTGTCAACTAATGACAGGACACGGTGCTATGACGTCACGAATGATGTCACAATTAATGTTTATTTATTTATTTTTTATGCACGATTGACGTCACAATTCTTCTTCTTCTTTGTTTGGTATGACGTCACAATCGACGCTGGGGACCTTAGTATGTGCCTTTTCAAGGTTTGATATTAATCGGACAAGCGGTTCCCAAGTTACGGCCATTTATCTGTCAACCAATGACAAGACACGGTGCTATGACATCACGAATGACGTCACAATCGACGCTGGGGACCTTAGTATGTGCCTTTTCAAGGTTTGATATTAATCGGACAAGCGATTCTCAAGTTACGGCCGTTTATCTGTCAACCAATGACAAGACACGGTGCTGTGACATCACGAATGACGTCACAATTAATGGCTTTTTTGCACGATTGACGTCACAATTCTTCTTCTTCTTCTTCGTTTGCTATGACGTCACAATTGACGCAGGAGACAATTGACGCTGGGAAAAATGTGCCTTTTCTCGGTTTGATATCATTCTTCATCCGTTTCAGCTGTTTCCCAAGGTTTGAAAGCTGTGTTTTCCCAAGGTTTGAATAAATAGTTCAAATTATTAATTAATTCCAAGGTTTGAATTAACCCAAGGGAAACAGCTGTTTCCCAAGGGTTTGAAAGATGTTTTTTTCCCAAGGTTTGAATTAATTGTTGTGGTTGGTAGACATTTGTGAATACATTTACAGAGAGAGGGGTGAAAGAGGAGGGGGAAGAGAGGGGGGGCAAGAGGGGGTGAGAGAGGGGGCGTCAATTCAAGAGAGGGGGAGAGAGGAGGGGGGAGAGAGGAGGGCTAGCCTAGGGGGGAGAGGGGGGGGATGAGAGAGAGGGGGCGTCACAATTCTTCTTCTTCTTCGTTTGATATGACGTCACAATTGACGCTGGAACCTGAGTATGTTTCCCAGGTGTTTCCCAAATTATGGCCATTTATGATATGGTTGGTCCGGTCTAATTGAAACAATTCCCCAATCCAGTCGTCGTTTACGAGAGCGAAGGAGCGAAGCTGCAGGTACTGGCACGTTCTAAACACAGCCGATAACGCGGACCAATGGATTCAACAGTGTTACGAATCATTTCATTTGGAACTGCAAGACATTGTCTTTCAATTTCCTCTTTCAGCTCATCGACTGTTGCTGGTTTTGAGCCTTAAACCTTATCTTTGAGATATCCCCATAAAAATAAGTCCATTGGAGTGAGGTCTGGGGAACGCGCAGAGAATTCAACACTACCTCTTCGCCCAATCCATCTGTTCAGAAACGTTGCTTCGAGATAGGCCCTTACATCATGGTGGTAGTGGGGAGGTGCTCCATCTTGCTGAAAGTAAATCTCTTCATCACCAAATATCTCTTCGACACGTGGACTGACGGATTCCTGCAGCAAGTTTAAGTGAACATCCCCAGTGACAGTTTGGTAAAAAGGAATGGCCATAGGATGCCCAATGCTGATATCCCACACCACACAGTAACCCCTGCTAAGTTTAAATGGTGTTCCATAGTAACATGCGAATTTTCAGGAGCCCAGTACGTGCAATTGTGTTGGTTAATTGAGCCATTTAACTTGAAGCTGGCCTCATTGCTCCAAACAATTTTGGATGGAAATGCTGCATCTTCTTCGCATTTGCCCAGGTACCACTCACAAAATTCAGCTCTCCGGGCAGGATCGTCTTCATTTAGAGCGTGGATTAATTTTGGAATGTAACTTTTCTAAATAATTCGCTTCAAAATGCGATGGGCGCTTGATTTTGGGATTCCTGTCTCGCGAGCCATTTGTTGTACAGATTTCCGTGGGGATCGGTGGAGGGTTTCCAGCAATTGATTTTCCTTTGCGGTGGTGGTTGATGACCGTGGTCTTCCTGAATGCTCCTTAAGTGGCTGTCACACCTTGACGTTTTAGCCAGCATATGACAACATATCAAAATGTATGTAAAACGCTGGCATACGCTGAGCTATTGACGTTTTTTTTTTAAAGTTTTTGGCATAGTCATAACGAGTTGGACGTATGCATAACGTATTAGTAACGTACACAGAACGTTTCGATAACTTATAGATAACTTATACCAACGAATGCTTAGCGTGTTGTCGGCGTTCACAACGTATGCCCAACGATAGTGTAACGTATGCATAGGCATGGCAACGTATCGCCAACGATCACATGGCATAGCCTATTAAAAGGCTGCCGCTCGAGGATTCAAATCATAACCGCATTAGACATCGAAATGCCAACATCACCGTCATGCCCTGTCACACCTTGACATTTTAGCCAGCATATGCCAACGTATGAAAAATTTGCCGAATACACTGGCACACGTCCAATACGTTATGGGTAAGTTTTGTATACGTTAAGAGCACGCTGAAGCACGCTGGCATACGTCGTAGCACGTCGACAAATTTTAAGCATGCTCAAAATTCTTTGATGTATGCCATCGTATGACTCACACGTTCCGCATACACTGGCCATAAGTTGTAGGTACGTTACGCGATCGTTGACACACGTCGACACACATTATTGTAAGTTACTCATAAGTCGAAACACGTCGAGGTAATGTCTAGCGTACCCGAAAATTATTTCTAACCAATGAGTAACGTGCTTTGAACCTATGAGTAACGCACCTCCAACGCATCTTGACGTATTTGACGTCTTCCGGACGACCACAGAACTTACTGAACATGTTTCTAACTTACAGCTAGCGTATAATGGCATATTGGCAGCGTTTAGGGGAATTGGTAGAGAAAAATGTGGTTCACACAGGAGGAACCCGTCAGTGTTCCAGACTCCATGGTTTTTTTGGGGGGGTTTTTTTCTTCGGCATGACGGTGATGTTGACACTTTGATTTCTAGTGCGGTTATAATATAATATAATTAATAGGCTGCCGCTCAACGATTTAAATCATAACCACAGGAGAAATTGAAGTGTCAACATCACCGTCATACTGAAGAAAAAAAGAAAAAAGAAAAAAAAAACATGGAGTATGAAACACTGATGGGTTCCTCCTGTGTGAAGCCCATTTTTTTTTACCAAGTCCCCTAAATGCTGCCAATACGCCATTATACGGTAGCTGTAAGTTAGAAACACGTTCAGTAAGTTCTGTAGTCATCCGGAAGACGTCAAATATGTCTACATTCGTCAATATGCGTTGGAGATACGTTACTCTTAGGTTCAAAGCACGTTACTCAGAGGTTAGAAATAAGTTTTCGGAATGCTAAACATTACCTCGACATGTTTCGACTTATGAGTAACTTACAAGTGACGTGTGTCAACGATCGCGTAACGTTCCAACAACTGATGGCCAGCGTATGCAGAACGTGTGAGTCATACGCTAACATATGTCGAAAAATTTTGAGCATGTTAAAATTTGTCGATGAGCTTGGCGTACTACGACGTATGCCAGCGTGCTTAGCGTGCTCTTAACGTATACAAAACTTACCCATAACGTATTCGACGTGTGCCAGCGCTTTAGACAAATTTTTCATACGTCGGCATATGCTGGCTAAATCATCAAGGTGTGACAACCCCTTTATGGACGTCATGCACAGTTCCATCTGTTTCAAACTTATCTCGGATGCGAGCAATGGTGCTTTGCGTTGGTGGATCTTTGTGAAAATGTATTCTAAATTGTGTTTGCACTTCCATGATGTTTTCGTGCTTCCAGTAGCACTTTATGATAAATTTTCTTTCTTCAAAACCGAGTCGTACTTCTGCCATTATTAGGGTCAATTTGATCTGAAAAAGAAATGAAAAATTCAATGAGTTATGAGAAGCCAAAATGTGAGTACATTTTTTTTTGGGACACCCTGTATATATATATATATATATATATATATATATATATATATATATATATATATATATATATATATATATATATATATATATATATATATATATATATATATATATATACATACATACACACACGTTTCCTTCCTTTCTGCAGACAAATCCACATTTTGTCTTGCAGTTCCCTCATCTCTCTGCTGCATTGTTTTGTATATATATATATATATATATATATATATATATATATATATATATATATATATATATATATATATATATATATATACATATATATATATATATATATATACATATATACATATATACATACATATATATATATATATATACATACATATATACATATATACATACATATATATATATATATATATCTATATATATATACATATATATACATACATATATACATATATATATACATACATATATACATATATATATATATATGTATATATGTATGTATATATATATGTATATATATATATATATATATACATACATATATATATCTTCTTTTGGCTGCTCCCATTAGGGGTCGCCACAGCGGATCATCCATCTCCATTTTGCTCTATCCTCCACATCTTCCATTGAAACTCCAACCACCCGCATGTCCACCCTCACCGCATCCATGAACCTTTTCTTTGGCCTTCCTCTTCTCCTCCTACCTGGTGGCTCCATCCTCAGCATCCTTCTCCCGATATACTCCGCTTCCCTCCTGTGCACATGTCCAAACCATCTCAATCTCGCCTCTCTCACTTTGTCTCCAAACCGTCTTACCTGAGCTGTCCCTCTAATATACTCATTTCTTATCCTATCCATCCTCGTCACTCCCAACGAGAATCGCAGCATCTTTAACTCTGCCACCTCCAGCTCCGCTTCCTGTCTTTTTGTCAGCGCCACCGCCTCCAAACCATACAACATAGCTGGTCTCACTACCGTCTTATATACTTTCCCCTTCACTCTTTCAGCTACCCTTCTGTCACAAATCACTCCTGCAACTCTTCTCCACCCACTCCATCCTGCCTGCACTCTCATTTTCACTTCTCTCCCAAACTCTCCATTACTTTGGACAGTTGATCCCAAGTATTTAAACCCATCCACCTTCCCCACCTCAACTCCTTGCAACCGCACCATACCACCACCCTCCCTCTCATTTATACACATGTACTCTGTCTTACTCATACTAACTATCATTCCCCTTCTCTCCAGTGCGTACCTCCACCTCTCGAGGCTCGCCTCAGCCTGCTCCCTACTCTCCCTACAGATCATGATGTCATCCGCAAATATCAAAGTCCATGGAGACTCCAGTCTGATCTCGTCCGTCAACCTGTCCATCACCATTGCAAACAGGAAAGGGCTCAGAGTCGATCCTTGGTGCAATCTCACTTTTATCTTAAACCGGTCCGTCATTCCTACCGCACACCTCACCGCTGTCACACTGTCCTCATACATATCTAGCACGATCCTCACATACTTCTCCACCACTCCCGACTTCCTCATACAATGCCACAACTCCTCTCTTGGCACCCTATCATAAGCTTTCTCTAAATCCACAAACACACAATGTAACTCCTTCTGGCCTTCCCTATACTTCTCCATGAACATTCTCAAAGCAAACATTGCATCAGTGGTGCTCTTTCCTGACATAAACCCATATTTCTGCTCACAAATCATCACCTCTCCTCTCAACCGAGCTTCCACTACTCTTTCCCACAACTTCATGGTGTGGCTTAACAACTTTATCCCTCTGTAATTTCCACAGCTCTGCACATCACCCTTATTCTTAAAAATCGGAACCAGTACACTTACTCTCCACTCCTCCGGCATCCTCTCACTTTCCAAGATTTTATTAAACAATCTGGTTAAAAACTCCACTGCCATCTCTCCTAAGCACTTCCAAGCCTCCACTGGTATATCATCTGGGCCAACCGCCTTTCCATTCTTCATCCTCTTCATAGCAGTCCTCACTTCATCCTTACTGATCCACCCCACTTCCTGATTCACTATCTCCACCTCTTCCAACCTTCTCTCTCATTTTCTTCATTCATCAGCTCCTCAAAGCACTCCATCCACCTTTTCAACACACTCTCCTCGCTCGTCTGCACATTCCCATTTGCGTCCTTTATCACCCTAACCTGCAGCACATCCTTCCCAGCTCGGTCCCTCCGTCTTGCCAATCGGTACAAATCCTTTTCCCTTTCTTTTGTCTCCAACTTCTCATACAGCTCGCCATATGCCTTTTCCTTAGACTTTGCCACCTCTCTCTTTGCCTTGCACCACCACTCCTTGTACTTCTGCCTACCTTCTTCATCTCTCTGGCTATCCCACTTCTTTTTCACCAACCCCTTCTTCCTTATACTTTCCCGTACTTCCTTGTTCCACCAACAAGTCTCCTTATCTTCCTTCCTCTGTCCAGATGTCACACCAAGTACCTTCCTAGCTATCTCCCTCATAGTGGGGCAACTTAGCTAAATATAGCATAACAATTGTGCATTTTATGAGGAAGGCACCAAATTTGGCACACTAGTAGCCAATCATATTCTGAACAGATTTGGATATTGGGCCATCTCAAATTTTTGATGGCAATGGAAAATGGCTGCCACAGCCATCAGCAGCTGAATTTGAGATGGCCCAATATCCAAATCTGTTCATAATATGATAGGCTACTCGTGTGCCAAATTTGGTGCTTTCCTCACAAAATGCACAATTGTTATGCTAAGTTGCCCCACTAGTGGGGCAACTTAGCTTAATATAGCATAATTAGCTAAATATGTCTATTATCATTTACATGCCCTTATAACAATTCTCTACTTAAGGGACAAGGCGCCACAAACTTCCATGCAAAAACCCAGAAAAGAAAAGGGAAAACAGGGCCCTAAGCCTCTAATGTTCCTCGGAGCTTGGAAGACCGAAGGAGCTCCGCAAGACCGTGCAGGTTACCTGCCACCCTCTTGGTGACTCGCTGGGCGACCCTCGATGTCTCGTCGTCAACACGGCAGCTGGTGTAATGGCAACTCGGTTGGTTCAGGCCTTGCGACCTTGTCGATCGGGCCTGGCCGACTGCACCTCAGAGGAGCGAACGGGCCTTGCTCTTTTGGAGTTGATGCTCTCTGAAGAGCCCACTCACTCCTCAGCGTCACTCGGACCGTCCCGAGGCCCGATCACCTCAGACAGTTATGTCGCTGGCTGGCGACTTCTCTCCGGCTGGTGACTTCTCTCCGGCTGGCGACCTCTCTCCAGCTGGCGACTTCACTGCCGCCTCCACCGACCCACAACTCTGCATGGCACTGCAGGCTTGACTGGACTCCACGCTCCAAACTCCACCGGACTGCAACGACCAAGCTCCACTCCGTACTCCGAACTCCAGACTCCCCTCAACTTGTTTATCGGCGTTTCAGCCAGGCCTTTTATCAGGTTCGGGGGTGGTGTTTGGTCTTTTACCGTCGACCCATCACCCCCGGCTGGCTCCGCCCCTTTTGTCATTCTGATCCGATCTTGCCGTCAAACGCAGACGTGGTAGGAATCACCGGCTTTCGCTCCAACAAGGGAGTCCTCGTGTTTGTCGGCGGAGATGTTGTTCGTTTGTGGATGCCGTTGCTGGCGAAAAGATGGCGGCGTTTGTGGAGATGAAGGTGAGGAGATGTTGGCGGTTGTGGAAAAGGTGGTGAGGAGATGTTTAAAATAAAGGTAGGAAAGAATAACACTACCTCAAAGATGCACAGCCCGGTACACGAATAATTCCCGTTAGACATTGGTGGGGAAATCTAACCTGGAACACACACTTTCCGACATAACTGATCGCTGGGGAACCTGAATGGTGATCTGTGAATTTCCACAACCGTAACAATATATATATATATATATATATATATATATATATATATATATATATATATATATATAAATATATATATATATATATATATATATATATATATAATGCATCTATACATCTTCTTCTTCTTCTTTCGGCTGCTCCCGTTAGGGGTCGCCACAGTGGATCATCCGTATGATCCGCATAGTGATTTGGCACATGTTTTACGCCGGATGCCCTTCCTGACGCAACCCTGGTCGCCTCTTACGACACAGGGATATGGTGCACCTATTTTAACTGGGGTATACACCGGCCCAGTATACTGGTACTCATTTTGCCAACCTCGGAAGGATGACAGGCTGAGTCAACCCCCTGATGTATTAATTCAGTGGCCTTCCGATGTTGTTGACTTCCATTTCTCCGATGTTGATGTTGTTGTTGATGATAGCAGAACATTCAAAGGTTCAAAGTTCTTTCACGTGTTCGCTCCTTCATGCCCCCTCCCGGCAGTATTGTCCATTCACCCCTGAGGATTTTCCTCACTTCGTGGCCTTATTGGCCTCTCACCAGGTGAGTTCAGTCGACCCAGTGGCCTTATCTCACAAAGAGTTCTTCGGCCCACTGAGCCCACTGAGCCCACTCCGATGTTGATGTTGATCTCCGACAACCGATGTTGACACTTCCATTTCTCCGGCGCTTGTGATTTAAATCGTTGAGCGGCAGGTTTTTAATAGGCTACATCATGAGTTCGTCGGCGATACGCGCAGCACGCTATGCATAAGTTAAACTGTCGTTGGGCATAGGTTGTGAAGCCGACAACAGGCTAAGCATTCGTTGGTATAAGTTATCTATAAGACAACAAAACGTTCTGTGTCCGTTACTAATATGTTATGCATACGACCAACACGTTATGAATACGTCCGAATATTAAAAAAATATATATCCAAAGTTCAACATAAGCCAGCGTTTTACATACATTTTGATACGTTGCCATTGCTGGATAAAACGTCAAGGTGTGACTGGGCCTTTAACTACGGAACTACGGATTACGGGTTTCGAGGGGGTCCCTACCAAGATAAGCCTTAAACGACATGCAGACAAGACATAGGCAGCATGCAGACAAAACAGAGTACTTGGTGATGTTTCATGGACGAGAGGAAAGTGTCAAAATCATGAATGTCGCTCGTAACAAGCCGATGTCCACGGATTCGAGCGCACAAGCTCAAACACGCCGTGTGGCAAAATGGAGGCGTCATACTCTTGCTCCCGGCAACGCCCGCGCACGCAGCCTCGGTGCATTCAGACCCCGCGTAATGTTGACTGCACCAGAGTGAAAGATCCACGATGATATGCTCCAACTGGCTTTTCACAAGGTCCAGCATACAAGTCCAGGCCTGGCCTGTTCACCAGACAAGGCCAAATCGAGGTGCCGGGTTTCGGCAGGCGGTTCCATGGGATTCCAAGACGTCGTCGAGCTGTGACGTGAGTAGGGACAGTCAGAGGCTCCGTTGTTTCTCTCTTACCTTCCCGCCTCGAAGCCCGACTGCTCAACCAGCAAATCGCACCTCGACACCCATCGTTTCTCTCTTGCCTTCCCGGCGCACGCTCGCCTCGAAGCCCGACTGCTCAACTCCGTCCTCTCAGTGCTTACCACCTTGTCTTTTTGGCGCGCCCCTTTTACGAAGCCCACAAACTCCTCCCCTTAGTTTCACTTCCTCTTTTTGGTCACTCCCCCTCTCAGCGCGCTGGGCGGAGTCTCACCCGGAGAGAGGAAGAAGAAGGATCTCTCGATCCACCACCACTGCACAAACAAATAACAGCCTGTGACACCTCCCGACACACATGTAACGTCCATTTTACCAAACACCCTGGCTAAACATGCATTTAATGGGGGATCTGGACTAATCCTATTTTAATAGCCTACTCAGAGCCATTTCTGTTACACTACCCCCACCTTTCTCCCGAGGCTCGACCAAGCCTCCATCTGGGGCAGTCCATGGCAATGGCCCTGTCTAACGTACAGCACAGATCTCCCATTTACTCTAACCCACAACATGGGAAGCACTTAACTCCAAATACCAAAGTGTCACAGTAAGATTGGCATGTCCCTATCCTAGTGTGTTAGATCACCAATCTCACAAACAAATTCACACTCCATGCACACTACTGAACATTCTAATTCTGGATTTGAACGGGAGGGCATTCAATTTTACTTTTAACATCAACATTTGCATAGTAGCAGAACATTCAAAGGTTAAAAGTTCTTTCACGTGTTCGCTCCTTCATGCCCCCTCCCGGCAGTATTGTCCATTCACCCCTGAGGATTTCCTCACTTCGTGGCCTTATTGGCCTCTCACCAGGTGAGTTCAGTCGGCCCAGTGGCCTTATCTCACAAAGAGTTCTTCGGCCCACTGAGCCCACAAAATGGCATGCATCTTTGGCCGCAACGGCCCACAAAAGCACTTTGGACTCAATTGCCCACTCACGAGCAGCAGGCAACAAGCCCTGCGTTGGACAGCAGGTGACACAGCAATGGTGGCACGGTGATATCGATGATAAGCAAATGCAGTTTGGAGGTGTTCTTGAGGACGCAAATGGGTGTGATGACCTCAGACCAGGTGAGATGGAATGTACCCTTAACCTTCCTTGCCTGACTTGTTTTGGTTAAGTTCTCTCTTTTTTTTTTACTTTCTCTCTTTTTTCTTTTTCTTTTACAGACAGGATGGTGTGTTTCTTACTCAACTGTTATCTTCGTGGATGTGTGCTCATGACATACTGGTGGCCTCTCTGACACTTGGAGAGGGTGACCTCGCCTGGCCCTTGCTAACAAATTTTCCCATCAACACAACTCGTACCAGGTGTCACACTTAAATGGTGCGGAGGAGAGTCCATCGAACCTAACTATTCACTTTTAGCTCGAGACAATGCAACAAACCCTGCTATGGCTAGAATGATCCTAATGACCCATTTTTCCCGACTTGGCACACTGTTCCATTGTATTAAACCTGGGCAAGGCCCTTATTTGTCTTTTTCCATTTGGTGGTGCCAGGCATAACTCGCTGGCTGGGGAGTGTGACTACTGCTAGGCCTCTTTGCCTGCTTCCGATCAGGGGTGGAGGACACCCAGCGACCTCGGGGTTCACCTGAGCGTGCTTCTGGCGCACCTAGCTAAGGGGTGGCTCTCTCTAGCCCCCACACTGTGCTCTTATAGCACCCATACTGTGCTCTCATAGCACCCATACAGTGCTCTCATGGCACTAAAACCTACCATGCTCTCCTGGCACTAAAACCTACCATGCTCTCCTAGCACTAAACCTACCGTGCTCTCTTGGCACCTCTGACAGCCTTTACCTGCCAGGAACCCCCAAAGCCCTGGTGCCCTATTTCCCGACTCACCAACTTCCAATACCATGTCACACTACCAGCCAGTATCCCCATACCTTGGCCTGCACCTACCCCTCGCAGTCTGCCTGCACAATGGAACAGCAGCCAGAATCCATGTCAAATCCTCTAAATCCCCCCAATCTGCACTAACTTGGTTAAGAGACTCCTACCGACAGGGTACGTTGTTTGCACTCACTCTCCTCATTTGTACAATCACGCCATTCACCCAAACTCTTTAGTCATTCATTCCACAGTGCCACACACACAGTCCACAACACCATGCAACAACTTTCACGTTTATGTGAAAACAAAAACACACCAGTCCCTCGAATCCCACTTGGTCATCAAATTTAACTGGTACACTTTTTCATCAAACCCCAATCAATTTGTCTCTACATCCGTCGTCCTTTGGCCTCCTCCATACTGCCCCAATCGTTTATTTCCAACAGTTTAAATCAGGCATCAAAATCTCTTCACCAGTCCCATGGAACCTCTGCATGGTTCCAACCAGGCATTTCAGTCTTCCCTCAAACAAGCCACTCTTTGTCATCAACTTGTTTCAGGTGTGTTTAATGGTCTGGTTGTAATGTCTCCACCGCTTCTTTTTTTTCTTCCAATAATCACCCAAATCCACTCGTGCCACTCTTATGCCTTCTGTCATCTCTCAATTTGCAATCACTTTCCGTAAAATTTTCAATCACTTTTTCTTACATCCCAATGTGGCCTGCTTCTTTGGCTCATTGGGAGGAGAGTGAGGGAACGAATCCCTCATTTCCCATTACATGACCCCCCGCCTTTCCGCCATGGCTCAAAGGGGTCACGTCTCAATTGGGGTTGTGGTCCACCCCCTCCTTTTCTCCAGGGTTCGCGGAAGTCAGGTAAACCCCAATCGGTGGAACGGCCTCCCCCTCTTCTCCAGAGTTCACAGAAATCAGGTAAACCCCAATTGGTGGAACGGCCTCCCTCTCTTCTCCATAACTCCCTGAAGACAGATAAACCCCACTCAGCGAGCCAAACCCCTCGTGTGCTCAGAAAGGTCTGAAGACCAAGTGACACACGCCAATGCCACCTGCCACTCATCTGCACTCTACCCCAAAGTTCGTGTGAGGCTGATAGAGAAATTAAAATCTAATTTCTAAAGCCTGCTCCTGGATGCAGCACCTCTAACTCTGCAAAAACCCCTGCGGAGCTGTCCATTATGGTTTCCGTCCCCTGGCTCAAGTTCTGTCCTGGTGGCATTTATATTTCCCCTTGCACCTCGAACCTATTTCCTATGTCACCACTCACTCCATGCTCAGGACTCCCACACACAGCAGGCTGCACACATTCCAAAGTTATGTGTTGACATTCCACACCTTCAACCTTGCCTGTGTACTGACCAACTGCCTCGCACTCCAGGGCTACATTCTCAACCGCCAGGTGAGTACCCATGCACACTTCGGCCTCGGCAACACATACCGGTGCTGTAGTCTGGACTGTGGGCTCACAGCATTCATTCACAGGCACTCCACACACATTCAGGGGTCACGCATACATGCACCGGTCGCACCCCATCGAACAGAGTCTCTTTATGAACATAAAATTCAATTTTTACCTTAAGCTCCTCGTCTGCACCATGTATGCATGTGCGTACCTGCTTCATTTCAGTCACCTCGGTCTGGTCTCTTCTCTCCAGCAGGTTGCTCATCATCGATTCTCCACTCTCCTCTGGGGCTGTCAGCTCCACATGGTGGACCTGCTCAAAATGTATTTCATTCGTCAACAACCCCGTATGCTCCCTCAATGTCTCCATCACCAGGGTTTGCGCTAATTGTGGTGTCATCCGACGAGTGATGTCAATCAAGTTCCGCACCACTAACATTACTCCATGCGGTGATGTCACACATCCCAAATTATTGTGCTGTTCTACTTCCTGGCTCCATTTTCTTTTCCATTTGAGTTATTCTTCTTCCTCTCTGAGCCTTTTTAGTTGTTCGTTATCTTTCCGGAGATTTTCCATCTCCACGTACTCCAACCTTGCTCTCTCCTCTAGTTGGTCAGTTTCAAATTCGTTTTGTTTTTGTTTTCTATCCCACCGTCTCTCATGTTCTTCATTCTCCAATCTCATCATTTCCCTCAATTGGTTGATCTCCCTTTCCTGCTTCATTCCTTGTTCCTTGTTTATCCCACTGTCTCTCTTGTTCCTCATTCTCCAATCTCATCGTTTCCCCCAATTGGCTGATTTCCCTTTCCTGCGTCATTCCTTGTTCTTTCACCATCTCCGCGTACTCCAACCTTGCTCTCTCCTTTCGCTGGTCAACCTCAAATTCACATTCTTTTTGTTTCTTCTCCCACTGTCTCTCTTGTTCTTCTTTCTACAATCTCATCGTTTCCTTCAATTGGTTGATTTCCCTTTCCTGTTTCATTCGTTGTTCTTTCACTATCTCCTCGTACTCCAACCTTGCTTTCTCCTTTCGTTGTTAAATTTCAAATCCATGTTCTTTTTGTTTTCTATCCCACTGCCTCTCATGTTCTTCCTTCTCCAATCTCGTCGTTTCTTTCACTTGGTTGATTTCCTTTTCCTGTTTCATTCCTTGTTCTTTTTGTTTCTTATCCCACTGTCTCTCTTGTTCTTCATTCTCCAATCTCGTCGTTTCTTTCACTTGGTTGATTTCCTTTTCCTGTTTCATTCCTTGTTCTTTTTGTTTCTTATCCCACTGTCTCTCTTGTTCTTCATTCTCCAATCTCCTCGCTTCCTTCAATTTGTTGATTTCCTTTTCATGTTTCATTCCTTGTTCTTTTTGTTTGTTATCCCACTGTCTCTCTTGTTCTTCATTCTCCAATCTCGTCGTTTCTTTCACTTGGTTGATTTCCTTTTCCTGTTTCATTCCTTGTTCTTTTTGTTTCTTATCCTACTGTCTCTCTTGTTCTTCATTCTCCAATCTCCTCGCTTCCTTCAATTTGTTGATTTCCTTTTCATGTTTCATTCCTTGTTCTTTTTGTTTGTTATCCCACTGTCTCTCTTGTTCTTCCTTCTCCAATCTCATTGTTTCCCTCAATTGCTTGATCTCCCTTTCCTGCTTCATTCGTTGTTCTTCCAACATCTCCGCGTACTCCAACCTTGCTTTGGCTTCTCACTGTTTGATCTGCAAACTGTGGTTCCTTAACGTTTCATTATCCGTTCTCTTTCTTTCCTCTCTTAACATCCTCAGCTCGTTTTGTAATTCTGTCTCTTTGTTTTGGTGTTTTTGTAACTCAGAAGTTTTTTCCCATAATTCCTCGATCATCTCCGCACCTCTTTTGCAGTCTTCCCTCCTCATTTCCTCCATTTTCTTACAGTATTCCCTTAGTCGTTCCAGATATTCTCTTTTCTTTCTATCTCCTGTTCCAGGCTCTCCCTTATCGGATTGCCTGATCTTAGCTCTTCCTTCAGTTGTTCCAATTCCCGTTTTTCCTTTTCCAGCTTTGTTTTCCATTCTTCTTCCAAGTTCTCTCCATCCCGGGAATTATTAATTTGCTCTTCCTCTATTCTTTCGTTCAGTTCACTCTTCTCTTGTTCCAACTCATGGGTACTCCACTCTACTTTCCTCATTTCTCCCTGTCGTTTTTCGAACTGTCTTGACTTTTCCAACAATTCTTCCTTCCTTTGCTCCAGATATTTATCTCCTCTTTTGATCTTCTGTTCTAGGCTTTCTCTTATCTGATTGCCTGATCTTACCTCTTCCTTCAGTTGTTTCAATTCCAAATCGTGTTCACATTTTTACTTTTCTAGCTTTTTTTCCATTCTTTTTCCAAGTTCTCCCTATCCTGGGAGTTACTAGTTTGCTCTTCCTCTATTCTTTTGTTCAGTTGGCTCTTCTCTTGTTCCAGCTTATGGGTACTCCACTCTACTTTCCTCATTTCTCCCTGTAGTTCCTCGAACTGTCTTGACTTTTCCAACCATTCATGGGTAATCCGCTCTACTTTAATCCATTATCCACATAGTTCGTCGACTCTGTTGGCTAAGTCCTCTTTCAGCCACCGAATTCGTTTCTGTTCATCGGCCAATTGTTGTAATTGTTGTACCCCCTCGTACATATCATTTTTCTGAACCTCGTCTGCGTGCCGTTGTGCCTCGTCCAATTTAATTTGTACCTCCTTTATATGATTCTCATAACGCCTTACCTGTTCCAAGGCATCCCCCAATTGTGTCTGAAGCTTGCCAATGTTCGCGTAGTCGTTGTGCCTCGCCTGCCATGGCGCATGCCGTGACGACGTGGTTTAAACCGGTACTTGGCAGCCCCCGCCTCGTGTTGTGCCGTTCGTTGCGCTATTAATAGCCCACTCCCGCTTCGTGTCACGCTGAGATGGAGCCGAGCCGCCATTTTGGGACTCCATGTTTCTTTATAATTTCCAAGTTTTACACCCGATCCGCTCAAAATAAAATCAAATCAAATTTGGACCGTTTTTTTTTCTTCGGGCCTCTCGTAACCAATGTTCGGGGTGCGAAATGCACCACAGGTCCAAATATCCCGCTCCTGACTACCAAATGTTAAGGATTCAGCGGTGGCGGGATTCTCACCCGACTCTTGGCGCCACCCTCACCACCACCGTCTCCGGGGTTATAACACCGGCTGGCTTGGCACAGGCCTCGGGTCACGCGTCTTCAATCGCGATACCAATGTACCCCTGGACCTTACCAGTTGGGGAAATAAACCCTGGTTACAGACTGGTTTTGTCAGATTCCGAGCGTTTTCTGCCAGTCTGTAACCATTTTGGTTTTATATACCAATCGAACAGAGCGTTCCTCGACGCGACACGAATCAACTGAAAGCGGCAACTTCATACGGATCAGCCAGATTTATTGGGGAACATCGGGGAACACAACACAAGCAAAATATTCACGACAATGTTATTATCACTCTATAACCCCTTCTTAACGAGGGAACTATGGATTATGGGTTTTGAGGGGGTCCTTACCGAGATAAGCCTCAAACGACATGCAGACAAGACATAGACAGCATGCAGACAAGACATAGACAGCATGCAGACAAGACAGAGTACTTGGTGATGTTTCATGGACGAGAGGAAAGTGTCAAAAGCACGAATGTCACTCGTAACAAGCCGATGTCCATGGATTTGAGTACCCAAGCTCAAACATGCCACGTGGCAAAATGGAAGCGTCGTACTCTTGCTCCCGGCAGCGCCCGCGCACGCAGCCTGCGTTGAGCGGATCGTTTGACAGATCGGCTGCATTCAGACCCCACGTAATGTTGACTGCACCAGAGTGAAAGATCCACGATGGTATGCTCCAGCTGGCTTTTCACAAGGTCCAGCATACAAGTCCAGGCCTGGCCTGTTCACCAGACAAGGCCAAATCGAGGTGCCAGGCTCTGGCAGGCCGGATCCATGGGATTCCAAGACGTCATCGAGCCGTGACGTGAGTAGGGACAGTCAGAGGCTCCATTGTTTCTCTCTTGCCTTCCCGCCTCGAAGCCCGACTGCTCAACCAGCAGATCGCGCCTCGACATTCATCGTTTCTCTCTTGCCTTGCCGGCACACGCTCGCCTCAAAGCCCGACTGCTCAACTCCGTCCTTACAACCTTGTCTTTTTGGGGCGCGCCCCTTTTAGGAAGCCCACAAACTCCTCCCCTTAGTTTCACTTCCTCTTTTTGGCCACTCCCCCTCTCAGCGCGATAGTCGGAGTCTCGACCGGAGAGAGGAAGGAAGAAGAAGGATCTCTCGATCCACCACCACTGCACAAACAAATAACAGCCTGTGACACCTCCCGACACACATGTAACGTCCATTTTACCAAACAGCCTGGCTAAACATGCATTTAATGAGGGATCTGGGCTAATCCTATTTTTAATAGCCTACTAAGGGCCATTTCTGTAACAATATATATATATATATATATATATATATATATATATATGTATATATATGTGTGTGTTATTCTAAAATGGATCCAGACACCGAAGTATGCATATATTACCATGAAACTGATGATGGCAAACAGCCTAAAATCTGGATAGGTGGCTCCATTTGATGTTTAACTGATGTTGATATATATGTATATATATATATATATATATATATATATATATATATATATATATATATATGTATATGTATATATATATATATATATATATATATATATATATATATATATATATATATATATATATATATATATATATATATATATATATATATATATATATATATATATATATATATATATATATATATATATATATATATATATATATATATATATATATATATATATATATATATATATATATATATATATATATATATATATATATATATATATATATATATATATATATATGTATATATATATATATATATATATATATATATATATATATATATATATATATATATATATATATATATATATATATATATATATATATATATATATATATATATATATATATATATATATATATATATATATATATATATATATATATATATATATATATATATATATATATATATATATACATATGTATATATATATATATATATATATATATATATATATATATATATATATATATATATATATATATATATATATATATATACATATGTATATATATATATATATATATATATATATATATATATATATATATATACATATGTATATATATATATATATATATATATATATATATATATATATATATATATATATATATATATATATATATATATATATATATATATATATATATATATATATATATATATATATATATATATATATATATATATATATATATATATATATATATATATATATATATATATATATATATATATATATATATATATATATATATATATATACATATGTATATATATATATATACATATATATATATATATATATATATATATATATATATATATATATATATATATATATATATACATATGTATATATATATATATATACATATGTATATATATATATATATATATATATATATATATATATACATATATATATGTATATATATATATATATATATATATATATATATATATATATATATATATATATATATATATATATATATATATACATATATATATATATACATATATATATATATATATATATATATATATATATATATATATATATATATATATGTATATATATATATATATATATATATGCCCCAGGAAGGAAAATTGTGAACCACCCCTGGGAAGGGAAAAGCTCATGAACATAGGTTAAACGCAAGTTAAGCTGTAGTATTCTATTTAGTGATTAAGAATACTGTACATCATTTTCATGTGGGTCGACATGCGTTGTGAATGTGATTGAGAATAAGTTTATTTTCTTTCCTTTCTGCACACCTTCAACTCAAACCATTTCTCACAACACATGCACGTGGTGCAGGCAACGAATTCCTGTGTCCTTTTCTTCAGTGGATAATTTGTTGACATGCTCCCAAACCCCCTGACTTATCTCCCATTTGAGTGGAAGCAATCCATCACCCTTGACAGGTGGGCTGTGAGTTCTTGCTCCTTCTCTCCACACCCCCAGATATAACCTCAGCAGAACTTCCCCCTTTGCCAAATGAAACTGTGTTGCCAGGTAGAAAGTAAAGACCTAGCCAATCATCACCTCAGGGGGGCCCTTACTGCCTACTCCAACCCAAACAAAGAACAAGAAAAAGAGCAATCAGAGATTGCAAACCTTCGCCAAAACTTATTTTGAGTGGTGTATTTTCATACGTTTTAGGGTAAATGCAATATGGCTGCCAAACCACGTGACCAATGACATCCTATGTCTGAACCTTTTGTTCCTCATGGACAGGTGGTCATACATGTAAAGTTTTGCCTCAATATGTTCAGCTACTTCAGAGAAGAAGATTTTTGAAGGTTTAAAAAAAATCAACAATGTGGCTGCCGAATCACGTGACTGATGACGTCACGAATATTTTTTCTTTATCCATTTCATCCCTGGATGACCCTCAAAATTTTTCATACTGATTGGATGTGGTGTTCTACATATGCAATTATGAGGTCATAACGGGGGCACCTATGACATCACCACGAATTTCCTCATTCCCCATGAGGAGTACTTGCCATGTGGCAAGTTAAAAAAAAATTCCTGAGTACAGTTTCAGAGATACAGAGGTTTTTACACACAGGAGGAGGCCATTCGGCCCATCATGCCTGCACCACACTAATACCAGATTTTTAGTGAGTTCCAAATGAAGTGACATAAAATGGGAGTCCATGTCCGTTGATCCGTCCGTCCATCCATCCACAATCAATATCTTTCGATCATTATTCTGCAACCTGTGGTCAGAATGACTTTAAACTCGGAGGGATGATACTTGGGGAGATGCCGCAGAGCCTCCAACCTCTCACAATAAAATTTCAGATTTGTCACCAATTCACTAAGTTCATCAGTCTAATCAATTAATCTTCAAAGTCCTAAAACTTGTCGACTACTCATAGTTTTTGCTTCTGGTTTGGTATAATGGTTCCATGGAACAATGTCTTCAGCTTGCCTGAACGATTTTTTCCAAATTTTGGTCCAGGAGGAAAGATGAGTCTTAATGAGTATGAAGTTCATTTGGACCAATTAATCTTCAAAGTACTAAAACTCGAAGAGTATTCGTAGTTTTTGCTTTTTGTGTGGTATAATACTTCTATGGACTATGAAACAATGTCTACACATTATCACAGCGTTTATTTTTCTTCTGAATTTTTGTCCAGGAAGAAAGATAATGAGTCTTAATGAGTATGAAGTTCATTAGGGCCGAAATAAAAAGAATGAATGTTAATGAATACTAGATGACCCGTGAACCCGTTGGGTTCCCGTTGTGACAGCTGTTGATGAAAAAAAAAAAAGATAGCTCAAGTGAACTATACCGCTGAGGTTGTTTGCATTGATCAAATAATCCCAAAGACTACTTGACTGAATCGGAAATTGATTTTTTAATAATTTTTTTCATTGCCCGATTTGAACGAAACTTGATATTGCGAGTCAATGTGAAAAAAAATGGCAAAAAGAAACTCGAAGAAACTATTGTGCATAATCCTCTGAACACAATTTTATTTATTAATGAACATGGAAGTATGAGATCAAAATGGCGATGTTTATTTTATGCTTAAAAATAAATCGTTCTTTGTCTTTACTAAATGTTTGAGATTTTTAAATAAATAGTTTCAAGATAAAAAAAAAGATAGCTCCAGCGAACTCTACCGCTGAGTTTGTTTGCACTGATCAAATTCTTCCAAAGAGTACATGACTGAATCGGGAATTGATTTTTTAATAATTTTTTTCGTTGCCCGATTTGAACGAAACTTGATACTGCACACCGCAAGAGAATGGTGAGTAAGGTGAGCCGAAAATTTTTGCGTTTTTGTGTACCGTTTTGGTTGTTTTTCGGGAACATACATACATACATACAAGATGAGAGTTTTAGTAATACATAAATATCGATTAAGTCGGAACTGAACAGGGCCCACGGGCCATATTTTTTTAATAAATCCGTCAATACCCCTTCCCTTCATGTGGAGCCTTTTGGCTGCTACACTGGTACTCATTTCGCCGACCTCAGAAGGATGACAGGCTGAGTCAACCCCTGGTGTTAATTCAGCGGTAAACTGGGCTTGAACTCAGGACCCTGGGATCCCAAGCCACCACCCTAACTGCTAAGCCAACATCAGGTTTTCGAACAACAGGTCCAAAGTATTTAGGTTTTTCCAACATGGCTGCCACACCACGTGACCAATGACATCATAATTATCATAAAAACATACTTCCGGTTTTGGGCCCCTGTAATTGTTTGCCAAGAAAAGAAAGCGAACAAAATATTTGCAGGTTATTGGTACATATTTCAAGTTTTTGTGGGAACTTTTTTTATTGCATTGAGATGTGTACAAAATTCGTTATGGCAGTCAGAATGTGACAGAAAGTTGTCTTGGAGTATCACCAATGGATGCACGCACATTGCTTGAAAATGATGGAAATATTGTCAAAGTTCATAAATAATTATGTACACGTCTGATTTCAACAAAATTTTTACTACAAAAACTTGAAATATGTTCCTATATCCTGTAAATATTTTGTTTGATTTTGTTTCTGAGTAACAGAATTATAAGGGTTCCAAACCGGGAATAGATACACAGCCCACCCTGTACAGTGTATACAGTATATTCTGATGTACCATATTCTGTTATTCTGTTACAGAACATCAGTGGTGCCTCAGCAGTTTTTTGGCAAGGGTTGTACTGGGCAGTTTGCCATTGCCTTCTCAGCAGTAGTTAGGGCAGGAATTTGAACAGGGTGTCGTCGATAGCTTACCTTCTCTTCGTGAAGGACACCATGGGATATTTAACGCCAGGCAACTAATGCCGGCAGATGCGACGCCTAGTTTCACATCCATCCGAGGAATGGCACACACATTGATGAATTAACTAACCCTGCCGATGAAACAGTGGGATGACAGCTTGTAGTTGGGCCGAGATTTGAACCCAAGATAGACAGCTTAGAGCAAGTGTATGCGTCTCTCGGCCAT
>NC_140974.1:52525494-52562994 GCF_056783735.1 Eptatretus burgeri
TGGTGATTGGACATGATTGGGCACTCATGAAGGGGGCGGTGATTGGACATGAGAGGGTGCTTGTGAAGGGGGCAGAGAAAGAGGTGGGTCGAGGACATGATGGTGATTGGACACGAGGGGTGCTCGTGAAGGGGGCACAGAAAGGAGCTCGGGAGAGGACATGGTGGTGATTGGACACGAGGGGCGCTCATGAAGGGGGCAGTAATGAAGGGAGTGGTGATGAAGGGAGCGGTGATTGGATATGAGAGGTGCTCGTGAAGGGGGCCGAGTAAGGAGCTGGGGAGAGGATATGATGATGATTGAGTGAAGCCTGTATATTGTACACATGTGGTCCGGATCTGATTTCTCACAAACACAACACGGGACCCCAACCAAAATCAAATCGGCTTATTCTTGTCACCTCACCAACTCATGCACCAAGTTGTGTCATAACTCATCCACAACCTTTTGAAATGTCGTGCTCTTTACACTGTATATCATTTTAGCCCGATCTCTCAATTGTGAATAATTATTTTTTTCTAGTATCTGGATCCGTATCCGGATTGTCAACAAAATGGAAAGAATTATTTCTTGCCACACACCCAACGTTCCACCACGTTTTGTCCAAATCCGTGCAAAACCTTTTGAGACATCCTGCTCACAGACAGACAGACAAACAGGGGTGAAAACAACCTCTGTTCACCTTCAGTGGCAGAGGTAATAATATTATTTCCCTTCCAAGGAACTTCAACGCAGGAGAGGCTGTTAGGCCCATTAAGCCTGGGCAAAGGTTGCCAACCGATGGTTGTTGTACATGCTCTAGTACTGCAGCATAGCAAACCAATTGTTCAAATTTGCATAAAAGCACCAAAATTGGTACATATGTAGAATAATGTATTCCGAACAATTCTAGACATGGAGCCACCCGAGTCGAGATATGGAGGTCAGCTTTGGCTGACCAAGGCACAGTCTCGGGTGGCTCCATGTCTAGAATTGTTCGGAATACATTATTCTACATGTGTACCAATTTTGGTGCTTTTATGCAAATTTGAACAATTGATCTGAAATATCAGACTACGCTGCTGGCTACTCTATCCTTTTTAAATGCTGAGCATCAAGAAAGAAAGTAGCACATACCATTTTTAAAGTTTTGGCATGACTTGGTCTGGATTTGAACCACCAACCTGAGACCTCCCAGACTCAGAGCAGACATTTGAACAACTATGACACAGACTGATTACAAAAGGAAATTCGGACTGTAGCCGATGTGCAAAAAACAGCTTTTGTTCAGAAAAAGAGTCGATAAGATGAAAAGATTGAGATCAAATGGCGTTTATCTTTCCCATTATAAAATAAATATACGTATGGCAAAAGGTCAAGTGGTCTGGTATAAAATGTTTCAGTAAATGAGAGTTATATTACATGCTTCCCAAAGGGAGTCAAATGGTCCCCCCCCCTCTCCCATCCCTCCTCCAACTGGGAGATGAAGGAATGGTTGGTCCCACATCAGTGAAGTTCAGCGAAGATGACAGTCCTTTTTCTCTGGGGTTTTCAGCCAGCCTCACACATCAATTGCCTGTTGCTGGATCCTACCATCGATGTACAACAAATAAATAAATAAATAAATAAATTGTTATGACAATGACTTAGGCATAAATTATTTAGTAGTTTATATCCTAAATGGTGTCAACATGCGTTTGTAAACCCCGATTACCATCGACCAGAATTGGATGTCTAGTTAGATTCCTGTCACCCTTATCCTCATGTTTGTCTCTTTTCCCAACTCCCATCCTGTGCATCTAAAACTAGAACGGGCACTCATAGAGCGCATACCTTTGCCGCCACTACTTTTTTTGTTCTTGGTATGAGTGTGGGGAACTGGTTTTCAAGGGCGTGACCCCCTCCCCCGACATTTTACCCCAACCGGTGACATGTGTTATGACGTCATTGTGTCACAAGATTGGGCATTAAATTCTGAACATTTGGTGCTGGGTTCATGTAAAGCGGACAAGAATTGACCGCGTTATGACAAAAACCGCATATTTTTCAAGGTCGTGACCCCCCCTGACCTTTGACCCCTAACTGGTAACAAGAGTATGGGCGCCATTGTGTCATATTGCATATCACAAGATGAGGCGCTGAATTCTGAACATTTTGGCGTTAGTTGCATGCAAATTGAATAAAAATTGACCGTGTTATCGTAAAAAGACGATTTTGACCTTTTCGTGACCTTGACCTTGACCTTTGACCCGAACGATCCCAAAATCTAATCGAATGCTTCCTGGCTAATAACCAATCATCCCACCAAATTTCATGGAATTCGGTTTAATACTTTTTGAGTTATACGAATCACAAGATTACAAATAAATAAATAAATAAATAAATACACGCCGACCAAAACATAACCTTTCGCAGAATGCGAAGGTAATCACCCCCACTGTCCTTTCATCGCACCTCAACATGGAGTGCACGTGTGTGCCATGTCCAGCCATGGGTTTTTACAAACATGGCATGGCCACCCAGTGCAGGCCTTCGATGAAATGACACCCCAGGCAAGGGTCGTCTTTGGCACCACCCCCCCTCCCCTCCGTTTGTTCAGCCTTTGTATGTTATTTGGG
The DNA here is from genome assembly GCF_056783735.1 of Eptatretus burgeri. Lineage (NCBI taxonomy): Eukaryota > Metazoa > Chordata > Myxini > Myxiniformes > Myxinidae > Eptatretus > Eptatretus burgeri. The sequence goes on from NC_140974.1 coordinate 52,528,092, forward strand.
GGGGGGGTGAGTGTAAGCAGTGGTGAGGGGTAGTAAGGTAGTAGCGAATTCAGGCAGTGGTGAGGGGTAGCGAGTGCAGGCAGTGGTGAGAGGGTAGCAAAGGCATGCAGTGATGAGGGGGTAGTGAGGGGGGAGTTAGGGCAGGCAGTGATGAGGGGGTAGTGAGGACAGGCAATGGTGAGGTGGCAGTGAGTGCAGGCAGTGGTTGAAGTGGTACTGAGGGCAAGCAGTGGTTGAGGCAGTAGCAAGGGTTGAGATGTTTAAAATGAATGAAGGTAGGGACAAAATAAGTACAGAAGAGTTCTTCAGCAGAATCGACAGTGATAGCACCAGGGAACAGAACATGAGAGTAAGGAAGAGGAGAGTTAAGACAGTGGTGAAGGTCAGGGTCTTTTACCCAGAGAGTTGTTAAAGCAGGGAATGGTCTCCCTGGAAAGGTAGTGGCAGCAGAAACAGTAGATATGTTCAAATTTAAATTAGATAGGTACCTGGAAGGATTGGAGATGGAAGGGTATAGGATAATGGTTGGACTTGTAAGTTGCTTGAGAATGCAAGAATGATTGTGTACATCTGTGCTGAGTGTGACTCTTTGAAAGGGACTTTAATGTCAAGGGATAGTTTGTGGTTGATGTTGTGTATTCTTCACCCCAAAACCACCTTCACCTACCCCCCCCCCCAAAAAAAAAGTTTTCATTTTTAACACCCTGGTGATATCCCTGTACCCCCACCACTTTTCTCATTCAAACACCGACTCACCGAATCCATCCACAACTTTTTGAGGTATCGTGCTATGTATTAGTTTAACGCTATTTCTCAATGGTGAAGAATCGCTCAAAAAATTATCAGATCCGGATCCGGATTCGGATCTTCACCAAAATTTAATCGGTTCTTTCGTGTCACACATCCAACGTGTCCACCAAGTTTCGTCCAAAGCTGTCAACAACTTTTTGAGATGTGCTCCATATCATTTTTGTCCCTATCTCTCAATGGTGAAGAATCACTTTAAAAATTATAGTAGTCGGATCCGGATCCGAATCCGGATCTTCACTAAAATCATCAGTTCGTCCTTGTCACATACCCAACCAGCCCACCAAATTTCATCCGGATCCGTCCGCAACTTTTTGAGATATCCTGCAAACAGACAGAGAGGAGTGAAAACATAACCTCCTTCACCTTCGGTGGCGGAGGTAAAAACACACATGCATGGGGTGGACAAGACGGATACAGCAGGAAGCTTCAAGGAGAGAAAAACGGGAAATTGGAAGGTGGAGGGATTTAGGTGGGATTAACGAGGGTAGAAAAGATCATGGTCTGTGATTGTAGATGATCTGAGAGAGTGATGAACAGCTGTCTTGAAGACCTGGAGGGAAGAATGAGATTGAAGAGGATTTGGAAGTTGATTTCACAGGTGGGGGGGGGGGGAACAGATGATTGGAGGTAGACATTGGTCTTGGATTGAGGTCGTTTCGCCAGAATGGACCATGTGCAGAAACCCTGGCAGCGGGTGGAGGGGAAGCATGGAAAGAGCAGAAGGCGCAAGACCAGAAAGGAGGCGGTAGAAGACAGAGTGACCACCGACCTTCCACGATGGTGAAGTGATAGGCCCATAGGCTCAGCTTCATTGCGTGTCGATAGCAGTCTCGATGATATCCGTGTTGATGCTGAATTCATCTGGAATCAGCTCACGAGCAGAATCCATTCAAGTCTTAAAACAAATTGGTTCTGACAGTTTCTGATGACATATCTCATGGAGGTTGGAGAAAAGTGTCACTTTTTAACATCTCATCATGCACGATACGTATCTACCGCTTCTTAGAGGTGGAACCGTTGCTCTCTTCTTCCATCCATTTTCCAGTCCCTTCCATTTTCCCAGTTTCCCTCTTCTGTTCTTGTTCCACTATATCATCACTGTTGTACACTTGCAAAAAACAAACAAACATAAGCATTTTACAAGACACTTACTCCTGGAAGTTTACAATTTCTGGATATATTTGATTATTTTTTTTGGTGAGCCTTAGTTCTGCTTAATTTCTGCTTGCGTCAAGTCACGTCAGGTGTGGGAGCATGTGCTGGAGGAGCGTGTCGCTGCGTCCACTTTCCGCCGGTACTCCAGGGACCCCCGTCTTGCGATCCCCCAGGCAGATGCCTGGCTCATCCCCATCCCCTTCAGATGCTGATCAACCTGCTGCAATCACGAGGCATGTGGTCGGCCCATTGGCCACCTCCACTCACGCGACTCCCCCGCTGAGAGAATCTGGTGAGCAGGATCAGCATCAGGAAAATGAGCCACATGTCCATAGAGCCACAGCTGACGATCATGAACGATGCAGGTAACAAATCTCATTTGAATCTCTCTCAGCAACCGCTCGTTGGACACAAAGTCTAACAAGCGAGAGCCAAAGATTCTCCGAAGAGATCTGGTACCAAGGGAATTAAGTCTCCAGCTCAGCTCCCTGGTCAGGGTCCAGGTGTCACATCCATAGAGCAAGACTGGAGGCACCAAGGACCTGAAGACACAGACGTTTGTCCTCCCGTACAGGTACCGGCAGCACCACACCCCATGAACTAGTGGATCCATGACTCCCCAGGCCCAACCCAGACGTTTATGGACCTCTGTCTCACAGTCAGCAGAGACATGAATATCACTGCCAAGGTAAGTGAATCTCTCCGTGACCTCAACATCCTCGCCACAAACAGGAACAGACAAGATAGCAGTATCCAAGATGTCATGGAAAGCCTGGATCTTAGTTTTGACCCAAGAAATCCGTAATCCCAGCGGTTCAGATTCCTCATTCAGCACCTCGAGGGCCACCAAAATGGTATTCAGAGTCTCTGCAAAGATGACTGCATCATCTGCCAAATCAAGGTCAGAGAGTTTGACATTTCCAAACAATACATGACAGCTTGATCTCACCAACATCCTCCCCAGAATCCATTCCATATAAGCGCTAAAAAGTGTGGGGGTCAGTCCACACCTCTGAAGAACTCCAGTCACAACTGGAAATAAGTCAGGGAAGCTATCACCACATCTCACAGCACTATCAGTACAAGGGTATACCTCCCACATCAGATTGATCAGTTTTGGTGGCACCCCACAAAGACCAAGAATCCTTCAGAGGGCATCCTGATTCACTGAATGAAACACTTTACAGAGATCAACATAGGCTGCAAGCAGCCCCTGCCAAAACTCTCGTCTGCGTTCGGTGAGGACCCAAAGGGCAAGGATATAGTCAACATTGACCTCTTTGGTATAAAGCCTGACTGCTCTGGACGCTGGTCAGATGGTGGCATCGCCGATGGTCAGATAGTGGCAATCGCTCAATCAGATGGTGGCGAACCCTATCAATAATTATCCGAGCAAAGACCTTGCCCAGCACTGAGAGCAGCGTCACCCCTCGGTAGTTGTAGCAGTCTTGGCGATCACCCTTCCCTTTCCGGAGAGGGACAACAAGGCCCCTCTTCCAGTCAATTGAGATGATGCCTGTGTTCCAAGGAGAGCGCAGAACTGCATGCAATGACACGAGTTCAGCATTTGCACCAGCCTTGAGAAGTTCAGCATGGATGCCACAGATCCCAGCAGCTACACCCCATTTCCACCGATTCACTGCAGCCTATGTTTCCACAAGCGAAGGTAGATCACAGTTGATTGGAGGGTCAGCAATCAGGATAGTAACACCCCTGATATCCAACTCGACAGCTGGTGGATCAGCCTGGTACAGCCACTTAAAGTAACCAGTCCAGCGGGCCTTTCACTTCGGACTCCTCTGTCAAGAGCTCACCACCCTCTGCTCTAACTGTAGTACACTGAGGGATGGGCTTGGAGGAATGCAATACGTGAATTCCACTGTAAGGAGGGCGAGAATCACTTGACCACAGGTGATGCTCGACATCCTCACAGATTCCTCGCACATAGGCCTCCCTCTCCACCCTAAGCGCATGTACAGTTATATGACTCAGCTCCCTGAACAGCTCAGTTCTGCCATTCAGCCTGGCCCTGAGACTCTGGTCAAGTGTATCCAATTTCCCTTGAGACAAAATTCTTCCTTATCATACGGTGAGTTCCAAGACATCCACTGGCAATATTAAGGATGGGAGTCTTGAAGGCACTCCACAACTCTTCTGAATTCCCCAAGCACACAGGCCCCCCAAATCCCCACTTAGCCTGTTTGCAAACTACTCAGCTACCCTCTCATCAATGAGCTTGCCAACATCCAGCCTCGGCTGGGATGGTACCATTCTCCTGGATTTAAGCTGCAACTTCAGAGTTGCTACAATAAGCCTTTGGTCGGTATTGAGGAACTGAGCACTCCGGTAGACCACACAGTTCTGGATCATCCTCAAGCGACCATCAACGAGCGCATGGTCAATGTCCTTTGCCACACCACCTGTGATGGAATACCACGTCCAGTGATGAGCCTGTGGGTGCTGAAACCATGAACCAGCCACCTTAAGTCAATGAAGTCTTGCAAAGTCAAGTATCTTGGTGCTATTCAGGTTCACAATTGCAAACCCATGGGGATCAACACATGGCTCATAACCATCCTTATCAGTTCCAGTTGATGCATTGAAATTCCCCAAGGGGAGAAGAGTATCTCGCCTGGGGCACCGATCAACCACAGACTCGAGCGTGGCATAGAATGCATCCTTGACGGTGAGATCACTCGCCTCGGTCAGAGCATAAACAGAAACCAGGTGAATGACACCCAAGGAGTGACGAATCCTTCATCTCATCACATGCTTGTTAACTGGTGCTACCTCAATTATCATTGGAGTCAGCTTATTGGAAACAGCTACAGCAACTCTTTGGGCATCGTAACCATCAGTGCAACCAGACCAATAGTCGGTGTAACCACCCACCATGATCTCGCCGCAATCCGGTCTCTGAACCTCAGAGAATGCTGCAATACAGATGTCCAAACGCTTGAGCTCAGATGATAACAGAGACAGATGATCATCCTCTCTTCGGGATAGGACATTCCAGGCAGCCACCCGAAGGGACCACCTCAGCTTAACCCAAGGAGACCACTGCCTGGTGCACAACACCTCAGTGCCACCCCGACACACTCTCCCGCAATCTGACCTGGGAAGGTTACCTCGTGCTTTTCCTCCTTTCATCAAAGATTGGGGGTCCCAAAGGCTTTGCCCCAATCCCATCTAGTGAGCTGTCCTGCATGGGGCAGCTGCCCAAGAGGTACTCCCACGGAGTGGGTTTTCAGATTTATTTGTGCCTTTCGTATGTTTTGCAGAATGTAGTGTTTTACAGTGGCCGGAGTGCAAATCCTGCCACCAACCTCCTAATAAAAAGTAACCCAACTGCAGGAGGACGTCCGCAGACACAATTGGGCACAGATATGGATGGCATTTGGTTCATAAGGAACTCCTCTGCCCTTTGACAGGTTTTGTCTTTAATCCTGCTGGGTGTCCATATCATACACCCTCCTCACAAGAAAACCTGGTGGGGGAGACAGTTTAGTCGCCGACAACCTGACCATGGAACAGGTTAGTGCAGGTTTACATGATACCTGTAGCAGGTCACAGATATGATCTGGCCTGACCTGACAATGGTCGCTTCGCTGACAGGAATATTAAGTCGGGGGGTGGTGGTGGGGGGATGGGCGGGCTGTGAGCGAGGAGTGGTGAGTGGTTGGGGGGAGGAAGGGGTGAGGAAAGGGGAGCGAGGAAGTGTGGGAGAGCGAAAAAGGGGGATAGTGAGGAACGGGGTGGTGGGGGACGGGGGGTGAGAGGGTGAGAGTAAGGCCACACCACACGTCACTATGCACTCTGGGAGAGAGCGAGGGGGTGGGGAGGGAGGGGTGTAGTGGATGTGGGGAAGAGGTGTTCTGGACATGTGTTTGATAGGTGGACTTGAAGGAAAGCAGGGAGGAGGCGGGAGCGTTTATTGGTCCCCTTCTGCCAGCATTAGTGCAGGATTGAACGAAATTGGGTACGTTAAAACAGCACGTTCAAACAGGTCATACTAAATATTGCCTGGATACCGCTCAGAGATGTCTGTCAGGGGTGGAGGAGCTTTGGGAGGAGTTAAGTGTGAGGGAAGGGGAAGGGAAGGAGGGGAATTTTCCTTCAATTGTCAAAAAAAAAATCGTGCCAGCGTTCTTGCCTTTACCTAATTTCCAAATATACCTAAAGCTCTAGAATCACCTAACATGATATGAATTATGGAATTAATCCGAGCGGTGGTTCCGACTGCTGGAAAAAAAAGCTTTCGTTTGTCCAATTCGCACATTCTTTGACACCCCTTCCTCTACTCGACGTCCACAGAGTTGTATGATGGTGGAGGAGATTTGGGAGGATAATAGCGTGAGGGGAGGGAAAGGGAAGGCAGCATGAGAGGAGGGAAGGGAAGGCAGTCAGAGGGGAAAGCAGCATGAGGGAAAGGGAAGGCTGCATGAAGGGGAAGGAAGCAGCATAAGGGGAAGGGAAGGCAGCATGAGGTAAAGGGGAAGGCAGTGTGAGGGGAGGGGAATGCAACATGAGGGGAAAAGAAGGCAGCATAAGGGGAAGGGAAGGCAGCATGAGGTAAAGGGGAAGGCAGTGTGTGGGGAGGGAATGCAACATGAGGGGAAGGGAAGCAGTTTGGATGTTTTATTGTGCTGTTAACGTCCCGGTGTCCTCCCAAATCTGCTCCACCACCGTACAACTCTCTGGAGGTCGAAGAGAGTAAGGAGTATCAAAGAATGTGTGAAGGGGAAGGAAGGCAGTGTAAGGGCAAGGGGGAGCGAAAGCAATCTAAATGGAAGGAAGCCAGTGCACCAGGGTATTACTAGGGAAATAAAAGATGCTTAAACAACAACCTTTTCTATTTAACCGACATGTTCCATATAAAACTGGGCAGCAGCATTTACAAATTAAAACCCATGCTATCCACCTGGCAAAGGCCTGCTTGCATGCATGCCCCCCCCCACCATCCCAGCATTCCTCCAACCTCTTCATGCCCCATGCTAACCATACACGTGCACTGGTGATATACTCATCCTTTCACTCGCACACATGCACGGATTTCTTCATATCCGCATTTCACGGTGGTGCATCCCGTGTGGCTATGATGCTGCAGAATGTCCGCTCTCCACATGGCTTTGGCAATGCAGCACGTCTGCTCCCCATGTGCAGAAGCATATGGTTAGCGAGACGGCCGCATAACCTCCTCCACAGCTCCACGCACCGCGGGCCTGGGTGCGAGTTTGAGTTTGGATCACGTGCCTGTGAAACCCATGCACCGCACACATGTAACCAAGAATGCAGGCAATCACACACCCCACAGAGAGTCATTTGTTCCCATTTGTACCACGTCCATGTATGCACTGTGTACGTACCTCTGTTTTCAGAAACTGCAGACTATTAATATAATGCAGCAACTATTCATATATTTATATTTATATTTTGTCATGAAAGCAGATCACGCAAAACAGTGTAAAGCAACAAAACTCTCTTTACTTGCAGCAACAAAAAAGTACCTCTTCGCTTGCAGAACCTGCCAACTATTAATAAATTGCAGCAACTTTAAACGTATTTATATTAATATTTTATAATGAAAGCAGATCGCACAAAATGGTGAAAAAGAAAAACTGCATATGTAATTACCAAAAAAAAAGGACCCCCTGTGGCCTGTATCACCATGGTCTGCAAAAGCAGGTTATAGAGCACAATGTCGCCCTCAATGAAGTTACACTGTCTGCACATTCCTTAATCTTTTCTTCAATATAAATATAATCTTCTGAACAGGAGAAAAATTAAGCTTTAATGCTTTGTTTAAATAAATACACGTAGTTAAAATAAAAATAAAATTAAAATCGCTTATTTGTCGAAATTTTCAGATTTCAACACTTATTTAGTCCACGAGATCTGATTCTCAAATCAGATATAATATTTTGATTATATACTTTAATTAGTTCTTGAGAGTAGACAAAGGATATAATTAAGTAAGGCCGTGAATTATCTTCCAAAGGAGTGTTTTAATTAACCTAAACACCCAATTTTCACTCTGGCATATCCTCAGAGTTTCCTTCGTATGCATGCAAAGTTTCAGGCTGTTAGGTTTAATGGTTTTGGAGTTATGGAGGAGACACACACACTGACATTTATTAGGATAGATACATGCACACACATATATATATATATATATATATATATATATATATATATATATATATATATATATATATATATATATATATATATATATATATATATATATATATATATAATGACATGTCTTGCAAAATTTTGTGAGTTTCTTGTTCCGAGAACATTTTGAATGCCCCACGCACTTTCGGAAACCTTTCCATGGTCGCATTTATCGATGTGGAAAGCGTTCTTCCGTCTTTGCAACTCTTGGTCACTGGAAAGTGTATGGTCAAAACCAAAGGCACCATCACCACTAATTTAGCTGTCCGGCATGTAATTTTGATTTTGTAAACCTATCGTCAGTCGGTAGAGGGTGCTGTCCATGAGTGATGCGAGAACCGATCGAGTGTGAAAGCCATTTTGGAATAAAAGGAGCACACTTAGCTAAATATTATGTCTGAGAATCCTTGTTATGCAGTAAATCCAACAGGCAAGGCTTGGGTCGGATGGACTCGAACCTTGCCTGCTGGTTAGTTATGAAAGTTGGTGGTGCCTCCATTTTTGAGTATGGATTCTCACAACTACAGCCATTTTAAAAACAATTGTTTTTAATGGCATTTATCACAAACACGCACAGAGGTTAAACCACATGGTTTGCTGTTATCATATCCTTCTATTTTTTTTTTTTTTTAACCTCCTCGATTCTGGTCTTGCTTCCTCCATTCATTCAACCCTCTGACCTGCAATTGCTCAAAGATGCACATGTTCTTCCAGTGACCCCACGCTGATCAAAAACTCCATTCCATGAGGCTTATCACCCATTTCCATTCAATTGTTCCTCTTTCCTCCCGTTTGTGAAAATGCTGTCCGGAGAAAGTTCAATCGCTCTTTTCATTCCACAGGCCACGGATTCAAGTAGGCAGTGCACCACCATATCATGTCATCCCCGTTACGACCTGCGATCTTTCATACCCCATTAACCCTCCCCATATCCAAGCTGTCTCATTCACAGACTATCATTTCTCCCCTCTTTTCTTTCATCATTCATTCATTCCCATGCTTGTTATGTCCACCTGTTGTTCCACTCTCTGTACATTTCCGTTCTTCCCTCCATCACGTGACTTTCCTGCTTTTCCATGAGCCTCCATTTTGTATACAAAAAAGGAATGTTTGCGACAACCAACATACTATGAAACCAAACATTAGACCTATGGTTCTACCATTTCCAAACCAATGAATGACATTTCACAAGCTATTTCATGAGAACCATACATTCAAGGTCACGTGTACCAGGGTTGATAAATACAAGTCCATGGCCTAACGGGAAGAAAGAAAAATATAACAATGGTAATAAGTGTACGTTTAAACGGTTGTAAAAGGGCACGGACTTACTGATCAAATAACACGAGTACACAAGTTAAGGGTTATAGCAGAGATACACTCCATGAAAGCTACTCGACGATACCTTCACACATCTAGCGAAGAAGTAAAAGCCATTTTGACCTTTCCAAATAATTATGGTTTCCCCCCAATGTATTAATGTCAGGTCAGGTTAGATCTGTGACCTGCTGCAGGTACCATGTAAACCTGTACTAACCTGTTCCATGGTCGGGTTGTCGGCGACTAAACCGTCTCCCCCACCAGGTTTTCTGGTGAGGAGGGTGTTTGGATATGGACACCCAGCAGGATTAAAAACAAAAACTGTCAAAGGGCGGAGGAGCTCCTTGTGAGCCAACGGCCATCCATATCTAGTGCCCAACTGTGTCTGCAGATGTCCTCCTGCAGTTGGGTTACTTCTTATTAGGAGGTTGGTGGCAGGATTTGCACTCCAGCCACCGTAAAACCCTTCATTCCGCAAAACACAAAAACGCAAAGAAATCTGAAAACCCACTCCGTGGGAGTACCTCCTGTGCAGCTCACCAGATGACGGGATTGGGGCAAAGCCTTCGTGACCCCCAATCTTTGATGATAGGAGGGAAACCAAGGGGTAACATCCCTGGGTCAGATTGGGGGAGAGTGTGTCGGAGTGGTGCGGAGGTGTCGTCCACCAGACGGCGGTGTCCTTGGGTTAACCTAAGGCGGTCCCTTCGGGTGGGTGCCTGGAATGTCCTATCCCGAAGATAGGATGATCACCTGTCTCTGTTATCATCTGAGCTCAAGCGTTTGGACATCGGGATTGCAGCTCTTTTTGAGGTTCGGAAACCAGATTGCGGCGAGATAATGGTGGGTGGTTACACCTATTATTGGTCTGGTCGCTCTGATGGTTACCATACCCAAGGAGTTGCTGTAGCTGTGTCCAACAAGTTGACCCCAATGATAATTGAGGTAACACCGGTAAACGAGCGTCTTATGAGATTAAGGATTCGTCACTCCTAAGGTGTCATTTCCCTGGTCTCTGTCGATGCTCTGACTGAGGCGAGTGATCTCACCGTGAAGGATGCATTCTACGCCACGATCGAGTCTGTGGTTGATCAGTGCCCCAGACGAGATACACTTCTAGTCTTGGGGGATTTCAATGCATCGACTGGAACTGATAGGGATGGTTATGAGATGTGTGTTGGTCCCCATGGGTCAGGAACTATGAACCAGAATAGCACTAAGTTCCTTGACTTTGCAAGAAGTCATGGACTAAGGGTGGCTGGTTCATGGTTTCAGCACCCACAGGCTCATCGCTGGACTTAGTATTCCAACGCTGGCGGTGTGGCAAAGGAGATTGGCCATGTCCTCATTGACGGTCGTTGGAGGATGATCCAGAACTGCAGGGTCTACCGGAGTGCTCAGTTCCTCAATAATGACCACATGCTTGTTGTAGCAACTCTAAAGCTGCACCTTAAATCCTGGAGAATGGTACCATCCCAGCCTTGACTGGATGTTGGCAAGCTCAGGGATGAGAGAGTAGCTAGGAGTTTGCAAACAGTCCGAGTGGACATTTGGGGTGTCTGGGTGCTTTGGGGGGTCCTGAAGGGTTATGGATAACCTTCAAGACCACTGTCCTTGATGTTGCCGGTGGATGTCTTGGAACTCACCGCAGGGCAAAGAAGAATTTTGTCTCTCAAGAGACACTGGATACCATTGAGCAGAGTCGCAGGGCCAGGCTGAATGGCAGAGCTGAGCTGTTCAGGGAGCTGAGGCGTAAAACTGTATGTGCACTAAGGGTGGACAAGGAGGCCTATGTGCGAGGAATCTGTGAGGGGGTAGAGCATCACCTGTGGACAGGTGATTCTCGTCCCGCTTACAGGGGAATTCGCGCATTGTGTTCATCCAAGCCCATCCCTCGGAGCACTGCAGGTAGAGCAGAGAGTGGTAGGCTCTTGACAGAGGAGTCTGAAGTGAAGGCCCGCTGGGCCAGTTACTTTGAGCAGTTGTACCAGGTTGATCCACCAGCTGTCGATTTGGACGTCAAGGGTGTTACAATCCCTGTTGCTGACCCTCGAATCAACTGTGGTCCACCTTCGCTTGTGGAAACACGGGCTGCGGTGAACCAGTTGAAACGGGGCAAAGCTCCAGGGATCTGTGGCATCCATGCTGAACTTCTCAAGGCTGGTGGAAATGCTGCACTCGTGTCGTTGCATGCAGTTTTGTGCTGTGCCTGGAAAACAGGCATCATCCCAACTGATTGGAAGAGGGGCCTTGTTGTTCCTCTCTGGAAAGGGAAGGGTGATCGCCAAGACTGCAACAACTACCGAGGGGAGACGCTGCTCTCAGTGCCGGGCAAGGTCTTTGCTCGGATAATTCTTGATAGGGTTCGCCACCATCTGCTTGAGCACCAGTGTCCAGAGCAGTCAGGCTTTACACCAAAGAGGTCAACGATTGACCGTATCCTTGCTCTTCGTGTCCTCACCGAACGCAGACTAGAGTTTCGGCAGGGGCTGCTTGCAGTCTATGTTGATCTCTGTAAAGCGTTCGAATTCAGTGAATCGGGATGTCCTCTGGAGGATTCTTGGTCTTCGTGGGGTGCCACCAAAACTGATCGATCTGATGTCTAAACTCTACTCTGGTACTGAGAGTGCTGTGAAGTGTGGCGGTTCCATCTCTGACTTATTTCCAGTTGTTAATGGAGTTCGTCAAGGGTGTGTACTGGCCCCCACACTTTTCAGCACTTGTATGGACTGGATTTTAGGGAGGATGTCGGAGAGATCAAGCTGCGGTGCATCACTTGGGAATGTCAAGATCTCGGACCTTGATTTTGCAGATGATGCAGTCATCTTTGCAGAGACTTTAGATATCCTTTTGGGGGCACTCGATGTGCTGAATGAGGAGTCGGAGCCGCTGGGATTACGGGTTTCTTGGGTCAAAACTAAGATCCAGGGTTTTGGTGACATCTTGGATGCTGCTGTCCTGTCTGTGTCTGTTTGTGGTGAGGATGTTGAGGTCGTGGAGAGATTCACTTACCTTGGCAGTGATATTCATGTCTCTGCTGGCTGTGAGTCAGAGGTCAATAGACGTCTGGGTTGGGCCTGGGGAGTCATGGATTCACTGGATAATGGGGTGTGGCGCTGCCGGTACCTGTGCGGGAGGATGAAAGTCCAAGTCTTCAGGTCCTTGGTACTTCCAGTCTTGCTCTATGGATGCGAGACTTGGACTCTGACCAAGGATCTGAGACGGAGACTTAATTCCTTTGGTACCAGGTCTCTTCGGAGAATCCTTGGCTATCGCTGGTCGGATTTTACGTCCAACGAGCGGTTGCTGAGAGAGACTCGGATGAGATTTGTTACCTGTATAGTCCGAGAAGCGTCAGTTGCGGCTGTATGGACATGTGGCTCGTTTTCCTGATGCTGATCCTGCTCACCAGATTCTCTCAGCGGGGGAGTCTCATGAGTGGAGGAGGCCAGTGGGCCGACCACGTGCCTCGTGGTTGCAGCCATTGACCATCATCTCAAGGAGTTGGGGATGGGCCTGGCATCTGCCTGGGGGATGGTCAGATGGAGGCCCCTGGAGTACCGGCGGAAAGTGGACGCAGCGACGCGCTGTTCTGGCACATGCTCCCATACCTGACCTGACCTGACCCAATGTATGGGCTAAAGTAAGACCTGAATAATTGCTCATCAACACAGTAAAAACAACAGAAAATATTGTTGTAGTGCCGGGTTTGGGGGCTTGGAATGACCGCCAGATGGAGCAGTTGGGTCGTCTCCCACCGAACACCCGGAATTGAAGGTCGTCACTCAGGATAATTCCGAAGTTGACGGGTCGCTTAATGGACCGTGGTCAGGTCAGGTATGGGAGCATGTGCCAGAACAGCGCGTCGCTGCGTCCACTTTCCGCCGGTACTCCAGGGGCCTCCGTCTGGCCATCCCCCAGGCAGATGCCAGGCCCATCCCCATCTCCTTGAGATGATGGTCAACCTGCTGCAACCATGAGGCACGTGGTCAGCCCACTGGCCTCCTCCACTCATGAGACTCCCTCGCTGAGAGAATCTGGTGAGCAGGATCAGCGTCAGGAAAACGAGCCACATGTCCATACAGCCGCAGCTGACGCTCACGGACTATGCAGGTAACAAATCTCATCCGAGTCTCTCTCAGCAACCGCTCGTTGGACACAAAATCCGACCAGCGATAGCCAAGGATTCTCCGAAGAGACCTGGTACCAAAGGAATTAAGTCTCCGTCTCAGATCCTTGGTCAAAGTCCAAGTCTCGCACCCATAGAGCAAGACTGGAAGTACCAAGGACCTGAAGACTCGGACTTTCGTCCTCCCGCACAGGTACCGGCAGCGCCACACCCCATGATCCAGTGAATCCATGACTCCCCAGGCCCGACCCAGACGTCTATTGACCTCCGGCTCACAACCTGCGGAGACATGAATATCACTGCCAAGGTAAGTGAATCTATCCACGACCTCAACATCCTCACCACAAACAGACACAGACAGGACAGCAGCATCCAAGATGTCACCGAAAGCCTGGATCTTTGTTTTGACCCAAGAAATCCGTAATCCCAACGGCTCCGACTCCTCATTCAGCACCTCGAGGGCCCCCAAGAGGATGTCTAAAGTCTCCGCAAAGATGACTGCATCATCTGCAAAATCAAGGTCCGAGATCTTGACATTGCCAAACGATGCACCGCAACTTGATCTCTCCGACATCCTCCCAAAAATCCAGTCCATACAAGTGCTGAAAAGTGTGGGGGCAAGTACACATCCCTGACGAACTCCAGTAACAACTGGAAATAAGTCAGAGGCGGTACCACCACACTTCACAGCACTCTCAGTACCAGAGTAGAGTTCAGACATCAGATCGATCAGTTTCGGTGGCACCCCACGAAGACCAAGAATCCTCCAGAGGACATCCCGATTCACTGAATCGAATGCTTTACAGAGATCAACATAGGCTGCAAGCAGCCCCTGCCGAAACTCTCGTCTGCGTTCAGTGAGGACACGAAGAGCAAGGATACGGTCAATCGTTGACCTCTTTGGTGTAAAGCCTGACTGCTCTGGACGCTGGTGCTCAAGCAGATGGTGGCGAACCCTATCAAGAATTATCCGAGCAAAGACCTTGCCCGGCACTGAGAGCAGCGTCACCCCTCGGTAGTTGTTGCAGTCTTGGCGATCACCCTTCCCTTTCCAGAGAGGGACAACAAGGCCCCTCTTCCAGTCAGTTGGGATGATGCCTGTGTTCCAGGCAGAGCACAAAACTGCATGCAACGACGCGAGTGCAGCATTTCCACCAGCCTTGAGAAGTTCAGCATGGATGCCACAGATCCCTGGAGCTTTGCCCCGTTTCAACTGGTTCACCGCAGCCCGTGTTTCCACAAGCGATGGTGGACCACAGTTGATTCGAGGGTCAGCAACAGGGATTGTAACACCCTTGACGTCCAACTCGACAGCTGGGGGATCAGCCTGGTACAACCGCTCAAAGTAACCGGCCCAGCGGGCCTTCACTTCAGACTCCTCTGTCAAGAGCCTACCACTCTCTGCTCGAACTGCAGTGCTCCGAGGGATGGGCTTGGATGAACGTAATGCGCGAATTCCCCTGTAAGCGGGACGAGAATCACCTGTCCACAGGTGATGCTCTACCCCTCACAGATTCCTCGCACATAGGCCTCCTTGTCCACCCTCAGTGCACGTACAGTTTTACGCCTCAGCTCCCTGAACAGCTCAGCTCTGCCATTCAGCCTGGCCCTGCGACTCTGGTCAATGGTATCCAGTGTCCCTTGAGAGACAAAATTCTTCTTTGCCCTGCGGTGAGTTCCAAGGCATCCACCGGCAACATCAAGGACGGTGGTCTTGAAGGTGCTCCACAACTCTTCAGGACCCCCAAAGCACCCAGACCCCCAAGTGTCCACTCAGCCTGTTCGCAAACTCCTCAGCTACTCTCTCATCCCTGAGCTTGGCAACATCCAGCCTAGGCTGGGATGGTACCATTCTCCAGGATTTAAGGTGCAGCTTTAGAGTTGCTACAACAAGCCTGTGGTCAGTATTGAGGAACTGAGCACTCCGGTAGACCCTGCAGTTCTGGATCATCCTCCAACGACCGTCAATGAGGACATGGTCAATCTCCTTTGCCACACCGCCAGCGTTGGAATACCAAGTCCAGCGATGAGCTTGCGGGCGCTGAAACCATGAACCAGCCACCCTAAGTCCATGACTTCTTGCAAAGTCAAGGAACTTAGTGCTATTCTGGTTCATAGTTCCTGACCCATGGGGACCAACACACACCTCATAACCATCCCTATCAGTTCCAGTCGATGCATTGAAATCCCCCAAGACTAGAAGTGTATCTCGTCTGGGGCACTGATCAACCACAGACTCGAGTGTGGCGTAGAATGCATCCTTCACGGTAAGATCACTCGCCTCAGTCGGAGCATAAATAGAGACCAGGGAAATGACACCTAAGGAGTGACGAATCCTTAGTCTCATAATACGCTCGTTGACCGGTGTTACCTCAATTATCATTGGGGTCAGCTTATTGGACACAGCTACAGCAACTCCTTGGGTATGGTAACCATCAGAGCGACCAGACCAATAGTAGGTGTAACCACCCACCATTATCTCGCCGCAATCCGGTCTCCGAACCTCAGAGAGAGCTGCAATCCCGATGTCCAAACGCTTGAGCTCAGATGATAACAGAGACAGGTGATCATCCTCTCTTAGGGATAGGACATTCCAGGCACCCACCCGAAGGGACCGCCTCAGGTTAACCCAAGGAGACCGCCGTCTGGTGGACGACACCTCAGCACCACTCCGACACACTCTCCCGCAATCTGACCCAGGGATGTTACCCCGTGGTTTCCCTCCTATCAAAGATTGGGGGTCCCGAAGGCTTTGCCCCAATCCCATCATCCGGTGAGCTGCCCTGCGAAGGGAAGCTGCACAGGAGGTACTCCCACGGAGTGGGTTTTCAGATTTTTTTGCGTTTTTGCGTTTTGCGGAATGAAGCGTTTTACGGTGGCTGGAGTGCAAATCCTGCCACCAACCTCCTAATAAGAAGTAACCCAACTGCAGGAGGACGTCCGCAGACACAGTTGGGCACTAGATATGGATGGCCGTTGGCTCACAAGGAGCTCCTCCGCCCTTTGACAGGTTTTGTTTTTAATCCTGCTGGGTGTCCATATCCAAACACCCTCCTCACCAGAAAACCTGGTGGGGGAGACGGTTTAGTCGCCGACAACCCGACCATGGAACAGGTTAGTACAGGTTTACATGGTACCTGTAGCAGGTCACAGATCGAACCTGACCTGACAATGGACCGTGGACGCCAATATTAAGACCGCGCGGTTAGGGTCTTTTTGTCCGATTCCAATTTACCTAATTAGCCACGTGGTCGAGCTACCAGGGAAGCCACAGCCTCGGCCGGCTTTGTCCTAACCGAGTCGCTCTTACCGACTCGGATCCAGCGTAACCGAGTGGGAATTACTAAAGCCGCGCCCAAATAACAATTTCCGGCACAATTGGCCTCACTATAACTCAAACCCGAACCATGCAAGGCCAATGAGAGAAAGCACAGAAAACGAGCTGGTACATTTAACAAGAGGGTTTATTTTACAAATAATTATCAGGGAGGGAGACCCAGAGCAGGGTTAAACCGATTAAAATGCAATGTACAATAAGCAAGGCACTTATAAGACTGGCCACAGACAGACACACACACCCAAAAAGAAATGGCACCAACTGGCCTTCATTCGGACCCTCCAGCCACGGAGGATAGGCAAGCTGAGGGTTAGAGTTTGGTCGCGTACCTGGCCACCTCGTGCGGTTTCACCGACCCGCACTTGTGGAGCTCGGAGTTCATGGAAGAGAACGGGGATCCCCAGCTCGAGCACTCCAACGCAACCCACCACGGTGGGACTCAAACCCACAAACCAGAACCCAACGAGCGCAGCCAGGATCCTACGAATGATTGGCCAGCCACGAACGATGACCGACGACCAGGAGAGCCCAACAGACCAGAAGCAAGGAACGACCTCCAAGGAACCAAGGAATACCCCCGGATACAGCTCGCGATCCTTCTTATCCCTCCCCCGTGCGGAGTGGAGGGATCCGCTCTCGGGTAACTTGCCTCCGGATTTGATGGGGCGTTTTCGAGTGTCGTGGTGGCCAGCCGCGATTGAAGGAGGGGCGTGTCGGCATCTCGGTGCTCCTCCCACGAGAGAGGCTCTTTTGCCTTCCCCAGTGTCGACAGGGGAGACATTCTTCTTTGATGGGGTGGAGTCAGAGCTCATGAGGGGGGGGGCTCCGCCCACCTCCATAGTCAGAAACACGTGCGTTATGGCGCCGTGGTGTGAAGTTAAAATTGGGCGGGTGAAGCGCTTGTTCACCCGCAGAGTGGGAGGAAGAGTGAAGTGAGGGTTTTGTTGGTGTTGGTAGATTTAAAGATGTAAAAAAACCTGACTATAAAAGAAACCCGCAGCGCACACATGAAATTAACCCATTAGACATCGGGGAGGGATTCTAACTAACCACATATACTTAACGAGATAACTGAACTATGGGACTGCTGACTGTCTATGTGCAAAAGGCTTCCAAATTCGTAACAATATACTAACTGTCCTGTTTTAATCTCTATTATAATACCAAGCTTGCACACTAAAAACTCGGCTCGCCGTCACACGATCCCTATGAAATTGCTGTGGCACTTAGCGGACATGCCGACAATGTTTGGGAAGTCTTGGCGTTCCATCGTACCACTTGCATTTTGCACAATGCGTATTTTTGTCATTCACCGTGTACGGTCTGTCGTCTGCTACCAGCTATGTTGTACTGCTATCCCGTGCATGTGCACGGGTATCGCTAGTTTTATAAGGTAGGAACCGGACAGAGCAAGCATATTTGGTCGTGATTCGAGGAAAAGCTTAATTTACTTCGAGCAAAACTAAATGCTTAGCATGGAAAAAGGTCATGTCCAACCGTTTGACCATGCAGAGCTCCATCCATCCATTGGGATCATACTCTGTGCAGAGTGTTGGAGCTGCCTGAGGAGTCTCTTAGGCTATTGGACACAATCCTGGATGGGTCACCACTCCAACACAGTATACCAGCATGATGGTATTCATTTTGCAGACTTCAGAAGGATGACAGGGAGAGTCAACCCCACCTGGCATTAATTCAACAGCAAATGGGGATTTGAACTCAGGATCCCAGGATCCCAAGCCCACCATCCTAACCATTAAGCCAACACCAGGCATATACAGAGCTCATTTGCTTGGAATTCACCCAAAGTTTGATGAAGTTTCCAAAGTCGATGATGCGCATTCAAAATGTTCTAGGAATGAGATTCTTCCAGTGATTTAAGAAACAGCATTTACCTACCTACACACACACACACACACACACACACACACACACACACACACACACACACACACACACACACACACACACACACACACACACACACACACACACACACACACACACACACACACACACACAAAGCTTGGCTTCAGAGGAGCATGCTTGCACACTGCAAACACATATTCAGGGTTA
Organism: Eptatretus burgeri; assembly: GCF_056783735.1. Taxonomy (NCBI): domain Eukaryota; kingdom Metazoa; phylum Chordata; class Myxini; order Myxiniformes; family Myxinidae; genus Eptatretus; species Eptatretus burgeri. Next base: position 52,547,096 of record NC_140974.1, read on the forward strand.
GGGTTCGGGTTCGGGTTCGAATGGAATGCTTGAGTGCTGAAGCCACTTGGTGAGCGCTGCACAAAAGAAACTTGGTAACTGAACAAATTCCAGATTAATTTCATGTTGACGAGGACAAACACCTACAGTGGAGTCTAGATTATGACTTATTTTGGCCATACTGATTAATTTGTCCCTCAGAGGGCAGATTTTGACACGACACTTGGCAAGATAGATGCGACGAGGCAAGTTAGAAGTTGGTACGAATCTAAAGCGAGTTTTTATTTTAATTATTTATTTTTTCCAAACGTGGTTTAAAAACTGTGAAAATTATTTGGTGAGAGGAAGGAGGGGAAGGAGTGGGGTGGGAACCCAGAGGGGGTGGGGGTGAGGGTGAAGGAGGGGTGAGGGTGAAGGAGAGATGGGAAGGGTGGAGGAGGGAGGAGAAGAGAGGAGAAGGAAAGGGGTGGGAGTACGTTTCCAAAACCATCACAATATACTGTGTAATATATATATATATATATATATATATATATATATATATATATATATATATATATATATATATATATATATACATATATACATACACACACACACACACACACACACACACACACACACACAGTGGTGAGAACAAGTATTTGATACACTGCCGATTTTGCAGGTATTCCCACTTACAAAGCACGTAGAGGTCTGTAATTTTTATCACAGGTACACTTCAACTGTGAAAGACGGAATCTAAAACAAAAATCCTGAAAATCACATTGTATGATTTTTAAATAATTAATTTGCATTTTATTGCATGAAATAAGTATTTGATCACCTACCAACCAGTAAGAATTCTGGCTCTCACAGACCTGTTAGTTTTGTCTTTAAGAAGCCCTCCCATTCTCCACTCATATCCTGTATTAACTGCACCAGTTTGAACTCGTTATCTGCATAAAAGACAGCTGTCCGCACTCAATCAATCAGACTCCAACTTCACCAAAATGGGCAAGACCAGAGAGCTGTCTAAGGACATCAGGGACAAAATTGTAGACTTGAACAAGGCTGGGATGGGCTACAGGACAATAGGCAAGCAGCTTCGTGAGAAGGCAACAACTGTTGGCGCAATTATTAGAAAATGGAAGAAGTTCAAGGTAACTGTCAATCTCCCTCGGTCTGGGGCTCCATGCAAGATCTCACCTCGTGGAGCCTCAATGATCATGAGAGGTGAGGGATCAGCCCAGAACTACATGGCAGGACCTGGTCAATGACCTGAAGAGAGCTGGGACCACAGTATCAAAGAAAACCATAATTAACGCACTACGCCGTCATGGATTAAAATCCTGCAGCGCACGCAAGGTCCCTCTGCTCAAGCCAGCACATGTCCAGGCCCGTCTGAAGTTTGCCAATGACCATCTGGATGATCCAGAGGAGGATTGGGAGAAGGTCATGTGGTCTGATGAGACCAAAATAGAGCTTTTTGGTTTAAACTCCACTCGCCGTGTTTGGAGGAAGAAGAAGGATGAGTACAACCCCAAGAACACCATCCCAACCGTGAAGCATGGTGGTGGAAACGTCATTATTTGGGGATGCTTTTCTGCAAAGGGGACAGGACGACTGCACCGTATTGAGGGAGGATGGATGGGGCCATGTATCGCGAGGTCTTGGCCAACAACCTCCTTCCCTCAACAAGAGCATTGAAGATGGGGCGTGGCTGGGTCTTCCAGCATGACAACGACCCGAAACACACAGCCAGGGCAACTAAGGAGTGGCTCCGTAAGAAGCATCTCAAGGTCCTGGAGTGGCCGAGCCAGTCTCCAGACCTGAACCCAATGGAAAATCTTTGGAGGGAGCTGAAAGTCTGTGTTGCCCAGCGACAGCCCCGAAACCTGAAGGATCATGAGAAGACCTGTATGGAGGAGTGGGCCAAAATCCCTGCTGCAGTCTGTGCAAACCTGGTTAAGAACTACAGGAAACATCTGATCTCTGTAATTGCAAACAAAGGTTTCTGTACCAAATATTAAGTTCTGTTTTTCTGATGTATTAAATACTTATTTCATGCAATAAAATGCAAATTAATTATTTAAAAATCATACAATGTGATTTTCAGGATTTTTGTTTAAGATTCCATCTTTCACATTTGAGGTGTACCTATGATGAAAACTACAGACCTCTATGTGGTTTGTAAGTGGGAAAACCTGCAAAATCGGCAGTGTATCAAATACTTGTTCTCCCCACTGTATATATATGTGTGTGTGTGTGTGTGTGTGTGTGTGTGTGTGTGTGTGTGTGTGTGTGTGTGTGTGTGTGTGTGTGTGTGTGTGTGTGTGTGTATAGCAGTTTTTTGCAGACAAAGATCAAGGAAAGAATTGTTGGCATGCTTGTTGGTGGCTGGAAAGGCCAATCCTGGATTTACAGGGCCTGGGGCATGGGAAATCCTGTCCTGCAACTGCTCGAGTTGCCACCGATTCTTTCCTCCTCCTGCGTTTCTCCTTTGCAGTCTGTCTACCTCAAAGCGACGAGATGCCTTCTTGATGTCTGACCACCAACCATCTCTGTGCAGCATCCTTCTCCCAAGTCCTGTGGTCGATGCCAGCCAAGGCAAGCTGTCTCTTGAGCTCGTCTTTGAAACGCTTTCGGGCAGCACCCCTGTTGCATTTGCTGGAGCATAATTGGCCATAGAAGACAGCTTTTGGCATTCTTAAGTCCTCCATCGGTGCAACATGGCCAGACCAGCGCAGCTGTCATTGTAGCAGAGTGCGCTCCACATTGGAAATGCCAGCTCTGTCGAGGACTGCATTGTTTGTAATGTAGTCCTGCCACTTGATGTTCATGATGGAATGCAGGCAGCGTTGATGAAAGTACTCAAGCATGCAGATTTGTCTTCTTTAGAGGACCCATGTCTCTGAACCATAAAACAGGGTGGTAAGGACTACTGCTCTGTACACCTGGATTTTGGTGGGAATGTGGAGTGCATGGTTCTGCCAGACATGCTTGGAGAGGGGATCGAAGGATCTGCTTGCCTTGAACAGTCTGTTGTCAATGTCCTTTTCCACTGTAGCATCGTTTGCAATGACACTGCCCAGGTAAGTGAAGCTCTCTACTGCAGTCAGCTCGTGGCCATCAATGTTGATCTTGGGTGGGTTGTAGTTCACACAAGGAGGTGGCTAGTGCAGTATTTCAGTTTTCTTCAGGCTGATGGTGAGGCCGAATGCCTGAACTGCTTCAAAGAAACAGTTGACTATGTGTTGGAGAGCTTCTTCTGTGTGGAGTCATCAGCAAAGAGGAGCTCAATGATGAGCTTCTCTGAGGTCTTGGTCTGTGCCAGAAGCCGTCAGGTTGAGGAGGCTGCCATCGGTGCAGAAGCAGATGTTGATTCCCTCTGAGAGATCAGACTTTGCCTCCTGGAGCATCATGCTGAAGAAGATTGAGAAGAGGGTTGTGGAGCAAGCACACATCCCTGCTTTACACCATTTGAAATGGGGAAGCTGTCTGAGAAGGTCCCATTATGCTTGACCTGACCTTGCTGGCCCTTGTTTAGTTGGCGAAGAATTGTGACGAGCTTAGGCGAACACCCCAGTTTGGACAGGATCTTCCACAGTCCATCTCGGCTAACTGTGTCAAAAGCTTTGGTCAGGTCAATTAACACAGCAAGCAGGCCCATGTTCTGCTCCATACATTTTTCCTGGATCTCTCCGAGCACGAATATCATGTCGGTAGTGCCCCTGTTTCGTTTGAAACCACACTGGCTTTCCAGGAGATTTTCTTCTGCAATGGATAGGATGAGCCTGTTCAGAAGCACCCTGCCCAAGATTTTGCCAACGATAGACTATAGGGTGATGCCTCTGTAGTTGGAGCAGTCTACCCTTTCTCCTTTGTTCTTGTACAGGGAAACTGACTGTGTCTTGGAAGTCCTGAGGAACAGTTCCTTTTTCCCAACCTTCTGAGAGCAGGTCTGTCAGATTGATCAGAAGTATATCTCCACCTTCTTTGTATGCCTCTGCTGGAATTCCATCAATTCCTTGGGCTTTGCATGACTTTAGCTGTGCTATGGCTTTCTTCACTTCAGCACAGCTAGTATAGGTGGTTCATCCAGTTCCATCTTAACAATAGACTGTACTTCATATATAAGAACAGGGTGTTCCAAAAAGACCCAGCCAACTTTGGTTGTTAATATATTTGTACCACAAAGGATACGATACCCTTTGTTGTTTTATATGACACACAACCTCATGAAGTTTTCTTTATTTTCGGGTCTGGTGGTTTAATATAAAAGAAAATGGTGACTTCACAGGAGAAAGCCCAATGCGTCGAATGGTTCATCAAGACAAGATCTGACACACAAGTTCAGCATAATTTCCATACAAGGTATGGAAGAAATCTGCTATCGTGAACAAGTATCAGAGAGTGGTAGAAGAGGTTTAAGGAGACCAGAAGTTGTTAGAAACAGAAAAGTACCTGTCGACCAAGCACAAATGCAGCAGATGTTGAACGAGTGCTTGAATCATTTCAACAAAGTCCCAAAAAATCAATTTGATGCACATCCTGAGAACTGGGACTACCAACCACCACTATACACAGGATTTTGCATAAAAGACTGAAGCTTTATTCCTGTAAATGCAAGGTGTTTGCCTTGAAAATGCTGAGTCGCATAGAGGATGATGAAGATTACCTGGAAAAGGTCTTGTTCACAGATGAAGCTTGCTTTCATGAATCGAGGAAGGTCAACCGGCACAATGTGAGGATTTGGGGCTCTGAAAACTCCCCCGTGGTCATTGAACACATACGCAACAGTCCAAAGGTCAATGTGTGATGTGGCCTTCTCCATGACTGCTTGTGGGTCCGTTTTTCTTTGCAGAGCTACAGTGACCTCAACAATTTACATGAAGATGTTGGAATGATTCGCCTTCCCACAGATTGAAGATCTGCAATGCAACATTTTTCTACAGGATCTGGGGCTCTGAAAAATAATATATAAAGCTGTTTCTAACCACTGACTCACTGACTGTACTGATGGACATCGAAGCCGATACACAGGAAAAATTCACAGAACTGGCAGAAAGCATCCAAAAGTGAAAATATAAATAAATGAAAATAAAAAAATGAACAAAAAATAAATGAAAAAATGCAGGTGAGCGACCTGAGACAATGGAGAAGCATGGTATTTTGTGTGTCGTCGGACAACGAAGCCGTTACACTGGGAAAAATCATAGAACCATTGGAAAGCATCCGTACATGAAAATATAAATAAATAAAAATAAATAAATGAAAAAACTAAATGCAGGTGAGCTACCCAAATCAATGGGGGAAGCAGGGTAATTTTGTGTGCAGAAGAAGGTGAGCTAAATGCAGGTGAGCTACCCAAATCAATGGGGAAGCAGGGTAACATAAAATGCTGATACACCAGGAAAAATCACAGAACTGTGAGAAAGCATCCATAAATGAAAAGAGAAATAAATGAAAACAAAATGAAAATATATAAATGAAAAATCAAATGCAGGTGAGCAACCTGAGCCAATGGGGAAGCATGGTTGGTATGCATACAAAATGTGTAAGCATACCCCACTAGTACAAAATATATATATATATATATATATATATATATATATATATATATATATATATATATATATATATATATATATATATATATATATATTGTTGCGAATTCGCGCCCGCCGGCGTGCGGACGGCCACGTAACTCGGATCGCGGTACGTCGCCCACCGGACGGACAATTCAGTCGTGACCCTCCGGGAACTATCGCCCGGAGCCAGTCACGGGTGGGCCTTTCGACCTCACCACAATCGTGCCAATCGGCCACCCACGTAGGATAGGGTTGTTCGCCAAACTCGACCTACCTAAGTACACACGTGGATGGTAAACCGGGCGATCGTACCTCGCTGCAGGTCGACTTCGGACACGAGCCGCTTGGGCGGCCCGTTCCGTACTATCGGGATAACCGAGCAGTGTTATCGTCGACCTCGACGGTTCAGATTATTTACCGGGCGTTTTGCACCCACTACGAACCCTTTACGTGAAGCAGGATGGCGATTCAATTCGGAAAAGACGAAGCGAAACGGGAAAACAGTTCACACAATGCACATTTATTTCACGGCCCACGAAAAGCACGTATATACAGCCAGTTTGACAGCTAACAGTCAAAATGCACATAAAGCAACCAAAACAATAAAAGCAACAACGACGCAGAGTTAATACCGACTACGCGCACACACGGCAACACTTATACAGCTTTACTTCGCAGATGGCGCCAACACACATGTACACAAAAGCAAAGGAAAGAAGCCACCCTCATAGACAAGGAGGCAGACAGGCCTGTAGGCCAAATGTGCACGGGACCTAGAGGAGCGGCCAGGTCTGCGAGCCCGGGGGGGGTCCTACCCGCGTTGGCGGCGAGCCGCAAATGTGGCGGCGCGGCTGTGCCCCGACTCCATGCTCCTTGGCAGGTTTCGTTGGCACGACGTTTGGAGTGGGGTGGGAACGGGGCCCCCTTTTGCACTATCTCAGCATGGGGAAAAGGGGGAATTGTTGATGCCCTGGGGGAGGAGAATGGCTGGCTGGCTTGGGTCCCGCGACGAAACGAGCGATTCCCCACACCGTAACCTCGTCGCCGACCGCCGTCCTTCTTGCCTCGGACCCGAGCTCCATTGCCTCTTCCCGCAACTCTTCTCAGTTCCGCACTCTCCTCACCCGACCGACTCGACTCTCCCACTCCCAATTCGCGTTGCGCTCGCCTTTTTATAGGCGGGCAGGAGAAGCCAGTATGCAAATATTCGGATCAGAATGACCTTGGGGGCGGAGCCACGCTCGCCCATTGGTCGGAGGAAACGGGGGGGGTGAACCTCCCCTGATCCCAGAATTTGCATATATCGACTTCACACACACGCGCCTGGAGGCGGGGACAAGCCGCCCCGCGCTCGCTAATTGGACGGAGGAAAAGTGGGCGTGTAGCGTTTTTGATCCGAATTTTCCCTCGGAAAGGCCGCTATTTGGGCTCGTGGCTCGGTGGGCTCGGCACCAAATGCCGAACGGGCCCGAGACAGCCCGATGTTCAGTGTTCACAGGTGGTGCGGGAATGGCCGTAGAAGGAGAGAGGTGAAGGTGGTGGAGGGTTTTCGGTGGTGGTTTGATGGTTATGGTGCCGTTAGGGAATGGCGGTGGTGCGATGATGTGGGAGCGTAGATGGTGGTGGTGGCGTGGTTGTTGTGTGATGACGGTTGAGACCTGGTTGGTTCATAATAAAGATAGAACAGAAAAAATGGCTAACTCAAAGCGACACAGCCCAGATGAATCACATAAATTCCCTCTATACAACGGGTTTGGGCTAACTACACATGTACTTGGAGATATCTCACCTCCGGGCCCTTCATTGTGTAATGCGAATTTCCACAGCCGTAGCAATATATATATATATATATATATATATATATATATATATATATATATATATATATATATATATATATATATATATATATATATATATATATATAGCTCTTTCTAACAACTCACTGAGTGATAGTAATATTCGGAACCTTCCGGGTGATGTAGAAAGCTTAAATTTCGCATACCGACAGACACAAAACCGATACACCCGCAAAAATCACAGAACCGTCGAAAAGCATCTGTAAATGAAAATTTAAAGAAATAAAAATATAAATGCAGGTGAGCAACCCGAGCCAATGGAGAAGCACAGTAATTTAATGTGCCAACGGACATCGAAGCCGATACACCGGAAACTGGAAAGGCACTTGGTAGAGCGCACACCTCTGCCACGCAATGGCTGATCTAGGAGAGCATTTTGGGCCCATTACATTTTTGAAATATCATGCGATATATTGTTTTTGGCCCCATCTCTCAATGGTGAAGAATCACTGTAAAAATTAAATAATTCTTGTATCTGGATTCGCATTCGGATCTTCACCAAAATTGAATCTATTCATCCATGTCACACACACAACCTGTCCACCAAATTTCATTCACAACGTTTTGAGATATCGTGCTATATATCGGTTTAGCCCAATCTCTCAATGGTGAAAAATCATTTTAAAATTATAGTAGCTGGATCTGGATCTGGATCTGGATCTTCACCAAAATCTCATCAGTTCGTCCTTCTCACACACCCAACGTCATCCGGATCCGTCCACAACTTTTTGAAATATCCTGCACACAAACAAATGAAATTGCTCATTGAGCAAGGAATTGCCGGAATAACTTTGTCATATTTCCATGATCTCTGAAAAAACAAAAACCTGGAAATCAATTTGGTTCTTCTAAGTCAATAGTGCTCCTGTTTAATGAGTTATAGCATTTAGTTTGGTCATGATCATAACTTGGAAGTCAATCGGACTGGAAATGGCATTTTTATCGCAATTTGAAAGTTTTGACCCGACCCCCTTGACATTCGACCCCCGACCGCAAAGAAGGGCGTTGGTCTGACACCCCAATGAGACATATCGTTGGATGCAGTATTGGAAGATGCACATTTTGGATTTGGTTTGAAGTCGATACGACCATTTTAGTGGACGTTATTGTGAAAATAAGAATTTCGGGTTTTCGGTGACCTTGACCTTGATCCTTGACTGAGATTCACCAAAAACGACAAGTGTCTAAGTTGGACCATGGCCAACATCTGTACTCAGTTTGGTCATGATCGCTGAAACGGTGTGGCTGCTACAGGGTAAACAAACACACAAACAAACAGACAGAGGCAGACAAAGAATGACACACACAACCGACCAAAATAATTACCGAAATCAGAAGGATTCCGGCAATTAACAAACAAGAAGAAGATGTCATGCAGAGCACAACACTTGCAAAAGCCATAAAACAAATTTTACCTCAAAAATAATTGGTGGTTTAAGTCAATGACCAAATATGCAACTTGTCTTCAAATTTAAAGTCAATCAGATGAAAATTGAGGATTTTAGAAATCTCACCTAAGTTGTTGACCTTTGGCATATGTTGACCTATGTTGACCACCTTTTGACCTCAAAAACAATAGGCTTCTTCCTTTAGACAAACTCTACCATGTGGTGAAGTTTCGTGAAGATCGTTTGAAAATTGTGACGTGTAGGCGATAAGCAAACAGACAGACAGACAGACAGACAAACAGACAGACAAAGAGACAGACAGACAGACAGACAGAATAACAAAATCGACTGATCAATATACTTGAAAAATCTTCGCTTTTGCAAGTAGCAAAGAGATCAATGGGTGAAAACATAACCTCCTTCCACCTTCGGTGGCGAAGGTAAGTCTCACTGTCGGAAAGTATTCGCAAATGAAAATATAAATACATGGAAAAAATGAATGCAGGTGATCGACCCAAAACAATGTGGAAACACGGTTCATTATATATATATATATATATATATATATATATATATATATATATATATATATATATATATATATATATATATATATATATATCAGTGGGACATGCTGGCACAATGCAAACTACTCGGGTGCATTCTATATATTTGAAGAAGTGGTTTGTGAAATAGTTTTATATTGTTACGGATTCGGGGAGGTGGGGTCACAAGGGTAGTTCTTGAACCCACTTCCCTTGCAGATGATCCTGAAGCCAACGAACTGTAGATAACTCCACAGCACGATGGGTTGCTTAAATCCCAATGCTCCACTGCAATCAATGGACATGGCTGAAAATGACAGATTCTACACACACAGGCACCTTAGTCATTTTGGGGAAATGAGGCAAGGAAGAGGTACAGAGCAAGAGAAAGAGAAAGAGAAAAGTTTGAGGCATTGGGTCGGCCTCTTGCTCAACCAACACTTACGTGTCACTTACGTTGGTCCCAACGAAAGAGAGGGGTGGGGGAGAAAGAAGAAGAGGGAAGAGGATGTGATGCACAGTATAAGGAGCAGTGCAAATGGTGAATGCCTGAAGTACTTTGGAGGAAAGTGTGAAATGCGAGTCAGGAGCCCAGCCCTAAAAAAAAGGAGGAGGGCTTATCATTGAATGCTCTGTCCGTTCAAAGTGAACGAATTAGATGTAGCGAAAGCAAGAGATAGATAGTGTAAATCAGTGTGCTGTGGCTGGTGCGTGCAGGGAACCTCCACTGCTCGGGTTGCTTGTCAGCTTTCCACTGCACCACATTCAGCAGCTCGTTCGTCCTCACAAATTCGCTCTTTGCTCAGGAAATCTCCAGACACGCAAAGCTTGCAGGCCTCGAATCTTCAAGCTTATATGGCCCCTGGGAGGGGCATGGTTTGGGGACTGAGCAGCTCCTTGGTGTTCTCTCAAATGCTACTTTTGCCTCATGGAGGGCTGTCTCTTCATTGGTCTGTCCTGTCTCCAGGCGATGCTCATTGGGTGTGTCCAGCTCCTGCAGCGCTGCTGACGACCAAGGCAGCGCATTGGTGGTTGAGGTCGTTGTTGGATGTTCGCCTATCTGCCGGTGTGCAGGTCCTTGCTGCTTTAAGATGCTGTTCCATTGGATTTGTCATGGTGGTTTTGTAATCTTGTATAATGTTGAGTGATGTAAAGTGTGTACGGATGTGTGGAGAGATGGAGAGATGGAGAGATGTAGACTTTGGACTTTTGTATCTTTTTATCATAAAAATAGAAAAAAGCCCCCAAATGGGAGTCAGATTTTCATTTCAGAGAAGGAAAGAAAAATAGAAAACCAAGAAACAATTTCTGAAGAAAGGAAGGGTTAATCGGGTGGATTATATCCAAAACATTTCACAAAAGGATAAACATTCCTCTTGGACTTTAAAAATAACTTCCTTTATACACCATTTTGATTCGAACTGCGATATTCTTCCAGTTACTGAAAAGAAAGCAAAATCCAATTTAACTCGACTTATTACATGATTTTTGAACAAGAACAAAGCATCTTCATCATTTACTCCAACACCATCAAGTTTTCTTTTCCTTGACTTGTATACTGCCATCTTTGCCTGAGCAAGCATGAAATTGGCTAACACAGCATTGGAATTTTTTGTGTGGGTTATCCAATCCATAGATGAACACACAAGTGTTAAAAAACAAACCAAACCTCACAAAACAATTCTGAAGTAAAATAAATAAAGGTGCCAAATGTTGGCATTCAACATGGATGTGAAAAAGGTTTTCAGACTTCTTACAAAAAGGAGATTCATCTACAAGCAGATTTGAAAAATGGTGCACCAAGTGATTAGAAGGAAGGATCCTGTGTACTAGTCTCCATTGGAGGTCACCATGTCGTGGTGGTACAGGAGGATGATAAAAACCTTTCCAGTTAGGAAAGTAAGGGGGATATCAAGGTAAGAGGTCTCTCCATCAAACGCTCTGCTGTGTTATTTGCCATTGCGAAAATGTTTTTGCACAACCCAAATAAAGGTCATTTTGTTTGGGAAGGCCATTGAAGCCTACGTTAAAAGGGGGACAAGGAAGAGAGCTGGCAAGAGAAAAAACACATACGAGTTCAGGAAAGGTCGAGAGAGAAGGTATTCGATGTGTATTTTGTTGATTGCTTTGCTAGTCCTGCTCCCAAGCAGGTGCGAGCTATGTGCATGTCCAAAGCACACTACATAGTATGCGTGCCACGATTCGAGAGGATCGCACTCCGACCAGGCTTGCCAATGCATCAGCTCCGATCCAGCTGCCGTTTGGGCTGAGAAGATCTGCTACAGATTTAACGCCCTGTCGGTAAAGTGTTGAATAAAGCACCTATCAGCAGGAATATCATGGAAAAGGGAGTTGTAGAACAAAGGTTCTTCCAGAAACATCTGTTTCGTGTAAGAATGTATAGCTCTTGATATTGTCAGAGCTTGCCACGCATTTAGTATGCTCTTATAGAAACCAGAGAGGGGGGATGTGTCGATTTTGGAAAGGTCCATCAGGAAAAGAGTGTGGTCATAGCCTCGCCTCCCAGCCTGTTGCAAAAGATGACGAGCGACGTTGACCCATGGTGGAGAGGGTCACGTGTATAGCATGTGAAGAGCAACCGAGAGTCGAAAGGCCATTAGCTGGCTTTTTATGTTGACCAGGCCTTGGCCTCCATCGGTCAGTGGTAAACTGAGGACCTCAGGTCGCAGCCAGTGTTTTCCATCCCAGAAAAAGGACACGAAGCACTTCTGGAGCTGTTGCAGCAACACCGCTGGAGGATGCAGCACAAATAATCTGTGCCATAAGGTGGAGGCCACCAGTGTGTTGATGACCAAGACCCTTCCACGATATGACAGTTGTGTGATCAGACCTTTCCATTTTTGCAGTTTACCCTCAACAAATTCGAGCAAACCAGCCCAATTCTTTGTTTCTGTGGTATTATTACCTAAGAACACTCCAAGGTATTTCATACCATCATTGGCCTATGACAGTGGAGCAGGAAGTCTTGGCGCCAAGTAGCACAATGGACCGAGCCAAAGGGCGCTCATTTTGTTCCAATTTACTTTGGCTGTAGAAGCCTTTTCAAATAAGGACAAACAATAACGAACGATGTTAACGTCATTGATATCTTGTACGAATACACACACGTCATCGGCGTATGCCAGTACCTTGATGGGCCGTTCAAGCTGGGACAAACTAACCCCTGTTAGTCTACAGCGCAAAGAAACCAGTAGGGGTTCAATGGAGAGAGCATAAAGCAACCCAGAAAGAGGGCAACCTTGTCTAATTCCCTTGTTAATAGACAAAGGTGCAACAAGTTCATCGTTTATCTTTCGCACACTATAAATATTATTGTATAGTAACTTAATATAAGAGATAAAGGTTGAACCAAGTCCAAACTGCTCAAGTACTTTGAAAAGGTACCGGCGGTCAACAAGGTCAAAGGCTTTCTCCTGATCAAGGAGAAGAAGTCCTAAATCTTTAGCGTTTTCCTTGCACAGTTCAATGATGTCTCTCACAAGGGAGATGTCATAGATGGAACGTTTTGGGACACATTAACATTAGTCTTCTTTCAACAACGAGGATAAATAAGGAGTAAGTCGCGATGCTAGGGCTTTTGAAAATATCTTATAGTCCATACATAACAGGGAGATAGGATGCCAATTTTCAATACTCAGCATATCTCCCTTTTTTGGGAAGAGGGTAAGAAGAGCTCGTCGGCAACTCCGAGGTAGCTCTCCAAGCTGGCAGCTTGCGTTCAAAGTGTTAATGAGTTCTGGACCCAATAAGTGCCAAAACTTCTTGTAAAATTCGGTTGTAAGTCCATCCATTCCAGGTGCTTTCCCAATGGCAAGGCCGTGTTGGGCAGTGCCAATTCATCCAAAGTAATGGGTCTTTCCAGTTGGGAATGCCCATCTTCACACAACACTGGCAGGCCTACGAAGATCGAGGCGACACTGACAGTATTTATTTGTTCCATTGAATATATTTTAGAAAAGTATTCCTTCACGAAAAGTTTGATTTCCGATTGTGTAAAGGTAATGGATGAATCTGCTAATCGCAGCTGAGAAAGCTGTTTACTGAGAAGACGTTTCTCTAAGGAAAAGAAGTACTTTGTTGGTACGTCTGCCTCATTCAGGTGTCGCACCCTCATCCGAACTAAGGCACCACGTGCATTCCTCTCGGTTATTTCCTTTAATAAGGACTGTTTCTCAGTTAAGGTTTTTTTGTATGTTACTATTATTTTGTCCGATGACCCATTGGAGATGTAAAAGTCTCTAACTGTAATATTTTTTTACTTCATGGTCAGCCCTTGTTAAGAAAAACTGATCTGTTGACAGAACCCTTTAATTTGGGTTTTTACAAAATCCCATCATGTCAGCGGGTTAACGGAACAGCTTAACCTGTGTTCTAGGAGAGCTGTCCAGAGGATTCAAAGGGCTGAATGAAGTTGAGGTTTTCTCGTAAACTATTATTGAATTTCCACTGAGAGCTCCCTGGATGTGGTTTAGAGAGTTGAATAAAGACTCGAGCTAGGGAATGGTCGGAAAAACCAGAAGGCACAATATTGGATTTATAAACTCCATGTAATAAATCAGAATTTACATAGATGCGATCAAGCCTCGCAAGTGAGATGTGGTTGTTTAAACGACGACACCATGTATAAGACCGATCAGAAGGGCGCTGCACGCGCCAAATATCATGGAGATTATATTTCGCAATGATGTTTGCAAAAGGTTTTGCGGTACATGGTCCGGGTTCCGACCCGTTCCGGTCAAATGAAGCATTAACAGTGCAGTTAAAATCGCCACCAATAATTAGACAAGTCTGCAAATCCAGTGTTTGCAGGAATTTTCTCAGTTCGGCGAAAAAGGAGATCTGCTCGTCATTTTTGCTTGGAGCGAACACATTGAGAATTGTGAACTTGATCTGATTGATAGAGAAGGTCACGGAGGCAAGGTGTCCATCAATAATACTCATAAATTTAAGGCAGGACGGATGGAAATGTTTCCCAAAGACAAACATGACGCCTGCCTTCGACGTGGAGTTGTTACTGAAGAAACATTCCTTGTCCATAAATAGTCGCCACTGAGCCTGAACAGATCGGACAGCATGGGTCTCTTGTAACAAAGCTATGTCAAGACCGTTGAACTCTTCCAGCTGTTTAATTTGGATCTTGCGGAGCGGACGCCCACCACCATTAACATTGATTGTTCCAATCTTGAAACTGGCCATGAAGAAAATAATGGCTTCTAAGAATAAGATCAAAAGTGGGATAGTTTATTTGAATCCCTTTTCTCCTTGGCGATCAATTTTTTTTAAGCGGTGACTGTCTGGTGGAAACCAAACAAGTCAGGCTTACGTACAATAGCCTGAGCACACTCAAGGAAGAAGGACGGTAGACCTGGAAAGTATTCCGTCAGGTTTATATTGCATTTCCTGTATGTATTCTGTAAGAAGAGTCTTATTTCTTCAGGGGGGGGGGGTAGGACCTTGACTGGTCAGCTTCTCCACCGTTTCCACCTGACTGTTCCTGTTTGCTTCCTCCAGGTCAGATTCGTCAGAGTCGGTTTTAGTTTCCAAGTCACACGTCACACAAGCTTGTACCGTCCTGCATATCGATACTGTCGTCAGTTTTGACACACGGATCTGTACTGGTTATCACGTCTATGTGCTCTTCCATTGTGGGAACATCTCCTGGTGAAGTAATGGAAATAATCGGGGGAGTCGATGAAACAGAAACACCATCAGTGGATGTAGCGATATCACTTCCCTCGACCGTAACGGTGTTATCGACCTCCAACGGCGTGGAGGTATACAGTACTTTGGGGTCTCTCATAAAACATCCATTTTAACATTTCCTGCATTTCCAGCTTCACCACGTGATGGACTGGGAGCAGTAACAGGGTTAACATTCGCTTCGCTATTTTCTGCTGACAAGGATTCAGGGTTAACATTTGTTTCACTATTTCCTGCTGACAAGGATTCAGGGTTAACATTTACCGAAGTGACAGCAGGTTCATCACTAGTGGTCTGTGTATCACCGTCAATGGACTTTCCAATAGGAGAGTTTTTAACGAGTGAAACAGCTTTGTTTACTGCGATAACAGGTAAAGCGGTCTCTGTAAGGGAGACGTCGATGTCCTCACCGGCAAGTCGGGTAAACTTATTGGCCGTAGGTACCGGGGTCCGGGTCCATTCCGTAGGTACTGGGTCTATTCCGGGTCTATTCCGGGTCCATTCAGGGTCCATACCGGGTCCATTCCGGATAGGCCTTGTAGAGTGGCATCAGTCACAACTGCAGGAACATTACCGACAGATTCCTCGTTTGTAAATGCTGCCTTCTTCTGGGTTAAACGACCATCAGGTAAAGTCTTTCTCTTCCTTGATGGAACGATGGTGAAACCATCACAAACATTCGTTTTGTTGTTTAGACTATCGGACTGGAAGGCCTGGGAGGACTGGACGTCATTACGGGACATGGGATTCGCTTCCTTCACAGTCGAGAAAGAAGAAGAAGAAGACGTATTCTTGTTGACGAGGTTTGTTTCATCGTTCGACGAAGTCGCCTTT
>NC_140974.1:52567994-52572994 GCF_056783735.1 Eptatretus burgeri
TGCCAATCAAGAAAGAGATGACTTCCTTTAGACGGGTTGCAGGTGCTTTTGACAAGATTTTATAGTCTGTGTTGAGGACACAGGCGGCCAATTTGCGGTCTCATGCAGGTTTCCTTTCTTCGGAAGGAGACACAAAACTGCCCTCTGGCAGCTCAAAAGCAATTCACCTTGTTCAACACTCTCCTGAAAGACCTAAAGAAGAGTAGGACCTAGAATGTCCCAGAAAGCCTTATAAAATTCAGCCGGAAGGCCGTCTCGTCCAGGGGCTTTCCCATCCTTGCTATCCTTGAGCGCAGCAGTAAGTTCTCCAAGAGAAATGCCAGGCTCAAGCAATTGTTGTTGATCTTCAGACAGAGAAGGGAGCAGTTCAAACATCGCATTCCTGTTGTCCTCATTCACAGTTTTATTGCGAAGAGTTTAGAAAAATAGTCTTGTAGTTCATGCTTAATATCACTCTGGGAGGTCAACAAATCACCACCAGAAGAGCGCAAAGCATGGATTTGTTGAGGTCTTGACCATTTTTTCCAAAATGAAGAACCCTTTGTTTGGTGTGTCAAGTTGGATTTTTTCGTTCCGCAGTCGGACGAAAGCACCGGCCGCCCGCTCTTTCACCATTTCAGCCAGAAGGGTCCTTTTCTCCGACAACTGCTGGACATTCACGCTCGACAATCCAGCTTTCTGCTCACAGATAAGTATATCGTTTTTTAAAGCAGATATCACACCAAAAGCGTAGTATGTGCTGTAAGAGCAGTATTGTTGGCAAAAACATTTGATTTGGGACTTTGTGCAGTCCCACCATTGTCTTCAGTTCAAATATGAACCCTTTTGTAACTCGCATTTTTCCCATACAATTTTAAAAGCTTCTATAAAATGTGCACTTTGTCGAAGATTCACATTAAAAGTCGAATACGCACTTCCACAGACATGATGAGGAAAGCCACACACCATAACAATCATGTGATGATCGGAAAACCAGACGGCCTTGTATAAGAGTTCTTAACAATGTTTACCATTTCATGATTAACATAAAATCTGTCGAGGCGAGCCATCGTCAAAACATTTCTTGATGCACAAACCCATGTATACTGACGGATATTACGGTTTTGTACCAGCCACACATCCACTAGTTTAAACTTTTTGACTAGCTGTGCCAAAGGCCTTGCACTGGGTGGATGAGGCTCACAAGTGTTCCGATCAAGTTGTGGGTTGAGGGTGCAATTGTAGTCACCCCCCAGACTCAACAACATGGTCAAGTCAATGGTGCTTACAAACTCTGCCAACTTATACAGAAAGGTACCTCTTTCAGAGTTAGCACTAGGACAGTAAACATTAGTTACGCAAATCTCTAGGTTACTTCTGACAAATTGCACAGACAGTAAGTAACCTTTACAAATTTCCTTACAAGTTATCTCCAAAGGCTGGAGTCGAGGATGCAACACTATTGCCACACCAACCTTGGCCTCAACAAGCGCACTCGAGAAAAAAAGACAACCTTTAAAGATTTTACACCACTCATCCTCAGAAGACTGATTTGCATGCGTCTCCTGTAGCATTAGCACATCAATTTCTTCATTTTGAAAGACCTGAAACACCTGGAGGCGACGCACACAACTGCGACCTCCATTGATGTTCAGGGATGCTACTTTCATCTCCATTCTGTTCGTTATTCTTGAAGCTCTTTAGCAGCCCGAGTAACACATTTCCTTAACCTTTGGAATTGAGGATCTGACATGTTAACCTGATAAGGTTCACGAATCATACTCCTTGCAGTTGCAATGAAATAGTATAGATTCGGGAAGTAATCTTTGATTTTTACATGCCTTTTCCTGAATGTATCATCCAGGAATTTAATTACATTTTCTTGAGACACTAAGGTTGTGTCGTTTCCCCCTTCATCCTCTTGAGAGCATAAAGCACTGAAATGTGGGGTGGAAGAGGTTTCGTCTGAGTCAAGTGCTTCATCTATGGCCTCCCCTATTACTTGTGGAACACTTACTTTTGGCTCAAGAGATCCTCTCGGAACAGAAAGTTGTGCCCTGTTTACGGACCCCTCCGAATTTGCCTTGTCCATGTCCTTCCCCTCTAAAACCCTTACATCATCATCTGTGAGGGAGGGGTTGACATTTAACTCACAGGGATTTTCCCCTTTATCTATTTATCCATCACTGTCAGACATAGCTGTTAACTCGGCTGAACAAGCTTGTCTATCAGGACAAACACTTAAGACATCCTGAGACACTTCACTATTCTTTGTGTCACGCTCAGAGTCGGCAAGTGGAGCAAGTGAAGCTTCCACACCCGCACATAACTCTGGTACCACCAAGGGGTTTCCAATGTGGGACGGACCTTGGAGGTCCCGCGAGCCTGACATTATCTGAACCTCATTCTGCTCCTTAGCATCAAAGGCATCAACGTTTGTCCGTTTTTGGCCTTTTTTACCTGATATCCATAATGGATACCTCCATGTCGTCCACACTGTCCTGTACGGTGGATTGTAAAGGAGAGGGATCAACCACTTTCACTTCCTCCTTTGGTGGCGGGGGGGGGGGGGAATTAATTACGTCACGATCAAACACCCTCTCTCCAACGCCGATGGGGGGCGGGGCTAGGCTCCAGATTCACCTTCTCCCCATTCGTTTATGGTGAGGAAGATTCGTTCCTCACCGCACCTTCACTTTTTTGTGGTGTAACCACATTGGGACAAACACTCTTCACATGCCCATCTACCTCACACCCATAACACGTCATGACCTCTGAGGAGGCATCCATTTTATATTCAAACCTGTCGATTTTTACACTGAGTACAACATTTAGTGTTTTTTTCATTTTCAGGTAGTATCATATAAACCACTCTTTTAAAGGACGTGACGTGTTTAAACTTATCGCTAACATTACGCATCGACACCATTGAGATCCTCGACACAACCAAACCGAGCTTGTTTAACTGGTTACACAAGTCCTGGTTCTTTATAAATGGTGGAATATTAGTAATATTAACTTTAACTGTTGGGGCCTGTAAAGCGAGCACAGGAAGGTAAGTCCTCGGTTCGATGAACAGGCCATGCTCAACCACCGTGGTGACCATGTGTTCCTCCGACACAAACACCACAAACTTCTTATTCATGCAAGAAGCAGCACGAATGTTATGTCATCCAACGATGTTACCAATGGCGGAAAGCACATCGTTAAGTTCCACCTCACTGGGAGGGAAGCAAAAAACCGTGTTTATGAGTTAGTGACTCAAACATCTCGACACGGAAACGTTCACCCACCATTATAACTCAAGAAAACAAGTTAGTAAACTTCACCGAGAGAATAAGGCGTTTCACAAACACCAATATATCAATCGATTAAAGTCGAGAATCAATAAAGAACACGGTCACAGTGAGTGAGAGAAAAAATCTCCACCGGCGGCCATGCCAGGCCTTCGGCTTACGATTTTCTCAACACGAGACCGTGGGCTCTCTCTCTCTCTCTCGCTGCCTCCCTCTCTCTCTCTCTCTCTCTCTCTCTCTCTCTCTCTCTCTCTCTCTCTCTCTCTCTCTCTCTCTCTCTCTCTCTCTCTCTCTCTCTCTCTCTCTCTCTCTCTCTCTCTCTCTCTCCAGTCAGCAGGGGGCGAGAGAGAGAGATGTCGCTTGTACTGTCACGGCTGCTCCTTGCTTCATGTCGTGAGTACCCCTCCTCTACCATGCTGTTTGTTGTTTCCACATTCCCCATTTTTCGTTTCCCATGTGTTCGTTTTTCTACTTGTGAACTTTTCCCATATTCTTTCCTTTCTGTCTGGAGGAGAGAGAGGGAGAGGGAGAGGGAGAGGGAGAGAGAAGGAGAGAGAGAAGGAGAGAGAGAGAAGGAGAGAGAGAAGGAGAGAGAGAAGGAGAGAGAGAAGGAGAGAGAGAAGGAGAGAGAGAAGGAGAGAGAGAAGGAGAGAGAGAAGGAGAGAGAGAAGGAGAGAGAGAAGGAGAGAGAGAAGGAGAGAGAGAAGGAGAGAGAGAAGGAGAGAGAGAAGGAGAGAGAGAAGGAGAGAGAGAAGGAGAGAGAGAAGGAGAGAGAGAAGGAGAGAGAGAAGGAGAGAGAGAAGGAGAGAGAGAAGGAGAGAGAGAAGGAGAGAGAGAAGGAGAGAGAGAAGGAGAGAGAGAAGGAGAGAGAGAAGGAGAGAGAGAAGGAGAGAGAGAAGGAGAGAGAGAAGGAGAGAGAGAAGGAGAGAGAGAAGGAGAGAGAGAAGGAGAGAGAGAGAAGGAGAGAGAGAAGGAGAGAGAGAAGGAGAGAGAGAAGGAAAGAGAGAAGGAGAGAGAGAAGGAGAGAGAGAAGGAGAGAGAGAAGGAGAGAGAGAGAAGGAGAGAGAGAAGGAGAGAGAGAGAGAGAGAGAGAAGGAGAGAGGGACGGAGAGAGAGAGAAGGAGAGAGAGAAGGAGAGAGAGAACGAGAGAGAGAAAAGCAGAGAGAGAAGGAGAGAGAGAAGGAGAGAGAGAGAAGGAGAGAGAGAAGGAGAGAGAGAAGGAGAGAGAGAAGGAGAGAGAGAAGGAGAGAGAGAGGGAGAGAGAGAAGGAGAGAGAGAGGGAGAGAGAGAAGGAGAGGGAGAGAGAGAAAGAAGGAGAGAGAGAGAGAGAGAGAGAGAGAGAGAGAGAGAGAGAGAGAGAGAGAGAGAAGGAGAGAGAGAAGGAGAGAGAGAGGGAGAGAGAGAGAGAGAAAGAAGGAGAGAGAGAGGAAGAGAGAGAAGGAGAGAGAGAGAGAGAGAGAGAGAGAGAGAGAGAGAGAGAGAGAGAGAGAGAGAGAGAGAGAGCCCGTAAGAGAGAGGGAGAGTGAGTGAGTGAGAGAGTGAGAGAGAGATATGAAGAGAGAGAGGGAGGAGGGAGAAGAGACAAAGAGAAAGACAAAGAGAGACAGACAGACAGAGAGAGTTTAGATGAAGGAGAATCATAAAGGGGTTCGAATCTTTTACACAAACACAATGCATTACACTTTCCACTGATACGAGGGGAGAGGTAATTTAGCTGGACAAAA
>NC_140974.1:52577994-52595494 GCF_056783735.1 Eptatretus burgeri
GTCACTCCTGCCGACCTTCAGTCTTATGTTTGGCTTGGTCATCCGGTTTGCAAAAGACTTGGACCTAAAAAAAAAAGGTTCCCCGGTCTAGCCCACGAGACATTGGGAATAACTTTGGCCATTATAGAAGCTGGTAATACATCCAAGAAATTAAGAAAATGTAATTTGTTGGACTAATGAGAGTATCTCGTTCCAAGAATGTTTTGAATGCCCCATGTACAAGGAACAAACCTCATAGCGGTGAGGAAGCAATCTTGCGACATGACACAAGAATGTTCTTCCCCATCATCCCCAAAACACATTTTCAACCTTTGTAATTGTGTACAATATGATGCGTCAGCGATACTAGCCAACGCATGTATGAAATCAATGATAACGTAGTGTGCAGGATGTGTAAGTAAAGGCAAATTGCAATCTAACCAGGGAGAAACGACGGAGATCGGAAAGCTTTTCTTCAAAGGATTGAATTCACCAAATTTTAACGGATATGAAAAAGTTTGTAAAATAACCGGTGTTTCATACCGAAACGAGCAGTGTGTGAATGAGAAAGCCGACTTCCTGGTGAATACAAAAGATAACATTTATCTCCCGTGCTGTGCTAGTGGAAAAATTTCGCTTGTGAAGGCGAACGGAACATCGTGTGTCGGTGCGCGTGAGATAAACAGATGAAATACGTTGATTGTGACGTCACAATGCACGAGAATCATGCCGCGTGCAAGACCACGTATGCATGTATTTTGAAGTGCAGAACTGAAAAACCGAGAGATGAAAGTAACATTACATATATAAACTTCCATGCTTGCACACAATCCTTGCCGTAAAATGTAATTACCGAGGAAAGTGTGATGAACTCGGATGATTTCCAATCTTGTGAGTGAAGATACAGCATTGCGACATCAAAAGATGCAGTTCTTGACCTCAGCGTTGTCATCGATATCGCAAGTTGAGTCACGACATATTGATGCACGTAAAAAGTCGAAGCATCTGCAATATTTTCTTTGTTAGAACCTATTTTTCAAGAAACGTGTTTTGGTTCGACAAGATGATGCATTGGCAACGCACTCACCGTCGAGCATGAGTTCACTTCGTGATCTGAATGAGCAGTGCTTTTCGGGTGGGGTGTTTCATCACAAACTGCGGTCCCTCGGATGGGACATCAAGCTTGGTGTCCTAATCTGTTGTCATAAGTTGATGCATGTTGAACATTCCATGTTGTCTTCCAAGACGATTCGGCAAGTTATCGCCGACACCCTGAACAAATTGCGCAGATGGCACTTTCAGTCGAGTATCCTGGAGTGGGGAGTTGTCGAGGATTGGTTCTCACCCGAATTATTTTTTTTTACAAATTCCCGCAAACTTCAACCGAACGTCAGGCCTGGCCAGCACGTTCGTGAATGTCTCGGGCCAAAAGCTTTCTCCGGTCGACGCCAAAAAAGAAAGTTAGAATAATTGGGGCCATTCAGTAAGCATAATAAAGTAGACACGATATTAACATGGACAAAGCTACATATTTACTCTGCCACCCCCAAGCGAGATGCATACAGTGCAGTAATACGCTCGATATCAGATAAGGGCAATTGGGATCATCCCTCTTTTATCGAAGAAGAAAAAGAAATCAAAGCCAACTAAGAATTTCATGAAGTACAACACTGAACCAGTTTTCGCAGGTTGCTAAGGTGACATTTCATCCCTGACAAAAGGGCCTTGGTTCATCTGGAGCATTCTCATCACCTGCAACCACCTTCAAGGTGGCCACAATGTCTTGTCACCCCGTGTAAAAATTGACATTGCATTTGTGTGCGCAGTGTTAATTGGTTTCTTTTTTCCCCTTGTTTTCAGACTGAGTGAACGTAACAATGGGTGATGCAAAGCATTAAACAATTAAACAACGGATCGTTGTCAGTGTCTGAGTTCACGAACGTTCACAAACAGGGAAAACAATGGAAGAGGGTCATGCGGGGACAAAGAGGGGCAGTCGCTCACCTGCATTTTTCTTTTCATTTATTGATGTTTTCATTGATGGATCTTGTCCAACGATTCTGTGATAGTTTCCGGTGTCAGGCCAAGTCAGGCATGGGAGCATGCGCTGGAGCAGCGCGTCGCTGCGTCCACTTTCCACCGGTACTCCAGGGGTCAATCTCCTTTGTCACACCGTCAGCGTTGGAATACCAAGTCCAGCGATGAGCTTGTGGGCGCTGAAACCATGAACCAGCCACCCTAAGTCCATGACTTCTTGCAAAGTCAAGGAACTTAGTGCTATTCTGGTTCGCAGTTCCAGACCCACGGGGACCAACACACACCTCATAACCATCCATATCAGTTCCAGTCGATGCATTGAAATCTCCCAAGACAAGAAGAGTATCTCGACTGGGGCACTGATCAACCACAGACTCGAGAATGGCATACAATGTGTCCTTCACGGTGAGGTCACTCACCTCAGTCGGAGCAGAAACAGAGACCAGGGAAATGACACCCAAGGAGTGACAAATCCTTCGTCTCATAATACGCTTGTTGACCGGTGTTATCTCAATTATCATTGGAGTCAGCTTATTGGACAAAGCTACAACTCCTTGGGAATGGTAGCCATCAGAGCGACCAGACCAATAGTAGGTGTAGCCACCAACCATGATCTCGCCGCAATCCGGTCTCCGAACCTCAGAGAGAGCTGCAATGCCGATGTTCAAACGCTTGAGCTCAGATGATAACAGAGACAGGTGATCATCCTCTCTTAGGGAAAAGACATTCCAGGCACTCACCCGAAGGGACCGCCTCAGGTTAACCCAAGAAGACCACTGTTTGGTGGACGACACCTCTGCAAAGATCCCCAACACACACAACCGCAATCCGACTCGAAAATGTTACCCCATGGTTTCCCTCCTATCATCAAAGATTGGGGGTCCCGAAGGCTTTGCCCCAATCCCATCATCCGGTGAGCTGTCCTGCGAAGGGAAGTTGTACAGGAGGTACTCCCACGGAGTGGGTTTTCAGATTTTTTTTCTGCTTTTTTTTTGCGCAAACCAATGTTTTGCGGAATGAAGGGTTTTACGGTGGCCGGAGTGCAAATCCTGCCACCAACCTCCTAACAAAAAGTAACCCAACTTCAGGAGGACGTCCGCAGACACAGTTGATGGCCGTTGTCTCACAAGGAGCCCCTCCACCCTTTCTGGTGTGCTGGCTTCGATGTCCATCGGCACGCAAAATATGAGCTTTCTACATCGCCCGGATAGTTCCAATCTTCAACATCAGTCAGTGAGTCAGAGGTTAGAAAGACCTATATATATTAGATGAACGAGGTGCGCTTACACATTGTGTACATTGTTTTGTAGCTGTGTACACATGGTGTAAGCATACAGACCGTTTCCCCATTGTTATGTCTCAGGTCGCTCACCTGCATTTGATTTTTCATTTATTTGTTTTCATTTTTCATTGTTTTTTTTTCATTTATTTATATTTTCCTTTATGGATGTTGTCCGATGATTCTGTAATGCCCATTGGCACGAAAAATTTCAGCTTTCTCTGTCACCCAGAAGGTACCGATCTTTTATATCAGTCAGTGAGTGAGTGAGTGAGTGAGTGAGTCAATCAGTGAGTCAGTGGTTACAAAGAGCTTTGTATATTAGATACTAGCAAATAAAACCCATCACTTCGCTAATGGGAATATTAACCTATGGGAAGAGGTAGGGGAGAGAGAGAGAGAGAGAGAGAGAGAGAGAGAGAGAGAGAGAGAGAGAGAGAGAGAGAGAGAGAGAGAGAGAGAGAGAGAGAGAGAGAGAGAGAGAGAGAGAGAGAGAGAGAGAGAGGTTGGTGAAGAGGTTGGTGAAGAGGTGGAGGGGGAGAAAGAGGAGTGAGAAAGAGCGAAGAGGGGGTGGTGGAGTGAGGAAAGGGGGGAGAGTGAAGAAGGGGGGAAGAGAGATTTGTTCCCTTCATCCATCCCTTTTATCCATCCATCCATCCATTCCTTCCATCTAAGCATTAATAAGGAATGGCAGGCTTCGCACTGCAAGACACTACAGGGCACAACACAGGCAGGTGGTCGTGCACAGGGACAGTGCAGCTTGCAGAGCACTTGCCAAGTGGCTTAAGCACTCAAGCAAGCACTCCAAGAAAACGGTTGATAAGGAACGGCAGGCTTGGCAAGCGAATAGCAATCGCCGATCTTTCAAATGAAACACCTCCCGGAGATGCTCGAATAGCTCAGATGACAACGCTTGACTGGTTCGAAGCAAACGAATCCGGAGCACGCTTGCTTTGCTGAAACGCGCTTTGCGTTTTGAAGCATCCCCCAAATATGACCGCCGTGTGGATTAGCTCACCAGCGATTTACCTTTGCAACAAGTCAAAGTCACCCAGATAGCTCAGATGGCAGAGCCCTGGCACAGTTTATCAGAGGGCCTTGGTTTGATTCCTGGTCTGGGTGCATCGTTTTCCCCACATATACCAATGTTTGTTTCCTGTTCATTTTTAATTGTGGTACTCCGCCCCTTGTGGAGAATAATAGCAGACATGGAATTGTTCTCCCACGGGGGGGGGGGGGGGGAGAAGACCCTCTCATGGACAGGTCCTCGCTGCTCCTGTGGTTGGCAGTGAGTGTCCCGGAAGCAGCGAGAGAAACAGAGTGGCGTCTCTATGTGGAAGAATTGCGTGGTCAGTTGTTGGGTCACCCAGATATCTCAGATGGCAGAGCACTGGCATGGTTTACCAGAGGACCTGGGTTTGATTCCTGCTCTGGGTACATAATTTTTCCCACATATACCTATATATATATACATTGTTTGACGGAAGTCACCTCTGGATAGCTCCAAGACACAATCTGTTTTCAAGAGACCCCAGACGCTGTCTGCAACACTCAACTCTGGCCGGATATTCCCGCTCAGCATTTATCACGCCGTCGCTTTGTGACAATGGTACAGTGTGTTGTTCCAGATTGTAATCACCAATCGGTCATATCTGCAGCATTGATCGTTTTCTGAAGAAAACAGTGGTGTTCATTGCAATGGTGTATTGAACAAATAAGGTGATTCATCACCTTTATTTATAATCTTCCATCTCGTCCATTGATAAGGGGTGAGGTCCAACAGTACCAAACTTCTGCCCTGCCTTGACAACGATACTCCTCCACGTCCCCCTGTCCTCAGCTAACAATCTCCACTCTCCACCTTCACCTTATCCATATCACTCTTCACACAATCTTCCCACCTCCACCATGATATACCTCTTTTCCTCTGACCTTGCTCCCTCAACCTATCCACTCTCTTCCTCCATCCGCACCAAGTGTCCATCCCACTTCAGCCGGTTTTTTTTTTTAATCAATCTCCCTGTCAAGCTCATCTGCACATCAATCTCCTCCCTCAGTTCACCCATCCTTCCATCCACCCTCTTCACTCCCGCAATCCTCGTTGGTCACCCAGTTGTTCTCGCAGACCTGCAACCTCTGTTGTTGTCTCTCTCTATCAGTGCCACCTTTACGAGACCGTAAAGGTAGGCCAACATTACACAAGAACTAAAACTTTCCCTTTCAATTACCTTAAGCTCTCTGTCTGCTAATTTTATTATATCAAAACAAATTAATATTCAGTGCGAAAATCTGACGTCACAGAAGTTGCAAAATCAACCTCTATTTCCGTGTCCTACCAAGCAAGTAATCCCTGCTCTACATAAAAAGAAGACATATATGTGAAGTGTTTCTTTAATTTCGTTCCTACCTCGACACAGACAGACAACCAAGCTCCAGTTCAGGTGTATGCAGGTGCCATGTAATTCTTAAACCCAGAGTCGAGGAGGTTGTGGTTCAAACCTCGTCAGAGTCACACCAAACAATTCAAAATGGTCCGTGCTGCTTCCTTGCTTGACGCTCAGCATTTAAAAGGATAGCACAAGACAAGCAATGTGAGGAAGGTGATGGCAAACTACCCAGGATAACCATTGCAAAGAAACTAAACTGCTTGGGTAGCTCCAACACTCTGTGGAGTAAGAAACATCAATTCAAATCAAATCAATGTACCTTAGTCCATGGGCCCAGGCATATATCGGTACCATCTGAGGAACCCAAACTTTAGGGCTACTAAGTTATTGGGAGGGACTATATGATTATTTCAATATGTGATAACCGTTCCAGAAGAGCAGCTTAGTGTATGTATTTTGCATTTTTACCAATTTACCATTCTGAGATATTGACGTTTTGGGGGGAAATCGAAAACAAACAAACAAAAAAAAACCAAGGACCACTGGGAGGAAGTGGCAGAGCTGAGGTCCACGCAGGAGGAAGCAGACACCCGAATGTTTCTGCATGCTCTGCATGCAGCAGAGGCTGGGTACAAGGCTGTGGTGATCACTGCCGAAGATACAGATGTCCTCGTGCTGTGTCTTGCCTTCAATAAGGACATCCCATGCCCCGTGTCTCAGAAGTGTGGTACGCACACCCGCACACGGTTCCTAGACATTGACAAGCTTGCTAGATCGATGGGAGACAGTGTCTGTGATGCCCTGGTTGGACTGCACGTGTTCTCCGGTTGTGATACAGTCAGTGCCTTTGCAGGCCGGGGAAAGATGGGCGCCTTGAAGCAAATGAAGTCGGATAAGACCTACCAAGAGGCCTTCAGTCAGCTCGGTCATTCATGGGAAGTATCCACCGAGCTCTTTCAGAAGCTACAAGAGGTCACCTGCCACATGTACATGCTGTCTACCAACACCACGAAAGTCAATGAACTCCGACATCAACTCTTCTGTGCCAGACGGGGAGAGATAGAGTACAGTCAGCTTCCACCATGTGAAGACTGTCTCTTCATGCACGTCCTCCGTGCAAACTACCAGGCTGCTATTTGGAGGCGCTGTCTGCAATGCCAACCCTATGTTCCAAGTCCCAAGGGTTGTGGATGGACCACTGATGATGATGGAAAGCTGGCCATCGAGTGGATGCAGGGTTCTCCAGCACCGGATGCAGTGTTGCAACTGCTTTCCTGCAAGTGTGGATGGTCGTGCAAACTCCCAGACTGCACGTGCCTTGCCAATAGCCTGAAGTGCACTGACATGTGCAAGTTGCGAACCTGCAGCAACCAGCCCGCTGATGTCGAGGAAGAGGTTGTAGACCTCGAGGACTCTGATGCTGATAACAGTGATGAAGACTAGACTACTGATCCATGGTGTGAATGTTTTGGCACAATCACAAGGACATTCATGGCTACAAATATGCATGAGTAAAACATAATACATAAACATGCCACAGTAGCGTGGTGAAATTTGGGTTATCCGTAAATTTCACATTTTGGACGCTTGTTGGAACTAGGGTAGGGGAAGGGCAATTCCTTTAACTGTGGTAAAAACTTGTAAAATGTTCATAAATGTTTTCCTCATACAACATGTGCATGTTGTCGGCTACTGTGGTTCAGTAGCACTACCCAGGGCACTTGTATGACAATATTATAAATTAAAATGTACTGAAAATCACTAATCAGCAACATTTTGATTGGCCCTATTGTTCGCTCCTTTCTGCCATAAACAAATTCTGCCTTCACGAATGACAGAAAGGATTATTCGGATGGTATAAATAAAGCATTTCAGACAGGTATTTGTGGTTTGTAGTTCATTCTAGCCCCATGTGGAAACAGCAATTGCGTCATTAGTGAATGTTTCTGAGTTTGCCTCTTCGCTTTCATTATGCGGAGGGTGGGTACATTCCAGAGATGATAACTACCAATAATCTGCCAGTCTGCAATGGTTATCACATCAAAATATGATATATATATATATATATATATATATATATATATATATATATATATATATATATATATATATATATATATACACCAATTCAAAAATCATAACTCGGATTGGTTTCCTTAGATGGTACCGACAAGTGGAATTTCTGGCCTGGGCCCATGGACTACCTGTCCAGAGGTGTTTATTCAATTACACTCCATTTAATACATTTTTTTTTATATACATACTTACACTTATTGTGGTGGCACGACTGTTACCGAGTATGGTGGCACGATTGATACAATGCCCCTATTGCCAGTTCACTGGAACACATTTCACCGACCTCAGAAGGACAACAAGCTGAATCAACCCCACCTGGTGTTAATCCAGCAGCTGACAGGGCTTGAACTCAGGACCCCAAGATCCCAAGCCCACCACCCTAACCACTAAGCCAACACCAGGCTTCTCTGTTTCATACTCCTACTGCAACGACTGTAACTACATTTGATACACACTAAATCATCGTAGGAGACGTGTTCACACGTTTAATTTAGAGTTCACTTCACTGACTTCACCGACATTTCTGGCTAAATGAAGTTAATGAAAATAAGTTAAAATATGGTTCTTTTAGTGATGTAAATATAGATAGGCACAGTGAACGTCTCCAAAATGACCGTATATACTCAAATAAGATAAAAGATCAAATGAAATGATGTATCTTTAATTTTATGAAGTTCTCTTTGGTGCATGTAATTCAAAATCTCTGTAACACGAAGAGCCGACATATCTGTAAATGTGGGGAGTCATTATTACTTTTATGAGGATAAAAAAAAAAATCATGACACTTCACATGTTATTTTGTAAGCATGTATCCATTAAATAATAAATAAAGTACTGAATCTAATTTAATATCGAAGAATCCGATATGAGATTATTAATTTGTAAAATGAATGCTGAACTCTCCTCTTTTCCCAACACGACTTTCCAAAGCAGCCATAAGAGGGAATAGATGGGACAATGTCATGTGCATCTGCTTGTACAGAGAGTGAGATCACAATGAATCCTCAACCACAATCTGTCAGATTTCTCTTTCATGCCGGCTTCGAAAAACTCCCCCAGGTTCTCTTGGGAAATATGAAAGGTTTTCCACATTATCTGATTTAAAATTACTTTTACTTGCCCGGAGGGGTGGGCCCGTAGGTGCGTGCCAGTATGTGCAGCCTCTCTCTCTCTCTCTCTCTCTCTCTCTGAAACCTCGAAAAGGCACATCTGCGGGTCCCCAGCAATATTCCTGGCAAGTTTCAATCGTGCAAAAGAAATAATAAAAAAAAAAAAAAAATAAGCATTAATTGTGACGTCATTTGTGATGTCATAGCACCATGTCTTGTCATTGGTCGACAGATAAATGGCCGTAACTTGGGAACCGCTTATCCGATTAATATGAAACCTTGAAAAGCACATCCATGGGGCCCCGGCAATATTCCTGGCAAGTTTCAATCAGATCGGACCGTTGATCGTGCAAAAAGATAAAATAAAAAATAAATAAATAAACATTAATTGTGACGTCATCGCACCGTGTCTTGTCATTGGTCGACAGATAAATGGCCGTAACTTGGGAACCGCTCGTCCGATCGGTATCAAACCTCGAAAAGGCACATCCGCGGGGCCCCGGCAATAGTCCTGGCAAGTTTCAATCCGATCGGACCGGCGGTCGTCGAGAAACGGCGGTCGCAGACAGACAGACAGACAGATAGACACACAGAGATTGCTGGAATTATAGATAGATTATTGCCTCCTCTTTGCAACGACTTTGGTTTGTAACAGAGGTAAATCGCTGGTGAGGTCATCCACACGGCAGCCATATTTAATACACTTCAACACGCGAAGTGCGCTTGATCGAAGCGAGCGTGCTCCTGGATTCGTTAGTTTGGAACCAGTCAAGCATTGTCATGCCAACGTGATGTCACACTTCGGTGCTCTGAGGAAATTGAGGAAAAGAAGAGAGTGTAGGACGGTAGGAGAAGGAAAGGAACTGAGCAGAGTTTGGGAGAGAAGGGAAGGAAGATTGTGAGGATATGGCAGAATGGGGATTGAATAGAAGGAAAGGAACAGAGAAAGGAGACAGGGTAAAGAAACGTTGGTGTACAAAATAAATAAGATGACTCCAGTGGAGACGGAAGGGCCGAGAATATTAGATAGCATTAGATTAGAGGATTAGAGAAGAGACTTGGAAAAGATATATCACTGAGGGGGCGGGAGTCAGGGAGTTACTAATGTGGACGCCCATCAAAACATTTTTTAACTGAATGATGACGTCGTTGGCATCCAGATCAGGAAAAATAGAGTTTTTATAAAAAATTCAGAAAAAAACATTTTATAAAAATAAAAATCATGTCGGCATGGAATCTCCCCCAAAAAACAACCAAGTAACGTAGGAATGACAAGGAATGACAAGATAGGAATGACACCAGAACACAACACCACAATCTTTTTTCAGATTGCCGTCATGACATATTTTGACATTTTTTTGGTCTCAATCCCACAACAGAAAAACTACACAATTACACCAATCCACACCACAAATGTACAACTACCTCTAACAGTCATCTTCATACAATTGTTACTATTGACACAAATAACAAAAATGTCAAAAGATGTCGTGATGGAAATCCATAAAAACATTGTGGTGTTGTATTGTGGAGCCTTTCCTTCTTTGTCATTCCTTCCTTAAATTCCTTTCTTATAATTCCTTACTTCTCATTCCTTCCATATAATTCCTTCCTTGTAATTCCTTACTTCTCATTCCTTCCTTCCTTGTTTGGTTGTATTTGGGGGATTCCATGCCAACATGTTTTTTTTCTGACTTGTGGATATATACACACACACGCAACATGCACATTAACTAGTTGAAGACTGGTGTTGGTTTAATGGTGAAGGTGGCTGGCTTAAGATCTCAGGGTCCTGATTTTGAGCCCTGTTGTTACCGTTAATTCAACAGCAGATGGGTTGATTCAGCCTGTCATCCTCCCAAGATCAGCAAAATGAGTACCAGCTTACTGGGAAGAATGAGCCATTTGAATACCCTGCGTAGTTTGTGGCTAAAGACGGGAAAGGAGTGGCTGATCTTCTAATTAGTTGTACTCCTCAAGTTAGCAACTCACCCTTTTAGTGATAACTCTGCCTTTTTAGTGATAATTTAGTGATTTTAGTGATAACTCTCCCCTTTCTTTCCCCTATCCTCTTTCCTGAAGTTCCTTTTCACTTACAAAGCTAAGTTTTTGTATGTTGAATAAAATATTATTCTGTTATTTTTAAACTTCAAAAATATCTGCTTTATGGTAATTCCATTGCTTTGAATGCCTATTCTTATCCATTTGATCTTTCTTCAAATGTACTATTTATCATCATGGCAATTTTTCATATCATTCATATTTTTCCAGTTCCTCTTTCTTCTTTTGAAATAGCTTTGCGGTTTATCACTGATAACCCACATAACTCAAGACAGAATAAAATAAAATAACCGAACGTATTCCTGCCCCCTTCCTCTACAAGAAAATTAAAATGGACATGTCACTATACCCAAAACACCCCCCCCCCCCCGCTAAATAAATATTCTCATGTCACTACATTTCTTTGACTGGAGTAAATAACGATGTCCATTTCACTACCCCTCCCTTCCCACCTACAGTACATATATATATATATATATATATATATATATATATATATATATATATATATGTATATATATATACATACATACTCTCTACACTCTACCGTGTCCCCCTCTCTTTCCCCTCCGGACAATCTCCTCCTTCCATTGTTTTTCTCGTTGTCATATGTACTTGTCCATTCTGTGTTCTAACTCCTCCATGCACCTCGACTCTATAGAAAAAAGCACAGGAAGTGTGTGTGCATGCATGATAATACATCGATATAAGAGCTATATTTATGTGCTGCCTCTTGAACTTCTTCTTTCCATCCCAAAGTGAAGTTGTAACAATGTCCCCTGACCTGCTCCTTCTTCCCGAAAAAAAATAAGACATATTTCCATGTCACAACCTTCCCCAATACCTTTCAGATGACGTATAGATCATCGTTGTACAGTTTGCAGACCACGGGAGCAAGTGTCATCCTGTGTTCCTGTCTGTGAAGACTTCCCTTTCCCAGAGAGATACCGTCTTGGTATATTATGTGATTTGGCTAGCAAACATTTTGTATACATATATATATATATATTTATATATATATATATATATATCCTCTTCTTCTTTCGGCTGCTCCCGTTAGGGGTCGCCACAGTGGATCATCCGTCTGATCTGCATAGAGATTTGGCACATGTTTTTTTACGCCGGATGCCCTTCCTGACGCAACCCTGGTCGCCTCTTATGACACTGGGATATGGTGGTACACCTATTTTAACCGGGGTATACACCGGCCCAGTATACTGGTACTCATTTCGCCGACCTCGGAAGGATGACAGGCTGAGTCAACCCCTGGTGTATTAATTCAGTGGCCCAACGGGGCTTGAAGTCAGGACCTTTTGGATCCCAAGCCGCTGCCCTAACCACTGCGCCAACACCAGGCTCCGTTGATATGTCTAAAATGTGTGGTGATAAATACGGTTGGACTCCACTATTCGCAGATTTGCTATTCGTGGACCCCACATGTTCGTGGTTTTTAAAATGTGACCTGCTTCGACATTCCTGGTTCTGTGCTTCGTGTATTCGCGGTTTTTCACAGGTGTATTTGCAGGGTTTTTCTTTCGCATTTTTGCGGTTTTTTTCCTGGCGTATTCACGGTTTTTTTCACGGGATTCTTGATTTTCTCTCATGAGTCACGAACTGCGTGGAACCTATCCCCTCTTTTTACATTGAAACAATGCTCCGACATTCGTGGATTCAACATTTACGGCATTTTCCAGGAATTAATCTCCCGCGAATAGTGGGGTTTTACAGTGTATAAAGGATCACAACTGATTTGCAAAAAGTCTAAAGTAACACCAACAAGGCACAAAAGACCGATAAAACTGTAATAATGTCCCTATAACCGATAAAACTGTGTCCTGTATTAATTTAACTTTTAATAGATGTGTACAGAACAGAAGGAAAATGTGTGATATGCAATTCCGGTGTAAGAAAAGTAATTGGAATAAAGGCATCAACGACAATTGCAATAAAGGTAGAAGTTACATTCTATTTGGAAGGGAGGTATAAACTATAATTAAAATAATGGTATGAATTGTTTATGGAATAAAGGCATGAACTATGTTTAAAACTACAAGGGCACTCTTCGATGGCGTGATGATGGCAGAGATGCCTCCGCTCACATTATTACATCATCATCATACATACTTGTACCAAGTTTGATTTAAATCCCTGAGCCCATATTCAAAATATTAAATAATTCTGGCTGCCAGACCATACATCCAATCAGGTTGAAATTATAAAAAAATATATATTCCCCATGTCTACTAGATCATAATTTTGACGTTTCACATCGATTAATGAAGCAGTTCAAGAGAAATAAATTTTTTAAAGATTTTTGTTCAATCTAATATGGCTGCCAGACCATGTGACTATTAAATATTCATGAACAACCTGGAATTCCCAAGGCTTGGGGACCATTGCGGTGAAGCTTCCCCTTGATCTGTCAAGCCATTCTGGAGAAGAGGATTTTTGAAGGTTTTTATGTTGAAAACAATATGGCTACTGAACCATGTGACCAATGATTTCATCATTCCCCCCCCCCCCATACAATTTAGGCTGAGATGAACCCCCAAAATTTTCATACTGATCGGATAAAGTGTTTAACATATGCAATTACGACGTTGACATATGCAACGAAGCCACCTATGACGTCATCACAAACCACACTTGTTTCCCATGGGGAGTACTTCACATGTACAAAGTTTCAACTTTTTCCATGGAGCAGTTTTGGAGATAGAGGTCCAAAATATTTCCTTTTTTCCAACATGGCTGACACAACATGTGACCTATGGCATCATAATTATCATTGCAACATTCTACATGAGTCGTTGCACCTATGGGAAAAATTTGCCAATCGGATAAGCAGTTGCAGAGAAAACAGACGAAATTAGCATGGATGGACATACGTACGTACGGCCAGACAACCCCAAAACATAATGCGTCCAGCGACTTCATCAGCACAGGTATAATAAAGGTATATATTATATTTGGAACTGGAACGGCACTCCTGGAGTGCACAGTCTCACCTCGCACATTCATTTTGAACAAAAATACCATCATTCATTGAACACGCTACTATTGTGGCCCACTGCTATTATGGCTCGTATACCCATATCACTCATCCATCCAGCCATTGGAACCATATTCTGTGCAGAGCATTGGTGCTGCCTAAGCAGTCTCTTGGGCTATTGGCACAATCTTGGATAGGTCACCACTCCAACACAGGATACCAGCAAGCTGGTACTCATTGTGCATCATAAATAAAGGCATCAACTCTAATTTGGAATAAAGGTATAAATTATATTTAGAACACAGGTATACATTATAATTAGAATAAAGGTATAAACTATATTTAAAATTAAGGTATAAATTATAATTCAAATAAAGGTGTAAACTATAATTAGAATAAATGTATAAATTATAATTAGAATAAAGGTATAAATTATAATTAGAATAAAGGTGTAAACTATAATTAGAATAAAGGTGTAAATTATAATTAGAATAAAGGTAAAATTATAATTAGAATAAATGTATAAATTATAATTAGAATAAAGGTATAAATTATAATTAGAATAAAGGTATACATTATATTTAGAATAAAGGTATAATCTATAATTAGAATAAAGGTACAAGCCATATTTGGAATAAAGGTATAAATTATAATTAGAATAAAGGTGTAAACTATAATTAGAATAAAGGTATACATTATCATTAGAATAAAGGTGTACACTATAATTAGAATAAAGTAAAAAACTATAATTAGAATAAAGGTATAAATTATATTTATAATCAAGGTATGCATTGTAATTAGAATAAAGGTATAAATTATAATTAGAATAAAGGGATACATTATATTTAGAATAAAGGTATAAATTATAATTAGAATAAAAGTATACATTATAATATTTAGAATAAAGGTATAAATTAGAATAAAGGTATACATTATATTTAGAATAAAGGTATACACTATAATGGGATTAAAGATGTACACTATAATTAGAATAAAGGTATAAATTATAATTAGAATAAAGGTATACATTATATTTAGAATAAAGGTATACACTATAATGAGATTAAAGATGTACACGATAATTAGAATAAAGGTATAAATTATAATTAGAATAAAGGTATACATTATATTTAGAATAAAGGTATACACTATAATGAGATTAAAGGTGTACATTATATGAAGAATATAGGGAAAAACGATAATGAGAATAAAGGTATAAATTATATTTCAAATAAAGGCATAAACTAAATTTAGAATAAAGGTACAAAATATATTTGGAATAAATGTGTAAGAGTGGAAGGAATGCTTTGTGGTGGGCGATGTGAGCGGTGGTGAATTGACCACAAAAAGTCAGGGTGTGGCACAATCTGATGACATCGGTGAGTCGAGAATGGATTATTTTTATATTTATACATACAATACTCAGGGTTCATGGAATAATCTTGTGTACAACGAAAGCGATGACATTTCATCGCATTATGATATGTCAAGCAGTATTTTGCATTTAATGGGGTTATTTTTCATTATATTTTCCCTCCGTTGTCCGACACCCACTATGTCTCGATGGTTAGTTCAGCACTTTGTGGTTTCGTAAAGTTTTGCGTTAAAAATAATGTACTCTCAACAATCTTATGCCTATAACTAATGTGTAGACAGGGTAAGGGCTTATCACTGTAATATATATATATATATATATATATATATATATATATATATATATATATATATATATGTCTGGGTCCATGAAGAGAGGAGTCAAAATGCCACCAAGTTTGTACACATAATTAATATATGGCCATAAATGCTCCACCCCACAAGTAATCTCCATTACCCTTGTATTTCCTTTTGTCATTCTTTAATCCCTCTCCCATCTTCTACCTTTTCTCAATATTCCTTTATTTAATTAGCACATGGTATGAATGACGAGATGGTCA
Organism: Eptatretus burgeri; assembly: GCF_056783735.1. NCBI lineage: Eukaryota > Metazoa > Chordata > Myxini > Myxiniformes > Myxinidae > Eptatretus > Eptatretus burgeri. The sequence continues at coordinate 52,593,846 of NC_140974.1, forward strand.
GTCGTTTTGACATAAAGCATCAATGAACAAAATGAATAGTGCATATCTTCCTTTGAAAAACTCTTGCAACAATCTTATATACTTCTACAGACTGTATTCCATTTACGATAATCAAATGCTGAGCATTCTTATATTGGTTTTCTTTTTCATTGAGAGGTCACACATAATTGTGTGCGTGTGCGTGTGCGTGTACGTGTGTGTGTGTGTGTTATTATACAAAAATATTGTTAAAAAAAAAAACAGAAGAAGAAGGTGCTTCCAACCAATGGTAGAAAAACTAGATCGACTCTGCTAATTTGTGCAAAAAAGCGAGAGCCAACCTGGTCTCGGGAAATGTTTCACTGGCTTCGCAGCCAGCATCCTCAGGCACAATGACTTTCTTATGATGTTTTGGATAATTGTTTTTGGCAATGTCATCTGTATTTTGAAGATTTATGGGATGTAGCCTTGTACTGTATGATACTGTGGCATTGTACACCACGGGGCGCAACACAGGCAGGTGGGGCCTGAACTTTGTACGTCAATCAATATATTTTTATTGTGTTGTGCAGAGTGACAGTGTAAAGTGACAGTGCAGAGTGATAGTGCAGTGACAGAGCAGTGGCAGTGCAGTGACAGTGCAGAGTGACAGTGTGGGTACTTTTGCTGTGTATCGCCATGACTTGCAAACGAACATCCAAGCAGCTTGTAGAACACTTGCCAAGTGGCTTAACCACTCAAGAAAGCACTCCAATAAAACGGTTGATGAGGAACAGCTGGCTTGGCAAGAGAATGGCGAATTAAACCAAGTGAGGTAGTCCAGGGTGCGCCTTAAGACCCCATTGAGAGCAAGGTGGCCGAGGATGTGCCTGCTAAAGGATATAATTAAATATGGCCGTGAATTGTCTTCAAAAGAGGTGTTTTAATGAACCCAAACACCAAATTTTAAGTCATCCGCTTCCTTGCAGTTCCCTTCTGTGCATGCAAAGTTTCAAGCTGTTTGGTTCCGTAGTTTTGGAGTTATGGAGGAGACACACAAACTGACTGACTGACACGCACTGACGGATTATTATAGATGCGCTGTAACTGCCACAGTAGGCCTATACCATCTGTAAACGATAAATGTGCAGTGCCTCCTGCCACCTGCTGCACCATTCCAATAGGTGTGTGACTTTTTTTTTTAAGTGAAGTGTGGTTTTACCGTGCTTACCTACCAATCATCGTTTTTTTTTTTTCCGGTAGTTTTTTTCCATTCTTTTGGCCGGGTTTCGGAAGGAGAAAAGGTGATTTCTTTTATTTATCAGGAAATCATCGAGAGAGAATGAAGTGACTTGGAACAATGAAAAGGAAGGTGCAAAAAGAGGACGGGAATACTCATGGCCTTGCGGAAAGCTCAATTCTAGTTCCTGCCGAATTGGAGCTATACCCAGCTACAAGACCCGGTTGTGGATTCCACTTTAAATTTAACACTTTGATTTTTCACCATACTTGTTTTACTCACACATTCCACGTCTTCCCTGAGGAGTTTGTCTCTGAGCCCTCGGATTTTTTTTTTTAGATCCTCGTGGAGGATCTCTATGTCTTACTCACGTTGTTGTTCTTCATCTTCTTCTTGTGGACTTTTTTGTTTCACAGCCTACAGTTTTCATCGAAACTTCCTGAAACTTGGC
>NC_140974.1:52600494-52620494 GCF_056783735.1 Eptatretus burgeri
TATATATATATATATATATATATATATATATATATATATATATATATATATATATATATATATATGTACATATATATATATAGATAGATATATGTACATATATATGGTGATCTGAAGTTCATTGACATTCATCGTTTCTAAAAACCAAATGAACAAATGTAATGAAATTAGAACACCCCCCCCCCCAACCCTACATTTTAACAGCAATTTTCATTGACATCATCAATATTCCATTTAACAGCAATATGAACTTGCAATCAGTATTATTTAAAATTTCAAGCGACCAGGCCCCAATTATTCCCACCTCCTTGTGGGTTCGGCCAGGAACATTTTTGGCCCATCTTTCACGAACCGGCTGGCCAAGCCCGACGTTAGACCAGAGGTGAGAGAATAATTTGCTCAGGGTGCCCAGACTTATCAACCCTCATTTCGCCCTCCAACTCAATGTCTTTCTAACTGTGTGGATTGTTTCAATTGCCTAAAGTAACTTTGTAAAAAGTTTCAATAAATGAGTGCATAAATAATCTCGACAAGCTCTTGTACTGTGCTGTTATACACGTTTGTATTTGGCTTTTCCAAAGAAGGAATGAGTGTTGAAAATAAGAGTCGAGTTGGAAAACTACGTGCTGGACAGAAACAATTAATTCATGTCAGTGAAGATGGAAAATCGAGTGGGAAATGACAGAGGTGGAGAAATGGAAACCACAGTAAAATTACTATGAGGAAGAGGAACAGGACAAGAAGAAATACAACATGGAGGAGCAGCTGTCAAAGATATGGAAGAATAAACAGTCATGGAATGAATGCGAAGCGGCAGATTTCCGTTTATAAAAACGACCAGGCTGTGTGTCGGGGTTGGATAAACCGGAGGAAAATGAGCAAGGAGGTCTTTATGAAAGTTAAAAGGCAGCTCAAAGTGAACACGACACACGAGCAAAGGGAACAAACAATCAGAGGTGTAGTTTGAGGTTGGAACGAGTGTGGGCTAGACATTCAAGTGGAAGGATACTTTAGGAAACGTATGGCATTGTTAAATGGTAAAAATTGAGCATGTGACCTTTCTTTCATAATACTACATGGATGACTGGTAATAAGGAAATTAACTTTCTACGCATTTTAAACCACAAACTTGTTTGTTTTTCTCCAGAACAATGCTTTTGCAAGATAGAGACAAGATATTTCACCTTTTGAACCCAAGATATAGACAGCTCAAAGGCGAGTGTGCATACTCAAGGTGATCTCTATTTTCTCGTCGAGACTACCCCACCAGCACAGGCATGGCTACCATGATCCACAACCCTAATTTATTTATCTTTGGATTTTGCTACTCGTAGGAGGCGTCAGGTGTTTATATCGTTTTAATGTTCAAAAGATATTGAGCCAATTTAACCCAGAGTGTTCCTTTTGAAATCTTGAGGGCTCTTGCTCAGGCCACTTGAGGAGCAATGAGGTGCAGTACCCAGTTGCCCAATGATCCAGGATGGGCTGCAGGAGAAGAGATGATCTGGGATGAATTATTATTGATTGCATAACTACTACTTGTCAATGCAATGCTTTGAACATCCAACTTTAGTCCTTGGAATATGGTCAACATTATGCTGAATTTAATAGGGTGGCAGGCCTGAGATCCTAGGGTCCTGAGTTCAAATTCTGCTTTTTTTTTTTTTTTTTTTTTTTTTTTTGTATACCTTGGTCGAGGCTCGTATGAGAGCGAACACACAACTCACAGCAAGGAGGCATGAGACAAGAGGGGCGGGAGTGGAAGGGACAAAACATTGGGGAACAGACACAGGTGAACTGTGGAAGGGAGAGGGATGGGGATTGGACGGGGAACATGGCGAGGAGAAGATGGACATTACAGGGACTTTCAGGAAGGAAAGCAGAAGAATTGAAGGAAGTGGGCTTGGGTGGATTATCGGGGGTAGAAAAGATCGAGGATTTGGATGGGGGAAGATAAGAGGTGGTGGTGAACAGCTGTTTTGAAAGCCTGGAGGGAAGAATGGGAAAGAATAGAGTGAGGAAGTTTATTCCAAAGGCGGGAAAAAGAGGAATGAAAGAGTGAAGACGAGCAGTGATTCGTGATTTTGGTAGCTTTACCAGAAGGGCGTTGTTGGCGGACCTTGTGCGCCCTGTGGAAATGTGGTTGGGACAAATCGCAGAGAGAGCAGGGGGCAAGGCTGGAGAGGAGTCGGTAGAAGACAGAAAGACCACCGACCAACCTGCGGTGATTGAGTGAGAGGCCCAAAGACTCAGCTTCATTGCGGGAGATGCCAATGATCTTAAATGCCCTGGTTTCGACAGCGTGAAGTCGAGAAAGGTGGGAGGCAGGAGCACCAGCCCAGAGGGGAGAGCAGTACTCCATCAGGCTACGGACAAAAGCTTTGTAAGTGGTCAGGAGCTCAAGAGGGCCGAGGAAGGACTTTGTACGACGGAGGATTCCCAGTCGGCGACTGGCTTTTGAGGCAAGGTTGGAAATGTGACTTTCCCAGGAAAGGTCATGGCAGATAGTGAGACCCAGAAGCTTGAAAGAAAAGACTTCTTCCAGAGGATTGTTGAGAAAGTGGATGGGGGGGTTTTGTAAACGGTCCTTTCGAAGAGACATAGTGAGAGTGTGAGATTTGTCTGGATTGAAAGACATGTACCACGTGTTGGACCAGTTTGTGATTTTATCCAGATCTGCAGTGAGCGAAGAAGCTGCTGCTTGCCGGTCTGAGGGATGACAGATGGTACGGCAGAGGGTGGAGTCGTCGGCAAAGAGAAATAGAGGATTTTCCAGAGAGTCCGAGAGATCATTGATGAAAACCAGAAAAAGAACAGGGCCCAGAACGCTACCTTGAGGAACTCCAGCCTGCACAGGAAGAGGGGATGAAAGAACTCCATTTAGGGCCACACGTTGACTGCGACAGGAGAGGAAGTCTGCGAGCCATGAGTGGAGATGGCCTTGAATACCATGGGAAGAGAGTTTGGTGAGTAGGGCAGGGTGCCAGACTGTGTCAAAAGCACGTGATATGTCCAGGGATACGGCTCGGATTTCCTGTCTGGCATTGAGGACCTCCATCCATTGATGGGAGAGCAGTAGCAGCATATCCAGGGTAGAGTGACCTGGTCTGAAACCAAATTGATGATTGGAAATCAAGCCATTGGAGAAGAGGAAGGATTTCATGTCTGAAGCGATGATGGATTCCATAACCTTGCTGATGATTGGGAGAAGGCTGATTGGTCTGTAGTTACAGGGATCTGTTTTTGCACCTTTTTTATGCAGGACAGTGATGTTAGCAGATTTCCAAGCAGATGGCAGATGACCTTGGGCAAATGAGAGGGTGAATAGAACAGAGAGAGGGTGAGCAAGAGCAGAAGAGCAGGCTTTGAGGACACGTGGGCTGATGCCGTCTGGACCGGTTGCAGAATCTGACTTGAGGTTTGAAAGCAAGCTCTCCACCTTGTCAGGAGAAAAGGATACAGAGTCCAGGGACAGTTTGGTGCGACTGGGTAAAGTGGGTAGAGATAGTGATGGGTTTGGGACACAAGATTTAGCTGCAAACACCGAGTTTAGACATTCAGCTTTATCACGTGTGGAATCAGCAGTGCGGCCATTTGAGGTAAGGGAGGGGATGGAGGGGGAACATACACCAGAAACAGATTTGATTAAACGCCACCAGGATTTTGAGGAGGGAGAGAGGTTTGAGAGTTCAGACTTGAGATGAGAAAGATGTTGTTTTCTGGCTCTCCTGAGGGTAGATACACACTTGTTCCGAGCTTTGTGGAAAGAACTGAGATTGCCCTCAGTTGGGTTTGCTTTCCATGAGGCAAAGGCAAGTTGTTTCAGGACAACTGCCTCACCACAAGCTTCAGTAAACCAAGGGCGGGAGGAAGGGTAAGACAACTGAACACGAGAGGGGATAAATCTGTGCATGAGGGAGAGCAAGTTTCTTTGAAAGAATTCCCAGGATGAGTTGATGTTTGAGAAAGTAGTGATAGGAGACCAGTCTGTAAGTTTGATGGCTGCTCGGAGACCCTGCCAGTCGGCTTGAGTGAAATGCCAGACTCGACGGCGGTGAGGTGGTTCTCTGATAACAGCCAGAGAGATGTCCACTTTAACAAGGACGTGGTCAGAAGAACCAATTGGAGCGAAGGAAGAGCAGCAGATATTGTCAGGGAAATTTGTCAAAATCAGATCCAGAAGAGATGGAGTACCATTGGTTGAGATCCGGGTCGGGAAGTTGACCGATTGAGTCAGTCCCAATGAGTCACAGAAAGCTTTGGCTGATGTCCCATGGCAGGTGAGAGAGGTACCCACACCTAGCCAACTGGCGTGATGACAATTGAAGTCACCACATAAGAGGAAGAGAGAGTTTGGATGAGAAGATAGAAGATGGTCCATGTTTTCGGATAGTGAGGTGTAGATGGAGTCATCACTGTTCGGTGGACGGTACAGTACACATATAAACATGAGGTGGGAGTGGAGGGGAAGCCAAAGCCAGAGGTATTCCTGGGGGTGTGGGGGAGTGAGAGCAGTGCAGGGAGAGTGAGGAATAGAGTCTTTGATGAAGAGAGCAACACCTCCACCAGGACGAGGCTCAGGTCTGTCATACCGTAAGAGGGAGTAGCCAGGGAGAGATACTTGGGAGTCAGACACGTCTTGGGAGAGGAAAGTTTCTGTTAGGCAGATAATGTCTGGTTTGTCAGTGGCAACCTGCATGGAAAGATCTGAAAGGTTTGAGCGAAGGTCCCGGATATTTGAGGTCCACACTTTTAATGAAGAGGTAGGGGAGGAGGCTTTGGGTGCAGGAGGTGGGGGGCGGGGGAGGGTAGGACGAGGGATGAGGGGGGGAGGTAAGGAGGGTTGCTGAAAGAGTGTGGGGTATTGCAGAATAGCGAGGGGAGGGGCCGAATGAGGAGGAGAAAAGGCTCTGTGGTGCTGGGGGAGAGGGGGGACAAGAGACAAGGAAGATGGCAGTTGAGGATTTGAGGAGGTGGAGTGAAGAGATGGAGGTGAGAGGGCAGTGGAGGGAGGCAGGTTGGTGGATGAGAGGGGGGCAACTTAGAGAAGGAAGAGTGAGGGGGATGAAAGGTGGGAGAAAGGTGAGGGGGAATTTTTGAAAGAGGAGAGAGGGAGGCTTGGAGGGAGAAGAGTGGGATGGTTGCTTTGAGAGTGAGAGTGAGGGGTGAGTTGGCACTGAAGTTGGAAAAAAAGAATGGTTGATGGAAAGCGAGCATCCATGGCAAACTGTGGTTTTTAAAAGTTTTAGGTCAGAGATGCGATTTAACACAATTCTTGATGGGTGCAATGAAGGCGAATTCAGAGCATGGAGAGAAGAAGCGCTGTAATAGTTGGATTTTTTAGGCAAGGAATGAAGGAGAGGTCGAAAAGGGAGCAGTCTGTTAAAATAGCAGAAGAGTAGTGCATTGTGAAACAGTAAAGAGTACCACAAGTGTGAGAGAGGAAGATGAAGCATTATAAGATCGTTTTTGTTGTTAATATTAATGTATGAGAGAGTTCAACAGATTAGGTCATGGAAGTGTAAAAAAAAAAAAAGAAATCGAGGAAGACGAGGAGGAAGTTAAGAGGAAGAAGAAGTAGCAGAATCGGGAGAAGGTGAGCGTGTTGTTGATGTTGTTGCTGGGTATATATATATATATATATATATATATATATATATATATATATATATATATATATATATATATATATATATATTTTTTTTTTTTTTTTTTTGAGATGAGAAAGATTAGTTGGGAGAATGGGGGATGTTTGGAAAGTGGGGAGGATGAAAATTGAAGGTAATGGGGAGAAAAAACAAACAAACAAACAAAAAAAAAACGATCGAACACCGAGTGGAACCGGTAGGCCTCAAGCCTCGGACTAGGCCTCAAACACCAGGTAAGAACGTCGACATAAATACTCACAAAATAGCACGATTTTTGAAACAAAACCGAACTAGGAACACACATTAACATGTAGGTGAGAAAATTAAACAGTTAAAACGGGACAAATAACAACCGGAACTTAACTTTGAGGACGTCAGCAGGGAGCCCCGAAGGAGACCTCTTGCCGCTCAAAACCGGAACCGGAAGTGAATTAACACCACTTTGTTTGTCGTTGAATTAACACCAGGTGGGGTTGACTCAGCCTGTTATCCTTCTGAGGTTGGCAAAATGAGAACCAGCTTGTTGGGATGATTGAGCCATTCAAGTATCCTGTGTTGGAGTGATAACTTATCCAAGATTGTGCCCAGTAGCCCAGGAGATTGCTTTGGTAGCACCAACACTCTGTTCAGAGTATGGTCCCAATGGATGGATGGATGTGGTGCACCACAGGCCTTTGGTCATGGGTCTTGCACTTGTTTCAGTGGAATGAAACAAACACCCTCTATGGTCTCAGGAGAACCATCTGTGTTCTGTTCCCTGTGGGCTCATTACTTTACCGTTACAACGACCCTTTCTTTTGGTCACCATACCCCTCTGTTGGCACCAACAGTCTTTGAATGTCAGAGAATATGACAGCGATTTGTGAAGGGAAGCGAAGCATAGATTGGTCCAAACTGGAGAGACCATTGTGAAGAGTGAATGGATTGATCCACATGGAAACTCCGTGCAGTTCAGTATTCTCCTGGTATAGAGAAACGATGTGCCATCAATTGGAAACAAGGCATCGGTGGTATCAGTGGATAATGTCCCATTTCTGTATTATGTCCTCAAAATCATGATATTGTACATTCTACATCAGCAGATCAATGATTACATCCTCTATGCCATGGTATACAGGATGGACCCTATATCGTTTTAAGAAAGGGTGAGGTCACTGATATGTGATCCATTGCAGTCTGGTACCTGTCACAAATAACTCGCGTGTCTGTTGCAGAGTGTATAGGTACAGTGGGGGCTTTACACTGGTATGCCTAAGGTTTAATACAAAAACGTATTGGTTATAATGTGTGATTGTGTAATGTTTTTGGAAGTGAGTTATGTATTTAAAAGGTTTGAGTAGAAGCGGATTGGGTTGTACTGTTTGGGTTAGCCTTTCATCTGAATTTAATGATCACCAAGGTGTGAGAATTTTCCCATTACCTCGTGGCTTGGAGAAGGAAGAACCTTCGAGGAGTTTCTGTTTAGGAAGTGTAAATGGGAAGGAGAGAAGGACAGAGTAGTCCCGAGTTGTTATGCATGCTGTGCTGCATTTGGTTTGCTGAATTAACTCATGGTTGGATTATTCGTGCCTGTTGTTGTGGATCGATCAGTCAAAGAACTGTCACAGTGTCGTGACATCTTGGGGGCTCGTCCGGGAGTGATCGTCCATTGACGGAGTTGTGTGCAGCGTGAAGTGGATGTGGATGGAGCCAGATTTCCTGTGGACGGCACAGACTCTTTCTTCTATCTTCAGAAGAGCGGCAATTTGTCATGTGCGTCCAGAAAGCTGGGAGAGTCTAGCTTCTATGGGGGTTCATTCTTGAGTGTGGGGAGATACGTCTGTGCAGAGGAAAGGGAAAGAAGACCATTCTCATGGAAAAGGCTGTGCGGTCACCTCGAGCTGGGCTGTGGTTGGTCCATGCTGTTGAGTGGAAAGAGGCCGAGCTGGGAGCTGGAGAGTGCTTGTGAGGTTAAGGATCGATTGCCTTCCAAACATCGAAAGTGTGCACTGAGTTTGCAATGGAGAGATTGCTGAAGATCTGAAGCAATGTGGACTTAGAGGGCAAGAAGCTGCAGCAGTTTGTACCTGAACAGTAGGCTTTAGAGAGAAAGAAAAGGCTCTTACAAAGGGGGATTGAAAGGGAAAGATTACAAATGAAGGAGGAAATGCTTGAGCCTGGAAACGAAGATAAAAGATGGGAGGCTGAAAGGGAAGCCAAAAGGCTCGAGCCTGAAAGGGTTAGGTTGAAAGGGAGATGAGAAGGTGAGAGGCCAAAGTGGAATTTAAGCATCTCAAGGTACAGAATGCTGAAGCTGGTCACCTGGAAGTATGAATAGCTTTACGCCTGCTAGAGCTCCAAAGCTCTCAGCTTTTGGTAAGAAGGATGTGCTCGACAGTTACTTTCTGAGGTGGGAGCATTTTGTTTGTAACAGCAGGATGGGCCACCTCGCACAGTGCTTTGTTAACCGGAAAAGCACTCCATTGGTATTCCAGGTTGTCCAATGTGGCAGCTGTCTATTGTGACAGATTAAAAGAAGCACTTTTGAAACAGTATGATCTAACTGAGGATGAGTATAGGACCGAGTACGGGAGTGTTAAACCAGAGTTAGGGGAAAGCCCTGAATAGTTAGTAGTTATGTTGTTAAATTACTTATTGCAGTGGGTTGAACTCTCAATGACCAACAAGATGTTTGACAACCTCTTTATTGCTTGAATGTGGCAATAAGCTTCTGCTGGTCAGTAGTGCCTGTGTCCAACCCCTTACTGGGGTTAGAGGGCAATGGTTATGATTAAAGTTGATACTCCTTACTTGACAGGTGTCATTGAAGCACAATGCTTGCCAGATGTATCACCTGATCGTTGGTAATGTACCTGGAACTACCAGGCTATCCGGACCCAGCGTGGCAGGAGGATTGTGCAGTCACCACACAAGTCACGGAAGAGAAGGGTGACCAGATGGTCCAGAAGCTCAGTGGAAACAAATATTTCACAAAGATTGACTTAAGCAAGGAGTATTGGCAAACAGATTCCAGAAGTCATTAAAGATATACACAAGACATTGCTTGTGATGACGGATGGCACCAATGAGCTTCTGAAGGTGTCACTTGGGATGGTGAATTCAGTTGGTGGAGATGGAAAATGTGCATAACGACATTGGTGACTTTTTGGTTCATACCCACACTTGGGGTGAGCATGTGTCCACTCTTAAGGAAGGTGGACATATGCTCACCCCAAGCTGCTCTGCAGGATGTCCGTGGCCTACCTCATGACCACAACATCAAGGTGTGTGATTGGGACGGACAACACAAGCTTTGTCGGTTACCATACACCATGGTCTGTTTGTCCTTCATGATGACAATGTGGAAAAGATCAAAGAAGTGTCACAGCCCATGACAAAGAAGGAAGTATTGTCATTTGTTCGTGTGCATCAAACAGGATGCTACCGGAACTACTTCCCCAATTATGCGGCCATCACTGTGCTGGTTACTGATTTAACACAGGAAGGGTCAACCAGTAATGGTGGATACTCATGAGGAGGACTACATGGGCCTCAAGGAACTCATTAGGAATCACATTTTGAGGTTACTAGCCCAAAGTAATCCATTTGTGTGCAGGACCGATGCTTCAGGCATTGGTATTGGAGCGGTTCTGTTGTAGTCACACGAGGGCAGACTTTCCCCAGAGTTTTGCAAGTGAGAAGCTGATGCACCGCAAGAAGAATGACTCACTACTGGATTAGCATTAAGAGATTTATGCTATATCTCCATGAGACAATTCATTTTACAGACTCATCATTGACCACTGCTGTTCATGGATAAGACCAGTGGTGTGGCGCCAAAATTTGAGGTACCAGAGCCCTGCAAATGTGTCGGCCGTGACAAGGCCAGATGGAACGTCAAATCAAGTTATAACACAACACTAACCATTTTGTCCCCCAAAAATTAGTGATAAACAAAAGCTTAACATTCACACCCACTTAATCTCACAATTCAGAATCTCCTTTGAATAAAAAGTCAGATCAGTTAGTCTCTAACCACCGTTCTTCGACAAAACTCTGTATTTTAAGATATAAAGAGTTTAAAAAAAACAAAACTATTTAGTACCGTGTCATAAAGGGATGCACACGGACAGTCGGACACTCACCTCTTAGCTCGATTGTAGTGTGTCACAGGCAGGGTGATTCATTCGTGTGTGCGCCATCCCTCGGATGGACGGTGTACTGGACGTCCAGTCTGACGGAATTAGATATTTTGTTGTCTTTCACATAAGTTGGTGTCTTTCTTGGAGTTGATGAAAGAAGATAAAGCTTTGGGGCTAGATACTGTAAACATCCGAGAGTATTTTTTTTTCTATACATAGTCGAGGCTCATGTAAGAGCCAGTACACTTAACGGATGAGGACGTAGCAGACACCAGGACGCATAACATGCATGCATGGAGAAGGAAACTCCAAGGAGGAAAAATTGGAAAATTAGAAGGGATTTGGGTGGGGTTGATGAGGGTAGAAAAGATCATGGCTTTGGAATGGGTCCATCTGAGATGGTGGTGAACAGCTGTCTTGAAGACCTGCATGGAAGAATGACATTGAAGAGGATGTGGAAGCTGATTCCACAGGTGAGAAAAAAGAAGAACGAATGAGTGGACATGAGCAGTTATCCTGGGTTTGGATAGTTTTACCAGAAGAGGGTTCATGGTGGACCATGTGAGCCCGGCAGGCAACATAAACCTTGGTGAGGGGGGGGGGAGGTAGTGGCAATGCATGGAATCAGCAGAGGGTGTAACACCAGAAAGGAGGTGGTAGAAGACAGAGTGATCACCGACCTGTCTGTGATGGCTAAGTGATAGGACCATATCAAGTGATGATATTGACGGTCTTGGTTTCCACGGTGTCAAGCTGAGCAATATGTGAGGCAGAGGAGCCAGCCCAGAGGGGAGAGCAGTACTCCATCAAGCTGTGGATGAAGGCCTTTGAAGATCCAAGGAGATGGCAGAACAGATATAGGCAAGATGTTAATATGCTGAAAACAACCACATGCTTGTCTTCCTCTGCCAACATGAGCCTGTCATGAATGCATTATCGGCCTACCTTTGCTCATACAACGTGATAGCCCTTCTTCACAAAAACATGAACAGCCACATGCATTGCTGATTCACCGAGACTACAACTAGTTGTCAGCATCGAATGTCTTCGATGCCTTAACATCTTCCAGGGAGTGTAAGTACTTTTATTGAACACCAAATATTTAACTAAATCTGAATTATAACATGTTTGGAAACTGTCTCTCTTGTGGACCTGGATTGTATTCTGGAATTAATTTGCGTCTGTGTTGCCTATTACCTTTATTATTACTAGTGCGGGCCCGTAGGTGCATGCCAGTATGTGCAGCTTCGTTCCTTCACTCTCGTAAACGACGACTGGATTGGGGCATTATTTCAATTAGATCGGACCAACCGTATCATAAATGGCCATAACTTGGGAAACACCTGGGAAACATACTCAGGTCCCCAGCGTCAAGTGTGACGTCATATCAAACGAATAAGAAGAAGAATTGTGATGCCACCCCCTCTCTTATCCCCTCTCCCCCCCCCCCCGAGTCTCGCCCCTCCTCTCTCGCCCATAGTTGAATCTTCAGGTCCACTTCAGCTTCAGTCCACTTCAGCCCCACTTCAGCCCCACTTCAGCCCCTCTCGCCCCTCTCTCGCCTCTCCTCCCTCCCCCCTTCTCTCTCGCCCCTCTCTCTGTAAATGAATTCACAAATGTCTATCAAGCACAACAATTAATTCAAACTTTGGGAAAAAAACAGCTTTCAAACCTTGGGAAACACTTGGGAAACAGCTGAAACGGATGAAGAAGAACGATATGAAACTTTGAAAAGGCACATACTCAGGTCCCAGCGTCAATTGTAACATTATATCAAAAAAAATTAAAAAGAGGAAGCATTGTGACGTCATTTGTGATGTCATAGCAAGGTGTCCTGTCATTGGTTGACAGATAAATTGGCCGTAACTTGGGAACCGCTCATCCGATTAATATCAAACCTTGAAAAGGCACATCCGTGCGGCCCCGGCAATATTCCTGGCAAGTTTCAATCAGATCGGACCGGCAGTCGTCGAGAAACGGCGGCCGCAGACACACACACGACACACACACACACACACACACACACACACACACACACACACACACACACACACACACACACACACACACACACACACACACACACACACAGAGATTGCTGGAATTATAGATAGATAATATCGCTCCTGAGACAAAGTGTCCAACGTATTGACATACCCAAGCTTCGGGACAACCGTCGATCCGATGATTTGGCCATGAAGGCACAAAAAGCACAATAACTTAACCGATCGTAAACGTGGGTGTTTTCACCTCCACCACCGAAGGTGAAGGAGGTGATGTTTTCACCCCCTTTCTGTGTATTTGTTAGTTGCAAAATCAAGGATTTTTCAAGTACATTGATTGGTCGATTTTGATATTTTGTCTGTCTGTTTATCGCCTCCAAGTCACAATTTTAAACCGATCCTCACAAAACTTCACCACATGGTAGAGTTTGTCATCAGGAAGAAGCCTCTTGTTTTTGAGGTTAAAAGGTCAACATACGCCAAAGGTCAACAACTTAGGTGAGATTTCTAAAATCCTCAATTTTCATCTGATCGACTTGAAATTTGAAGAGGATTTATATATTCAGGACACTGAATTCAACCAGCGAATTATTTTTGAGGTCAACATGGACCAAAATGTCAACATAGGCCCAAGGTCAACAACTAATGTGGTATTTCCAAAATCCTCAATTTTCATCCAATTGACTAGAAATTTGAAGAGGATTTGCATATTTGGTCATTGAATTCAATCACCAATTATTTTTTGAGGTCAAATTTGTTTTATGGATTTTACAAGTATCGTGGACTGCACGAAGTCTTCTTGTTTGTCTGTGTGCCTGTGTGCAAGATATCTGAAAACGTTGCGGACGGATACGGATTAAATTTGGTGGAGTGGTTGGATGTGTGACAAGGACGAACTGATTCGATTTTGGTGAAGATCCGGATCCGACTACGAGATTTTTTTTGGAGGATTTCTTCACCATTGAGAGATTGGGCTAAATTAATAGATAGCATGGTATCTCAAAAAATTGTGGACGGCTTCGGATGAAACTCGGTGGACCGGTTGGATGTGTGACATGGACGAATTGATTCGATTTTGTTGAAGACCCGAATCCGGATCTGGATATGATAATTATTTAATTTTTAAAGTGATTCTTCACCATTGAGAGATTGGACCACAAACCACATAGTACTGTATAGCATGATATTTCAAAAATGTATTGGGCCAGATATGTTCTTGTGGATCAGGCATTACGTGGTGGAGGTACGCGCTCTACCGAGTGCCCTTCTATTTTTTTATTTGTTTGTTTTTAACTGTTGCGGAGCTAAACCTCAGATGGATGGAGGTGTGGAACTTTGGTGCGCTCCAGAACCTCGACACCCCTGGATAAAGCAAAGTTTCTCAAGGATAGGATCATGAGATGGGCAATGTTTTGGCAAAACTAGCAGTTTGTGATAGAGTTTTGAAAGGGAAGGAATTAATTTTTTTGTGACTTTTTAAAGTAGGAAATGCTAATTGAATTGTTCATGATTTCCACTGTTGTTGAAAGTTGTCAAAATGAATTTGCATGGGTTTGAAAAATTGGGACTTTTTCTTGAAATGAGAGTTTGCTACAAATTATTTGCATGTTTGTTTGGTGGTGTTTGGCTACAGCGGGGTGTTTACCTTGATAACCGACAGTCCAATACAAAAACGTGTTTGTTATAATGTATGATTGTATATTGTTTGCACGGGTGAGTTATATATTCGAAAGGTTTTCAGTAGAAGGCGAACAGTTTATGATGTTGGGGTTAGCCTTCGACCTATATCGAATGATTGCAGAGGTGTGAGAATTTTCTCGTTACTTCTGGGCTTGGATGCGCTGGGAAACACCTGTGGCTTGCAGTCAGAAGATCCTTTGAGGAGCTTCTACCCAGGAGGTACAAACGGGAAGGAGAGAAGGACAGTGTGGTCCTGAGTTATGTACGTTTGGTTTGCGATATAAACACAAGTTTGGAAGACTCATGCCTACCATCGTGGATTTTATCAGTCAAAGGCTGGCGGGATAGCCTTGGCCCTCGAGGTACACACTTGCCTCGAAGCTTTCTTGCCTGGGTTTGAATCTCGACCCAGCTATAAACTATTGTTTTGGATTCGCGGTGGTGGGGGCTCACAAAGGGAGTTCTTGGACCCAATTCCCTGCAGACGACCCTGAAGCCAACGAGCCGCAGGTATCCGCAGTCCGACCGGTTGCTAAGCAACCAAAGATGCCGTCTGAGATGCTGAATTTAGGTAGGGTCCAGCATCCAAATTCTGCTTTACCTTCACAGCAAATTAATCATCCCAGATAAGGACTGTCTCTCAATGCTCCGCTGCGATTAATCAAGATGGCCAAGCGATACCATAAGTGGAACATTGGCTAATGGCTAATTATAATGAAACAGCGGGGCTGAACTCCCTGTTACTGATCACACACACTATGTCGAACCAATGGAAAGAGATGACTGGGAAGTTTGGAAAGCAGTTTATAAGGATTAGCAAAATGGCACGTACATACAAGGCAAACAGGGTCACAAAAGAAAGCTCTTACCCTGAAGCACGTAAGCCTGTCTCTGTCTGTGAGTCAGTGAACTTAGTCAGAGGTCTGCACACACAGGTGCTTCAGTCATTCCAGGAAAAGGAGATAATAAAGAGTGATAGAGAGAGGAGTGAATCAGGTGGGGTGTGGTGTCGACGCCGCTATGTGCAGGATGTCCGTGGCCAGACGACTCACACAGAAATGAACATGGTGTATGGTGTAGGTGATTGAGAGGTGCGGGTAGATGAGTGGTGTATGTGGGTGAGTGTAACGAGAGTCCTGAAAAGGATTGTTGTAGACTCTGTTGATACTCTGCAAAACCATGGCAAATCAATGAGGTGCGTATGACGGTAGGTGCAAGGATGAAAGATGCATGTGTACGACATGTAGGGAGATAAATTAGCTCTGAGGAGAACCACTGTTGATTCTCTTGATGCTCGAGAGTTTGTGGTTGGTTTTAAGAAAGTCAGCAAAGGAGGTAACCTCAGTGAGGAGGTGGTAACCATGCCTGGGAACCCGCATCTCCGCACTCGTTCTGTCAAGTGCCTAGCACATTGGAACAAATTGGGACATCTCGATTTCAATCAAGTGTATGAACGAACGAAAAAATACATGACACTTGTGACAAAACATGGAGAATGAAAACCGGAATTTCCAAACTGACATCGTCGTTAGTCGGACGCATTTGTGGGGCATCACACATGGGATGAATGGTGGGCATCTCATGATGAGGACTGATCAGATACGGCTCATGATGCTATGGATATCCAGCATTCAGGCGCTGACAATGATTAGAGGATGGTGGTCCAGAATCCGAGCACTCGGCATGAACACATTGGAAAAGTCAGCAGGAGAAACAGATCATTTGAGTTTTGTCATGATGACATGCAGGGCCACACTCTTCCTGTCGAGTTCACCTCCAGATTTCGATTCCTGTATTTTCTGCTTTCAAATGTCTTATTGCTTCCACGCAAAGATGTGTAGCCTCATGCTGGAAAACTTTCAGAGTCATTTATCCCTCATATCATGGCAGGAGCCAGGATGGAATAGGAACATCAAGAGTGAGGTCATCAGCTTGCTCAATTACTTTCACTAATAAGTCCATTTCAGCTGTCCTTCGACCTCTCTAAAGTAGCACTCTCCAGCGATGAAGAATTTCATTCCTATGTTCGAGCAATGGGTGACAACCTTCCTTGTATTATTTGAGCACACCCAGAAGCTGTTCAAATGGGGGGGGGGGGCAACATGGCGTCTTCAAACCATGTGACTGCAATCGGCCAATCACAGCACTCCATGGAGAGAACAAAAGATGGCCAGACTCTTTATATAAGGCACTGGGTCTGACGTTACGTAAACGCCGAGCCAGAATCTACTGCACTGAAGAGGGCACCATGTTCGGTCGATTCCATTGACGTGTTGCTGGATGGGTTTATGTGGTTTGTGGTGTGATTTGTGGAGTGAATGTTGTATGTGGTTTGAATCTGTAAAAATCAGAGAAGTGTTTGAGAATTAGAAATGTTTGAGGATGGAGTTTCAGAATGAGTTTTGAGAATGAGGTTTGAAAATGAGTAAAAGACTAAATCGGATAGTTATATCTACATTCCCAGCACATCTTTCCCTTCCACTAATACGGCGGGGGGGGGGGGGCTATAATTTAGCGAAACAAAATACGACAGATATAAATAAATTAAGGCTCCCCTATTTATTGGTACATGTCTCTCCGGGCCTCAGAAAACCGTCGCACTATCATCCTGATGTTTCACAGGCAGGGTGATTCATCAATGTGCGCCATCTCTCGGACATGGACATTAAACTGTGTGTCTCGTCTGCCAACATTAGTTTGTGGACATTAAAGTTCCCACGGTGCCATTTGGGAAGAGTGGACAAGCTATCGCCGACACCCTGAACAAATTCCAAATTCCAAATTCCTTCTCTAACCTACAGGGGGCAGTGTTACAAATTCCATCCCTTACAAAGTTGGCAGAGTACCGCTGGCCTGCATATGCCAATTCAACCGAGACGAGACGAGACGAGACGAGACAAGAACCATGACATACTTGTGACAATACCTCTTGATGAAAGACCAAGAACAGTGGCAAAGTTAAGTTTACAAAGCAATACAATATCAATTTCTCGACAGAATGGCACAGAGGTAGCAAACTTACCATTAATACTTTAGATTCTCGATTTCTGACCTGTCCGATTGTCCGATTTGTATGTAAATTGTCGAACTTTGAACTGTCGGATTGGAACTTCACGGTTGCATCAGAAAGTTATCATCGGCGACCAGAACAAATACAAATTGCTGTCATGACTACCGCTGGAAAGGCTGTTCCATGGGGCTTCTTCTTTCATGTGCAGCACAAAGCTGTGGGGTAGCGTCACTGGCTGAGGGTGCGGCTGTGCTGCTGTTGCAATGCCCTCTGTAAGTAAGGGCAGGAATTTGGAATTTGTCTTTGGTCCCAGAGATAACTCACCGTCTCTTCGCAAAGGACACCGTGTGGTCTTTAACATCCACCAACAACTTCCGGTCGATGGGATGCCAGTTTCACGTCCGTCCGAGGGACGGGACACACATCGATGAATCACCCTAACCCTGTGAAACACCAGGATAACTATTGTACTTCTTCTTCTTCGCTTTTTTTCACCAGCCGAGCACAACAGAGACTGAAGCGATTACAATGACTCTAATTTCTAACGTGAGGAAGTAACATTGTCTCTGGGCATGAGGCTTTGTTTAATTCCCCATGTAAGTTCTGAGGGGGTGTGCGAGATTCAAACCAAGCTGTTAGATGACTTCGGGGTGAGTGGATGTATCTTGGCAATCCTGTCATTCTGTCAGGGAGAGAGATAGAGATAGAGATAGAGATAGAGATAGAGATAGAGATAGAGATAGAGATAGAGATAGAGATAGAGATAGAGATAGAGATAGAGATAGAGATAGAGATAGAGATAGAGATAGAGATAGAGAGAGAGAGAGAGAGAGAGAGAGAGAGAGAGAGAGAGAGAGAGAGAGAGAGAGAGAGAGAGAGAGAGAGATAGAGATAGAGATAGAGATAGAGATAGAGATAGAGATAGAGATAGGGATAGGGATAGGGATAGGGATAGGGATAGGGATAGGGATAGGGATAGGGATAGGGATAGGGATAGGGAGAGGGAGAGGGAGAGGGAGAGGGAGAGGGAGAGGGAGAGGGAGAGGGAGACGGAGACGGAGACGGAGACGGAGACGGAGAGGGAGAGGGAGACGGAGACGGAGACGGAGACGGAGACGGAGAGACTGAGAGACAGATGAATTAGAAGAGCATGAGAAAGAGCACAGACCAGGATATATTTTGTACCCTCTGATAAGCCGGATCTGGATCCAGACCTGAACCAAAATCGAATCGGCTTGTTCTTGTCACCGACCAATCTCATCCACAATGTTTTGTGGTAATTCGTCCACAACGTTGTGAGATATCGTGCTTCGTATCGTTTTTGGCTCTATCTGTTAGAATGACCCTCATTTAGGCTGTTATAAACAGAGTGATCATTATATCTGTTATAAACAGAGTGATCATTATATCTGTTATAAACAGAGTGATCATTATATCTGTTATAAACAGTGTGATCATTATATTTGTTATAAACAGTGTGATCATTATATTTGTTATAAACAGCGTGATCATTATATTTGTTAAAAACAGTGTGATCATTATATTTGTTATAAACAGTGTGATCATTATAATTGTTAAAAACAGTGTGATGATTATATTTGTTATAAACAGAGTGATCATTATCTTTGTTATAAACAGTGTGATCATTATATTTGTTATAAACAGAGTGATCATTATATCTGTTATAAACAGAGTGATCATTATATCTGTTATAAACAGAGTGATCATTATATCTGCTATAAACAGAGTGATCATTATATCTGTTATAAACAGTGTGATCATTATATTTATTATAAACAGTGTGATGATTATATCTGTTATAAACAGTGTGATCATTATATTTATTATAAACAGTGTGATGATTATATCTGTTATTAACAGTGTGATCATTATATCTTTTATTAACAGTTATCATTATATCTGTTATAAACAGTGATCATTATATATGTTATAAACTGTGTGATCATTATATTTGTTTTTAACAGTGTGATCATTATATCTGTTATAAACAGTGTGATGATTATATCTGTTATAAACAGTGTGATCATTATATTTGTTTTAAACAGTGTGATCATTATATCTGTTATAAACAGTGTGATGATTATATCTGTTATAAACAGTGTGATCATTATATCTGTTATAAACAGAGTGATCATTATATCTGTTATAAACAGTGTGATCATTATATCTGTTATAAACAGAGTGATCATTATATCTGTTATAAAGAGAGTGATCATTATATCTGTTATAAACAGAGTGATCATTATATTTGTTATAAACAGAGTGATCATTATATTTGTTATAAACAGTGTGATCATTATATTTGTTATAAACAGAGTGATCATTATATTTGTTAAAAACAGTGTGATCATTATATTTGTTTTAAACAGTGTGATCATTATATTTGTTTTAAACAGTGTGATCATTATATCTGTTATAAACAGAGTGATCATTATATCTGTTATAAACAGAGTGATCATTATATCTGTTATAAAGAGAGTGATCATTATATCTGTTATAAACAGAGTGATCATTATATTTCTTATAAACAGTGTGATCATTATATTTGTTATAAACAGAGTGATCATTATATATGTTATAAACAGTGTGATCATTATATTTGTTTTTAACAGTGTGATCATTATATCTGCTATAAACAGAGTGATCATTATATCTGTTATAAACAGTGTGATCATTATATTTATTATAAACAGTGTGATGATTATATCTGTTATAAACAGTGTGATCATTATATTTCTTTTTAACAGTATGATCATTATATCTGTTATAAACAGTGTGATGATTATATCTGCTATAAACAGTGTGATCATTATATTTGTTTTAAACAGTGTGATCATTGTATCTGTTATAAACAGTGTGATCATTGTATCTGTTATTAACAGTGTGATCATTATATCTTTTTTTAACAGTTATCATTATATCTGTTATAAACAGTGATCATTATATATGTTATAAACAGTGTGATCATTATATTTGTTTTTAACAGTGTGATCATTATATCTGTTATAAACAGTGTGATGATTATATCTGTTATAAACAGTGTGATCATTATATTTGTTTTAAACAGTGTGATCATTATATCTGTTATAAACAGTGTGATGATTATATCTGTTATAAACAGTGTGATCATTATATCTGTTATAAACAGAGTGATCATTATATCTGTTATAAACAGTGTGATCATTATATCTGTTATAAACAGAGTGATCATTATATCTGTTATAAAGAGAGTGATCATTATATCTGTTATAAACAGAGTGATCATTATATTTGTTATAAACAGAGTGATCATTATATTTGTTATAAACAGTGTGATCATTATATTTGTTATAAACAGAGTGATCATTATATTTGTTAAAAACAGTGTGATCATTATATTTGTTTTAAACAGCGTGATCATTATATTTGTTTTAAACAGTGTGATCATTATATCTGTTATAAACAGAGTGATCATTATATCTGTTATAAACAGAGTGATCATTATATCTGTTATAAAGAGAGTGATCATTATATCTGT
>NC_140974.1:52625494-52635494 GCF_056783735.1 Eptatretus burgeri
TCTCTTCTCCCCTTCCCCCTCTCCCTCCTCTCTCTCCCCCTCTCCCTCCCCCTCCCCACCCCCTCCTCTCTCTCTTCTCCCCTTCCCCTTCTCCCTCCTCTCTCTCCCCCTCCCCCCTCCCCTCCCTCCTCTCTCCTCTCTCCCTATTTCTCTCCCCCTTAATATCCCTGTCAGCGAAGAGACAGGTTGTATTTGCTCGTATAACAATAAATCTGGATTTGAGATCAAAAGATGAATCTGAGGCAAGATCATAGAAGGTTAGCTTTCATTTCTTGGTGTTTCTGCACATACAGGGTGTTTCAAAAAGAGTGATGCAACTTTAAATGTTTATTTACAAAGAAACAGAAACCTCAGGAATGTGAACCAAACCATGGATTATTTCATGGACAAATAACATGGTATTTTCTGTCACTGATTGCTATTGCAGTAAGTCACTGCTCGAGTTGGTGGGAGCCCAAGGTCTGAAATTGGCATTTACGCAAAATCCTTGTCATTGACGTTCTCGATGTGTTCCCCATCCACGATTCAGACAGGCATTGATCCTGACTCCAAAGTTCTGTCCAACTTTCTGGTAGGTCTCATGTGGCACTGCCTGGGGGTAGTTTGACACCTCCTGCTTCAGATCGAGTGTGGCAGAGCGGTTGGTGTAGACAGAGCCTTCGGCAGCCTCCCCAGTACCAGTAGTCCAGAGGGTTCAAGTCTGGGATATGGGGTGTCCAGTCATGAGTGGTACCCAGGACAATGAGGCAGTTTCTGAAGAGCTGCCGCAGAAAATGATGGTTTCACCAGCTGTATACGGGGGTGCACCATCCTGCATAAACTTGCTCATTCTGAGCTGGTTTGGCGTGACCTTTTGAGCAACATCACAATGGAACTTCTGGAGCACAGCCTGGTAGCGCTCACCGTTGATCATCACTGTCCTGCTGTTGTCATTCTCAAAGCAGTAAGGCCCTAGCGTTCTCCATCTGGCATTGAAGGGGCAGAAGCATGTGACCCTTGGCCCTTTCAGGTACTTTTCAGTGACCTCCCCAGGTGGTTCTGCCCCCCAGACAATGTTGTTGTGGTTGTTGATGGCACCGTTCAAGTGGAAATGGGCTTTATCACGGAACTACAGGTTCCAAACTGGAGATAGAGATCGACATGATTTAGTCTCATACCACAGAGCCACCACTTTTGTCTTCTGATTCACTGTCAATGGCATAGTTGAGCTACGGAGCTAGAAATCCCAGGGAACAAATACCACCATAACATCACCAAACACTGAAAAGAAAAACGGTATCGGTCAAAAAACAAAGAAATGGCGAGAAATCAAAGTTGTATCAATGTTTTTGAAACACCCCATGCATTGTTCACCATTGTAGAACAATATCATTTTTTACGTTCAGTCCCCCCATTTTAGGTAAGCATAAGTATTGGAACAGATTAACTTCAAGTAAATTAAAGTTGTATAATAGTTAGTATTTGGTTGCATATCTCTTGCATGCAATAAATAACTGCATCAAGCCTGTGACCTACTGGCATCACCAAACACTTGGTATCTTCCTGTATTACAAAGGCTACACTGCAAGATGCAAACCTCTCATCAGCACCAAAAATAGAAAGCCAAGATTAGAATTTGCAGTTCCTTCCTTTCTCGACACTTTCCCCTTTCCATCACTTTGGTAAAGGTTTATCTTGGTCTCATCTGTCCATAAAACTTTGTTCCAGAACTCTACTGGCTCACCTCTATATTTCTTGGCACATTCTAATCTGGCCTTTCTATTTTTGATGTTGATGTGATGCTTTGCCAAGCTTTTACTGCAGCCATCAGCCTGGTCTTGGCTTAGTGGTTAGGGTGGCTGGCTTAGGATCTTGGGGTCCTGAGTTTGAGCTCCACTGGTTGCTGAATTAACACCAGGTGGGGTTGACCTAACCTGTCATCCTTCTGAGGTTGGTGAAATGACTACCAGTGTGCTGGTAGAGGGGCACAGCATCAGTGGTGCAGCTGTGCTTCCAAGAAATGATAGTTTCCCCAGCAGCCAAGCTGCTGTATGCAAGAAAAAAAAAACAGAACTGCAGCCATTTTCCATTGTTTTTTTTTAGGGGTTTCAGACTTTAGTCTCCTCTTCAGCAAGTGAAATGCATGCTCCATTGGATTTAAATCAAGAGATTCAATTGGCCAGTCTATAAACTTCCACTTTTCTCCCTCATGAAGTCCTTGGTTGTGTTGACAGTATGTTCTGAGTCATTGTGTTGCTGCATGGTGAAACGCCACCCAATGAGTTTGGAGACATTTTCTTGTTGATCGGCAGACAATTGTTTTCTGTACACTTCCAAATTCATTATGCTGCTACCATCATTCGTTACACCATTAACTGGAAGGACACTTGGAAGAGTGCACACCTCCGCCAAGCTGATTAGTTTACGTGTTGTATCGAATGATAGGCAGGATCTCGATTCGGACCTGAACTGAAATTTAATCGGCTTGTTCTTCTCACCTAACAAACTCTTCCACTAACTTTCAGCTGAATCAATCGATAACTTTTTGAGATATCGTGATATATATCGTTTGAGCCCGATCACTCAATGGTGAAGGATCACTTAAAAAATTATCGGACCCAGATTCAGATATTCACCAAATTTGAATCAATTCCTCCTTGTTTCATACCCAACCTGCCCACTAAGTTTCGTTCGAGTTTGTCCACAACTTTTTGAGATATCCTGCCATATGTCGTTTTTGGCCCGATCTCTCAACGGTGAAAAATCACTTTAAGAATTCTCAGATCCGGATCCGCATCTTCACTAAAATATAATAATTTCGTCCTTGCCACAAACACACAAGCTCACTAGCAAATTTCATCAAAATCTGTCCACAACTTTTTGAGATATCCTGTTCACAAACAAACAGACAGACAGGGGTGAAAACAACCTCCATCGTCCTTCGGTGGCAGAGGTAATAAAGATGAGTGAACCAGTTCCAGAAGCAGCCATGACACTACCTCGACCATGCTTCACAGGGGAGGTAGTATGCTTTGGATCATATGCAGTTCCTTCCTTTCTCGACACTTTTGCCTTTCCATCGTTTTGGTAAAGGTTTATCTTGGTCTCATCTGTCCATAAAACTTTGTTCCAGAACTCGACAGGCTAAACTCTGTAGTTCGTGGCAAAATCTAATCTGGCCTTTCTATTTTTGGTGCCGATGAGAGGTTTTCATCTTGCGGTGTAGCCTTTGTAATTCTGCTGTTGAAGTCTTTTGCGAACAGTATTTTGTGATGCTTTCACCCCTGCACTCTGGAAGTTGGTGGTGATGTCACGAACAGATGTTTTAGGGTTTTGCTTCACAGCTCTGATAATATTTCTGCCATAAACTACAGTTGTTTTCCTTTGGCGACATAGCCGTTGTCTTATGGTAAGTACACTCGTGGTTTCTTTTTCAAGATATTCCAAATTGTTGTATTTGCTATGCCCAATTTTTGTGTTATTGTTCCAATTTAATTACCCTGTTCTTTCAGCTTCCAAATTGCTTGCTTTTCTTTCATAGATAGTATTCTCTGGTCTTCATCTTAGTTTATGCCTACTGACTCCAAAGACAGATTCCCAAGGCAAAAGCAAAGTTCAAAACCAAGACTACACAATCACAGCTCTTTTATCTGTGAACAATCAATGCAACAACAAACACCTGAACAACAAGAAACACCTGTCAGTCATTTGTTTCAATACCTAATGCTCACCTAAAATGGGGGCACAGAATGTTGAAAGTGCTATTTTTCTACAATGGGAAAACATATGTATAGAAATACCAAGAAATAAAATCTGACCTTCTCTACTCTTGCCTCGTATTCATATTTTCATCTCAAATCCAAATTTCTTGAGTAGATGGCAATAATAACAAATTTGACTTCACTGTTTAAATACTGAGGGAAAAGGCACTGAGTATGTGTGTATGTATGTATATAAATTATATATCGAAACACACAGAGTGACGAGCACCAATCCGATCTCCATTGGACACAGTTACACCAAAGCATCACCTCCAACCCAGAGGCCTCGGCCTGGCGACTGTCAAACAGACAAAGATTACAGGGTCAACATCAGTTGAACATCAAACGGAGCCGCCTGTCTGGATTTCAGGCTTATTCACCCTCATCAGGATGGCATACCGATAGATATCTCACCAATGATGGCCACATTTGTCATTTATGCACCTCCTGACTGTTATGTTGAGCATAACCACGGATTACGTCTCGCACGGTAAAACCGCATAACCCGCAAAGAACAACCGTCCATCAGCCACCCAGACGATTGTTCCCGCTAATGCAAACCATTCAACCAGAAGGCAAGTGATGTGATCATTGGATAAATTGAAACATGTGGAGTGTGACGAGCACTCCCCCGGTCCCCATTGTACATAGTCCGACACCAGAGCGTTTCAAACCCGACGACTCGGGTTTCAACTGCTACTCCTCCACCCTCAAACGCATCCGGGCACATGCAAGTGAGCCTTATTCAAAAATAAAAAAAAATCAATAAGAACCCAGAATCAAACAAAACTTTCTGGCTGTCAGACCATGCATCCGATCCGGTTGAAATTTAAAACATGTATTCCCCATAACTACGAGACCACAATATTGAAATTTAATATCGATTGATGCATAGCAGTGCTTCAAGAGAAAGAATTTAAAAATATTTTCTTTCAATCCAATATGGCTGCCAAACCATTTAAGTGACCTGGTGTGAAACCAAATTTATGATCGAAAATCAAGCCATTGGAGTAGAGGAAGGATTTAGTGTCTGAAGCGATGATGGATTCCATAAACTTGCTGATGATTGGAAGAAGGCTGATTGGTCTGTAGTTGCAGGGATCTGTTTTTGCACCTTTTTTATGCAGGGTGGAAAGGTTTGCTGATTTACAAGCAGATGGAAGATTACCTTGAGCAAATGAGAGAGTGAATAGAACAGAGAGAGGGTGAGCAAGAGCAGAGGAGCAGGTTTTTCGGACACATGGGCTGATGTCGTCTGGACAAGTTGCAGAATCTGAGCCGAGGTTTGACAGCAAGCTCTTCACTTTGTCAGAAGAAAAGGACACAGAGTCCAGGGACAGTTGGGTGCGACTGGGTAAGGTGGGCATAGAAAGTGATGGGTTTCGGACACAAGATTTCAATGCAAACACCGAGTTTAGGCATTCAGCCTTTTCGCGTGCGGTATCAGCAGTGTGGCCATTTAAGATAATGGAGGGGAAACATACTCCAGAAACAGATTTGCTTAGACGCCACCAGGATTTGGAGAAGGGAGAGAGGTTTGAGAGTTCAGACTTGAGATTATAAAGATGTTGTTTTCTGGCTCTCCTGAGGGTAGATACACACTTGTTCCGAGCTTTATGGAAGGAACCGAGATTACCCTCAGTTGGGTTTGCTTTCCATGAGGCAAAGGCAAGTTGTTTCAGGACAACTGCTTCGCCACAAGCTTCAGTGAACCATGGGCGGGATGAAGGGTAGGACAACTGAAGACGAGAGGGGATAAATCTGTGCATGAGGGAGAGCAAGTTTCTTTGAAAGAATTCCCAGGTTGAGTTGATGTTGGAGAAAGTAGCGACAGGAGACCAGTCTATAAATTTGAGGGCTGCTTGGAGACCCTGCCAGTCGGCTTGAGTGAAATGCCAGACTCGATGGCGGTGAGGTGGTTCTCTGACAACAGCCAGAGGGATGTCCAGTTTGACAAGGATGTAGTCAGAAGAACCGAATGGAGCGGAGGAAGAACAGCAGATATTTTCAGGGAAATTTGGCAAAATCAGATCCAGAAGAGATGGAGTACCATTGGTTGAGATCTGGGTCGGGAAGTTGACCGATTGAGTCAGTCCCAATGAGTCGCAGAAAGCTTTTACTGAAGTGCCATGACAGGTGAGAGAGGTACCCACACCAAGATAACTGGCATGATGCCAATTGAAGTCATAACATATGAGGAAGAGAGAGTTCAGATGAGAGGATAGAAGTTGGTCCATGTTTTCGGATAGTGAGGTGTAAATGGAGTCATCACTGTTTGGTGGACGGTTCAGTACACATATACACATGAGGTGGGAATGGAGGGGAAGCCGTAGTCAGAAGTATTCCTGGGGGTGTGGGGGAGTGAGGGCAGTGCATGGAGAGTGAGAA
Source organism: Eptatretus burgeri (assembly GCF_056783735.1). NCBI lineage: Eukaryota > Metazoa > Chordata > Myxini > Myxiniformes > Myxinidae > Eptatretus > Eptatretus burgeri. Next base: position 52,631,623 of record NC_140974.1, read on the forward strand.
ATAGAGTGATGAATAGAGCAACTCCTCCACCAGGATGAGGCTTAGGTCTGTCATTCCGGAGGAGGGATAACCAGGGAGAGATACTTGGGAGTCAGAGACGTCTTGAGGGAGGAAATTTTCTGTTAGGCAGATTATGTCTGGTTTGTCAGTGGTAACCTGTATGGTAAGATATGTAAGGTTTGAGTGAAGGCTCTGGATATTTGAGGTCCACTCTGTTAATGAAGAGGGAGGGGAGTAGGCTTTTGCTGCGGAGAATGGGAAGGGAGGGGGAGGGTCGGACAAGGGAGGAGGGGGGGTAAGGAGAGTTGTTGAAAGAGTGTGGGGGATTACAGAAGAACTCGGTGAGGGGGAAGGATGAGGAGGAGAAAAGGCTCTGTGGTGCTGGGTTGAGGTACAGTGGGGAGTAATAAGAGAGGGGGTAGAAGGCAGTTGAGGATTTGAGGAGGTGGAGTGATGAGATGGAGGTGAGAGGGCAGGGGAAGGAGGTATCTTTGTATTTGTGAGGGGGAAATTTGAGAAGGGTGAGTGAGGGGGTGAATGGTGGGAGAAGGGTGAGTCAGGAGAGTTGAGGGAGAAAGGTGAGGGGGGAGTTTTTGAGAAAGGCAAGAGGGAGGCTTGGAGGGGAAGAGTGTGATGGTTTCTTTGAAAGGGAGGGGTGAGAGGGGTGAGTTGGCACTGAAGATGGAAAAACAAGAATAGTTGATGGAAAGCGAACAAGCAAAACAAACTGGGTTTTTTAAAAAACTTTTCGTTCGGAAATACGATTAAAGACATTTCTTGAGGGATGCAATAAAGGCGAATTAAGAGAATGGAGAGAAGAAATGTTGTAACAGTTGGACTTTTTCGACAAGGTATGAAGGAGAGGTCGAATTGAGAGCAGTCTGTTGAAGTAGAAAAAGATTAGTGAATTATCATACAGTAATGAGAACCACACGTGTGAAAGAGGAAGATGAAGCATTATAAGAGATCGTATTTATTATTAGTGTTATTTTTTGAGAGTTTTCATCAGATTAGGTAATGGAAAGGTTGAAGAAAAAAATAATGAGGTGAATGGTGAATTTGGAACAGTAAACACGGAGTGAAGCTGATGGATCGATGAAAAGTATCAGGAAGAGGGTAGAGAGACACCTGGTTACAGGAGGTGTATGGTTTGGAAGGACACAAGGGAATAAGTTTTTTTTGATGGATTTTTGAAGATTTGGTAAGATTCGGGAATGGAAGGCTGTAGGAAGAAATCGTGAAGGTAATGGTGAGGGTGGGTCAGCTCAAGTAGAATAAAGATGGTGTGTCGGCAGAAGGAGGAAGAAGAGAAGAAGAAAGATAGAGACGCATGGGTTTGGAGGGAGAATGTTGTTGTTTTTTGTTTGTTTGTTTTTTAAAATTTGAGACAAGAAACAAAGTGTTTAGTTGGGAGGGAATAGATGGGGGTGTTGGGAAAGTGGGGAAAATAGTAATTGAAGGTAATGGGGGAGAATACAAAAAAAACGATCGTACACCGAAAGGGGAAAGACGGGTCGGCCTCAAGGAACCCGGTAAGACAAGTTCAACAAAAACAAAAAATAGCACGATTTTTGAAACAAAACCGAACGATGAACACAGTAACATGTGGGTGAGAAAATAAACAGTTAAAATGGGACAAATAATGACCAGAAACTTAACATTTAGAAAATCAGCAGAGAGCCCTGAGAGACCCTGCTGTCGCTCCAAACCCAGAACTGGAAACGAAATGGGAGGAGTTTCGGAATCTATACTATAATGGAATTATCTATATATTACTAAAACTCTCATCTTGCATATATGTATGTATGTATGTATGTTCCCAAAATACAGCCAAAACGGAACAGGATAGCGCAAAAATTTTAGGGCCACCTCACTCACCATTCTCCTGTTTTGTGCAGTATCAAGTTTCATTCAAATCGGGCAACGAAAAAAATATATAAAAAAAATCAATTACTGATTCAGTCAAGTACTCTTCGGGAGAATTTGATCAATGCAAATAACCTCAGCAGTATAGTTCACTGGAGCTATCTTTCTTTGTTTTCTTGAAATGATTTATTTAAAATTCTCAAACATTTAGTATAGACAAAGAACGATTTATTTTTAAGCATAAAATAAACATCACCATTTTGATCTAACACTTACATGTTCATTAACAAATAAAATTGTGTTTAGAAGATTACGCACAATAATTTCTTCGACTTTCTTTTCTCCGTTTTGTTTTTCACATTGACGCGCAATATCAAGTTTCGTTCAAATCGGGCAACGAAAAAAATTATTAAAAATCAATTCCCGATTCAGTCAAGTACTCTTCGGGAGTATTTGATCAATGCAAACAACCTCAGCAGTATAGTTCGCTGGAGCTATCTTCTGTTTTTTAACCTCCGCCATCGAAGATGGATGGAGGTTACTGTTTTCACCCCTTTCTGTTTGTTTGTGAACAGTATTACGGAAAAACTCCTCGACGGATTTTGACAAAACTTGGTGCGGGGGTTAGGTCTGGTCCAAGGATCATGCCATGAGATTTTGGACTTGGTCCAAAATCCAACATGGCCACGATGGCGGCCAATTTGAAAAAAAATTTGATTTTTTTATTTTTATTTCTACATGTTTTAAGTGATTTCTAACCCCCCCCCCCACCCCCAAAAAAAAAATTGTTAGAGAAAAAAAAAATTCAACAAAATTTCGATTTTTTTTTTTTTTTTGCATTTCTACATGTTATAAGTGATTTCCAACCAAAAAACATGCCAAAATTATAATTGCGTCTGATTTTGGAACTTCAGGTGGATATACCCATGTAAAATCAATTTCTGTCTCAAGGAATCTAGTTATGACGAATGAATTGTGTATGTAAAAGTTAAAAGTAAAAGGGAAAGTTGCAAACTATAACACTGTGAGCACTGTTGACATCAAATTGAATGAATAGGATATCAGGTTCACTTGAGTGACCTAGCAGTATTGGCGGCGGAGGTTTTGCACTCGACCGAGTGCTCCCCCTCTAGTTTTTCTTGAAATGATTTTTTTCATCAACCGCAGTCACAACAGGAACCCAACGGGTTCACGGGTCATCTAGTTACTCAAGTATACTATAATATTTGCTCATGAGCTAAAAAGTGCATTGATCCAGAGTCATCTATAGTAAGTATAATATCGTTAAGTTTCATGGACCATTGACACTTTGTCTAGGAGGAGATAACAAACACTTAGTTCCATTATGGTATAGATTCCTAAACTCCTCACATTTCTTCCTCAGGACACACCCAGTGCCCACCCAGTGACAACACAAGAGGTCGTATGTACAAGTTCCTTATTAACCTGAAATCCAAATTAATTATGACCACCCATCATCCTCCATATAGTGCACATTCAAACAAAACAATTCTTACACTAACATTTCCCTACTTATTACATCGAGATTGGTTAACTATCCGAACACGGACCACACTACTTTGAAAATTTCTCTCTGTTTGAAGGGAATATCTACCCCATCCCCACAAACATAACAATATATATATATATATATATATATATATATATATATATATATATATATATATATATATATATATATAGTTGCGAATTCGCGCCCGCCGGCGTGCGATCGGCCGCGTGTAGCCAAAAGCGGCCGCCTCGCCCACCGGAACGGACAATTCAGTCGTGACCCTCTGGGAACTACCGCCCGGAGCCAGTCACGGGTGGGGGTTTAACCTCACCACGATCCTGCCAATTGCCCACCCGTGCAGGATAGGGTGCTCGCCAAATTCAACCTACCTAAGTACCTGCGCGAGTGGTCGACCGTAGAGGATTCTTAATCATTATTAATGATCATGTTTATTCTTATGTCTTTCAGACCATGTTCATTGTTGATGTTGCAA
>NC_140974.1:52640494-52642994 GCF_056783735.1 Eptatretus burgeri
AAGGATGACAGGCAGAGTCAACCCCACCTGGTGTTAATTCAACAGCTGAGCGGGATTTGAACTCAGGACCCTAGGATCCCAAGCCCACTACCTTAACCATTAAGCCAACACCAGGCATAACAGAGTATGGTCCTGATGGATGGATGATATGTAGCATGTAGATGATATGTAGGGTTAAAAATTATATGGAGCAAGATATCTCAAAGAGTTATGGACCGATTCAGATGAATCTTGGTGGACAAGGTTGGGTGTGTGACAAGGACGAATCGATTCGATTTTTGGTGAAGATCCAAATGCAGATACGAAAAATATTTCACATTCAAGTGATTTTTCACCATTGAGAGATGGGGCCAAAACGATGTATAGCACGATATCTCAAAAACTTGTTGACAAGTTAGACAAAACTAGGTGAATGAGTAGGTTAGTTTGTTGGCAGAACAAGGCGATTGGATTTTGGTTAAGGTCCGGATCCAGATCCGGCCTATCAGTGGTATAGAAAATGTAACCTGTTCAGCGTAGTGGAGGTGCGTGTTCTACGAAGTTCCATTCTCATTTGTCCTGTGAAGATCTAGCTATTCCGATAATGGGCAATAATAGGACAAGTATCTATTCCTGCTCATGGTGACTGAATTCATGGTAATAGAGGTACAGTACATGTGGGAAAGAGTGCCAGAGGTTGTGTGCACAAACTGTTGCTTCTCACACTCTTCAACTTAAAGCATGTATCCTCGTTATTTGGCGATACTTTTGGGAGCTGCAGTCACACACATCTGGGCAGGTGTGTTTGTGACTTAAACAATTCTGGACCTCAGCTCATAAACATGACCGTACAACTTATAACATAATTGTTTGCTTTCCACTTTAAAGCGAATAATTATTCCTGCGTTTTTTTTTTTTTTTTTTTTTTTTTAAATACCTGTGAGTATCTGTACGACTACATTCCTGTTTATTCCCATTTCTTTTAACCATGGAGACATTTTTTTTCCAAGTGGCCAATTTTAACTGCAGGATGCCATCCAGCGAACTTCAATGTTCATCGTTAACTGCAGATTTAATTTCTGATCATATTGACATTTGTTGTGTTTCAGAAACTAGATGAGTAGGACAAGATATTCCAATGGAAATACAACCTATTGATCCAAATTTATTTACGGAATATTACTTGTATTTATCAAATGACTTTCTTACCTTTTTCTCAAAAAACCAAGGATACCACGGTGTTGTAATCGTCTGCTCCTTAAAAGTTAAGAGAGCACTTGTAGAATTTGGAAAGATTGATGGCAGGATGTGTATTGTAAGATTTAAATGGCAATATTAGGCATCATAAAAGTGACCAGAACCTGCAATCAGAAAGACATAAGAATCTCTGTCTCTGTCTCTCACTGCCTCTCTCTCTCTCTCTCTCTCTCTCTCTCTCTCTCTCTCTCTCTCTCTCTCTCTCTCTCTCTCTCTCTGCCTCTCTCTCTCTCTCTCTCTCTGCCTCTCTCTCTCTCTCTCTCTCTCTCTCTCTCTCTCTCTCTGCCTCTCTCTCTCTCTCTCTCTCTCTCTGCCTCTCTCTCTCTCTCTCTCTCTCTCTCTCTCTCTCTCTCTCTCTCTCTCTCTCTCTCTCTCTCTCTCTCTCTGCCTCTCTCTCTCTCTCTCTCTGCCTCTCTGCCTCTCTCTCTCTCTCTGCCTCTCTCTCTCTCTCTCTCTGCCTCTCTCTGCCTCTCTCTCTCTCTCTGCCTCTCTCTGCCTCTCTCTCTCTCTCTCTCTCTCTCTCTCTCTCTCTCTCTCTCTCTCTCTCTGCCTCTCTCTCTCTCTCTCTCTCTCTCTCTGCCTCTCTCTCTCGCTCTCTCTCTCTCTCTCTCTCTCTCTCTCTCTCTCGCTGCCTCTCTCTCTCTCTCTCTCTCTCTCTCTCTCTCTCTCTCTCTCTCTCTCTCTCTCTCGCTGCGTCTCTCTCTCTCTCTTGCTGCGTCTCTCTCTCTCTCTTGCTGCGTCTCTCTCTCTCTCTCGCTGCGTCTCTCTCTCTCTCTCGCTGCGTCCCTCTCTCGCTGCGTCTCTCTCTCTCTCTCTCTCTCTCTCGCTGCGTCTCTCTCTCTCTCTCTCTCTCTCTCCCTCTCTCTCTCTCTCTCTCTCTCTCTCTCGCTGTCTCTCTCTCTCTCTCGCTGTCTCTCTCTCTCTCTCGCTGTCTCTCTCTCTCGCTGCCTCTCTCTCTCGCTGCCTCTCTCTCTCGCTGCCTCTCTCTCTCGCTGCCTCTCTCTCTCGCTGCCTCTCTCTCTCGCTGCCTCTCTCTCTCGCTGCCTCTCTCTCTCGCTGCCTCTCTCTCTCGCTGCCTCTCTCTCTCTCACTGCCTCTCTCTCTCTGCCTCTCTCTCCCTCTCTCTCTCGCTGCCTCTCTCTCACTGCCTCTCTCTCCCTCTCTCTCTCGCTGCCTCTCTCTCTCTCTCTCTCTCTCTCTCTCTCTCTCTCTCTCTCTCTCTCTCTCTCTCTCTCTCTCTCTCTCTCTCGCTGCCTCTCTCTCT
>NC_140974.1:52647994-52855494 GCF_056783735.1 Eptatretus burgeri
TTTAACAAGGACATTTTCAAACTTCTATTTCTCTCATAACGAGCTGAAGGGTGGCCTTCTTCTTGAGTTAATTTTAGTTCTCCGATAACAAGCTACCTGGAGGGCACCTCAGATTTGTTTCACATTGATCAAGTAGAGAAAGTGTATCCACAGCACCCACATTGCAGCAAAGATGGCAGCAACAGAAACAAACAGCAATACAATATGCAGTCTCATTCCCAGTGTTTTGCATGGTGTTAGAACAGGACTTGCCAGCAGAACGTATTTGCTCGTTCGAGCTTGCTCAAAAGTCACGAAGGCGGCATTTGGCAAGCTTGTTGTGCTCGAATTCCTGCTTTAATTTTAAGAATCAGATATCCTTTCGATGCATATCATTCTCAAAATGCTTGCTTGTATTAAATACCTATTACTTCAGTGTGTTTTTAGATGAGAATTTTGATTTACTTTGGCATGGGCATGATATGTAACCAAACACTCACGATCATACATTTAAAGACAAAACTGTAACTGCTTTTTGAAATGATGGATGAAATCGACAGAATGTTGATCACAAAGATACACATGGAACTTTTACGCAGGAGGAGGCCATTCGGCCCATCATGCCTGCATTGCACCAACCTCAGTATTGTTACCCATCCATACATGAGCTACATACCATCTACACAAACTAATATCCCTATACCCCTCTATCTCCAATGCATCTAGGAACCTATCCATCCTCTCTACTTCTACTACCTTTCCTGGGAGACCATTCCACACAGTAACCACTCTCCGACTGAAAGATCTCTGCCTTCAAACTGTCCCTACTCATCTTCTTTACCTTCAAGCTATGGCAGCTGGTCCTAACTTTGTCAACTCTGTTGAAAAACTCCACTGCACATATCTTGTCCACATCCTTCATCTTAAGCATCTCGATCAGATCCCCCTGCGATCGCCTCCTTTCCAATGTATAAAGTCCGGTCTCCTTCGAATGTTCCTGATAGCTTAGCCGAGCTAGCCCTGGAATCAATCTCGTAGTTCGACGCTGTACCTGCTTCTCCTGTTCCTGCAGCTATATCCTTCGTTCGTCAGATGCGGTGACCAAAACTGCACACAATATTCTAGGAGAAGCCTCACCTAATTTCTATACAATTCCTATGCAGTGGTATTATAACCGCCCATGGGAAGCAAGGAGAACCTGCCATTTTGGGCATACCCCTTTGTCAGATCAAAAGAGGAAGACTGGGTCGGAGCGAAGGTTGATTTAGTGTGGTCGTGAGTCAGAGGTGCGTGTGTTAGAGCAGGGTCAAGATGCAGGGGTCAGGCAACATGTGGAAGTGACGATGACTCATTGTGAAAACGAGAGGGTAAAGGTTGTGTAAAGTCAAGGGGACGGGGACTGAGTGAAAAGTGAAAATCATCAGGAGACCAACAAGAAATGAAAGGACATCAGATAAATAAATTGAAGCAATCCAATATGTAATGTATGTATATATATATATATATATATATATATATATATATATATATATATATATATATATATATATATATATATATGAAAAGAGGTCAGGTGGGGTAAATTATTTGAAATAAATCAACATGGGAAAAACAAAAAGAGAGGGGAAATTATATATAAAGTTGTAAGAGACGGGTGATTTAAGTGAATGAAAAGCACTTATTAATGTAATATAATCGAGGAGAGGAGAGTAGGGGGGACAACAAGCTGATCTTGAAGATTAGGCTTGGTTCTTTATGCTTTGGACTGTCCATGGTGCTGAAATGGTGGAAAACTATGAGGGACTGCCATGTGGATAAACAGATGTGCAGGAGGATTGAAGTGTGAGCAACCACCTTGGAGAGGTCTGTGCTGTTGTTTCGTACAATGAGCAAGAACAATGAATAGAAGCGATGGCGCAGTCTTCACCCTGTTTCACCGATGTAGATCTTCTGGCAGTGTGCACGTGATTCCGTACATCACTGTACATTAAAGGGCAGTTTTACCCGGTAGGTTACAGTCTGTGACTGCAATACTGCTTTTGGGTCCAGATAACAACCTGGGTCACCCGATCATCTCCATTTGTAGCTTTTCCACCAAACTAATCTCCAGTTATCTTGAAAAGAAAATGACTATTCTCGTCCCAATCTCTACTTTCCTTCATGAAAGACATCGATCATGCACTCTCAATCTTTGAGCAGTTCAGGCTTCCATCAGATAACACTTTTATTCACTATGGACATCAAATTCCTGTGCACTCCTCATCCCTAACGATGAGAGTCTTCAGGTGCTCAAACACCTTTTTGATCTCCAGACCACCAAGGAACCAAGAAGCACAGTAACTCCTCTTTGTCTCACTGAACTGGTCCTCACCTCAACTGCTTCTCAGATGCAGGCAAATTCTACAAGCACACAAACAGCTTCGCCATAGACACCAAAATAGGTCTGAGTTATGCAAATATTTCCCCAAACCCACCTCTTTCAAATTCCCTGTTTTCCTTCCTGAAGGTCCCTGTAGTGTCAGTCTTCTTTACCCCGTGTACCCCGCTCCATCCCTCTCCCTTCCACAGATCTCCTAATGTCTCTGTTCCCCACTGTTTTGTGCTTCCTACTATCACCGCTCTTGTCTCCTGCTCACTTTGTTATACATTCTGTGTGTTAGCTCTTACATGAGCCTCGATATTGTATGCAAATTTTTTTTTGTCTCTTTCATTGCAAAACAAATTTTGAATAGTTTGCCCATCCCACCCCAGAATTATTTGGCCCCTGCATAGATGATTGCATCAGTAGCAGAGATGATCTTGAACAGTTTATTGACTTTGTAAATTCTTTACACCTTGCCTTCAATTTCACATGGGAGATTTCAGGGACCTATGTCACCTTTCAGTCAAAGAGAATGGACTTCCCATCACTATCCATTATAAATGTAAAGATACACGCAGATACCTTTGATATTCATCCTCACACCCCTCTCACATCAAAAGTTAAATTCCATCTTCCTAGTTCCACCAACTGTGCAGCGACAATTCCGACTTCAATATAATAATCAAAAGAGATGTGTCGGTTCTTCATCGAGCATGTCTTTCCCACCTAAATTGTGGCCTATGCACTGGGAGCGCACCCGCAATACCGAACCAACATTACAGACCTCTCCAAGCCAGTTGCTTGACACTTCGCTCAATCCGTTCAGTCACATGGTAGTTCTCCAGTATCATTCTCCATTTCAGCAACATAGGCAATGGCAATTGCAAAGCCTTATCTTTAGGATTGGCACATTGGCCCCCATTGAATCAATGAGTGCTTTTCATTCACTTTGGCCTCTCATGTCTTGCAACTTTTCAATCCTTTCCCTCTGTTTTTTTGTTATATTGCTTTATCCGTCTCGGCTCACTTTTCCTCTCCTCTCTTTTACCCTTCTTTTCCTCTTTTCTCTCCCATTCCCTTTTCTCTCATCTCATTTCCCCTTTTCTTTCTCGTTTGTTAATACTCCCTTTTACTTTTAATTATTTTTATCTGCATCACTTTTTAAAGTTGCTTTAGTTTATTTATGCAATATCCTACTTTCACTTCTGGTTTTTTTTCTTCTGTTATTTTCACTTTTCTCCCCGTCATGTTGAGCTCAAATCCCTGAACCACACGAGACGAAGCATTGCCCCTATCCCATCTCGATTTTTCTCTCTGACAAATGGTTAACGCCCGAAACATCAGCTTATCCTTGCTTCTCATGGCAGTTTGCACACCTTGTTCAACGTTATCTCGATTCCATGCATTTTTCTCCCTGTCCTTTGATGGGAAGCAACACCAGCTTTCACAAGCAAAATTAGTTCCTCATTCTACTGATTCTTAGAGGTAATCTACAGATTAACCGATTTGCATAGAGCAGGTGGTGCAGGTTTAGGAATTAAAGATCGATTGGAAACAATGGCTAATTACCTTTTATCCAACCACATTATTGCCACAAGTTCCTATGTGCATTACATGACAAATCATTAAGTCTTTGAGCACTTATAAGTCATCATTTACTTACTGTCAAACATCCTTTTGCCCACTCCTCCACCGGCAGCCTTGGTCCTTTGCACTGCAAAGCTGGAAGGCATTGATGTTGAGCCATCCAGGTTACATGGCGTTTCTCACCTATGATGAAGTGAGGACTCGCTTGCAGAAGTACCAGAGCAAGCCAGGCAGGTAGGTGGCGAGGAATGAGATCCAATGGAACTGATGTCAGACACAAACAATTTTCCTCATTTTATAATGTTTAAGCCCCCAGAGATCCACGGAGGATACTGACGGAGCAATTTTTCAGCACATAGGTGATCGCAGAGGTCTCTGATAAACCTGAAATAATTGATAACGGCAAAGAAGGATCCAAAATTTCCACTACATTTCCTTGCGTAGTCAATATTATGGACCGTTTCCACAATACCCCGAGCATTCCAAGTATCCAACATCAGTTTCATTTTGATGTAGCGGTGTCATCAAGCCAATACTTTTTCGGAGAGGTTGTACATTGAAAGTCAAGCAAACTTGTTTAGTTAAATGAAAGATTTCTTTCTTTCTTTTTTTTCCTTTCCAGTTTTAAGCCACGCATTGCAACTTGAAAGGTCATTAAATATTCCTGCTGTTTGTCCCAGTTACGTGTTTCGCCTGAGCTGCTCCCGCCCTGGGCAGTGGGCCATCGGCTATGTGGCGAAGGATGGGCGTATCGTGCAAGCCGTGCCACCACCAACGATGCCCCTCCACGAGGTGCTTCAAGATGGTGCCAAGCAAGGCCTGTGAGTTTTCTGTGCGTGTGTGCGTGTTTGCATGTGTTTGTGTGTGTTTGTGTGTTCGTGTGTGTTTACAGAAGTCCTTTTTGGTCACAAAGTGGCGGCCGGCACAACCTGAAGAGAATGTCAATCGAGGTTTAACAAGCATTTCCTTGTCACCTTCAGATATCTTTACCCGGATGGAAGGTGCAAGAACGTCGATTTATCAAGTCTCTGCCAACATACCAGGAGCAGCACATCCTCGCCTGATGAGGTATTTGACTCAGAAGCAATATTGTGGTTTTATTTTTCTGTCCGATCAATTGCAAGTTAAACTGTGGTCACAAATTAGTGGTTACATATGACCACAAGTAAATAAACCATGAAATAACACCATAGGTTTTATCGACCGGGGTTGATGGTATGTTTACCAGCATGGGAAAGGTGCGTCTGAAGTTAGCCCTCCATCAAGTCAACATACAGGTAGTGGACAAACAAAATGGAAACACCTGGGTAAATTAGACACACCAAAGAATGGCTTCCACACACGTGTGGCCCATGTGCTAATTGAGCAAATAACATCCCAGTATGCTTAGGGTCATGTATAAAAATGCTGCACAAGCCTGGTTGTCTATAATTATGGCCGGCATTGCTGCGAGAGGATATCCCCCTAATGCCCTCATCCATATAGCACGTGTGGTCAACTAATGGACACTGATGTTATCCATATGTCATGGCCTTCTCAGTCACCAGATCTGAACCCCGTGGAGCATTTATGGGATATTATGGAATTCCGCCTGAGACAGTGTTTTCCACCTCCAAATAGGTGTGAGTTGATTGACTCTCTCGTGGAAGAATGGTGCCGCATCCCTCCTGCAGAATTCCAGACGCTGGCGGACTTCATGCCACAGCGCATACAGGCCGTACTGGCCACACATGGTGGCTTATTGCCCTATTAAGTGACACTACATTGGCGTTTCCATTTATTTTTTTTGTTCACTACCTGTAAGTCTTCTGAGGAAGGGCCAAAGCTCAAAACATCAGCCGCACTTCATTTCGTACGGGGTTGACATCGTCTTATCAACTCCTCGTCTAGTCGATGAAATCTATTGTTTATCTTGTCCGCTGATGCAGATTCTCCTTCCATTGCATTACCGTAATAATTATATAGGTCGATATCCACCGTAATAAAGCCTGATAGTGAGCTCATCATTTTGAGCAACGCCGTGATTCCAACACCGACCGATACCGACACTAATAATAAGAATTTTCACGAGACCTTTTTGTGGGGAAAGCTGAGCAACTCTGTTGGTGAAAGCACTGACCACTTAGTGGCATAAAAAAGGCTCAAAGGTTCCTTTAAAAATAAAAAAAGAAAAAGTTTCCGATGGGTGTAAACAGTTCTTGAAACAGATAATTATCGTCTGCTGCAGATTTGTGATGTTTAGTGGACATTCAGTTTTTCCATAACATTTGCGAGCGATTGCTAAATGATAATGACGTAATTTCTCTTGTTTATTCTTTTTGTTTTTACAGCCCAATCGATCTCCAATACCACAAATCTGCCGCGAATATTTCTTTGTCCCAATGGCAGACGGCGAAAAGCTGAGGTAAAGCAAGTACAAATACACATATATATATATATATATATATATATATATATATATATATATATATATATATATATATATATATATATATATATATATATATATATATATATATGTGTGTCAGTCATTGTTGGTGCAGTGTGGCTGTTTTCTTTCTATTGCTGCCAATTTGTCCAACACAATTTCACACAATTGTTTCAAAAAAAAAACATGACATTACCGTTACCATTATATTGTCCCAAGCATTATTTTTTATGGAGGTCGAGGCTCATGGAAGAGCTGGATGACAAAAAAAGAAAGGTACCACTGCTGCTTTAAGAACTCCAATTATTCCCACTTTGTTGTTGGGGGTTGGACAGGGAATGTTTTTTGCCCAGCTCCACTAAGAGCATTAAATTGTGCAAAAATAAATAAATAAAAGTCTTTCACGAACAGACTGACAAGGCCTGAACATTCAACTCAAGGTGATTTGGGCAGGAATTTGTAATTTGTTTGGGTGACATTATTTACCATTCTACAGCCCCCCCCACACCACCCCCTCCCCCTCCGAGTGCGTTTGACAGATTTTTGCACCACATGCTCTGATATTTACCATTGTGTAGCCACACTCCCCCATCCTCCTCCTCGTTGGGTACATTTGATGCATTTCTGCTTCAAGTGATATTACTTACCATTGACGGACGAGCAAAATACTACGTGCCGAGTGAACGCACACCCCGTATAGGTTTTACCGCAGCTTGAGCTTGAGAGAACACGATAAAGTTCCATAACAAGACAGATGGAGTTTTTCCGAGGCAAAAAAAGGTCTGCAGGCTCAAAACGCACTTCACAGACCAAGAGCTGGGAAACCCTCTAGCTACGAACACAGGCGACGGAAAAACTCGCGAAGCACATACAGCAGCAGTTTCCATACTTGCGTCTCAAATGCTCTTCAGCGTTCATACGACACAACGATTTTCCAGGCTGCTGGGATTGCGCGGTGATAGTCGTGTCATGTAATATTTCCACTCGCCCTTCTTGTTCACCCACAGCCCGGGCCGACGGGGAAGCACTGCGGTCTCCGATGACCTCATGAGCTTATTTGATCCACTCTCTCCCTCGAGCCTTCAGCCTACCAACGGTAAGTCTGTGAAACCCACGGGGCGCACATTGTGCTGAATGAAGTACGGTAAATGCTTTTGGGTGATCTTTCCACCATGCTATTACCCCATTCTTTGTGGAATATCTTTCTTTGGATTATTTATTTCACTTTGAGCTATCACAGTCACAATCTGATAAACTAGCTGTTGGCAATAACAGGCTCTCCAATGAAACTCAGACAGGAAAAGGACACTTTGCTCATTCTGCAACTCCCATATCACCACAATCCAGGAAACAGATGTTACGTCTGAGTTATCTCTTAACCCAAACCCGAGTATGAAATCTAATAAATTCATCCACCGAAAAAAGTACAAAAATATAAAGATCACCTTTTCAAAAGGTTCTGCAATTAGTTCAATCAAAATATTGTTTTGCACACTATTTAATTAAAGCTAAATCGTGAGGATGCTACACGAATCATGATTAGGAATAAGTGAAGTTTTATATGAATATAAGAGCTGATTAAAATCGTTTCCTAACGACCTTGTCCTGCTCCTCCTTCAATCCAGACATGGCAGATGGTCAGTCAGACTGGGTATGAGCAATTGAATCATTTAACAGTTACACCTTGTTTAAACTAGCTGGGGCTATCTACATATTACGTAGGCAAAAGTGGCAGAATTTTGGATCCGCAGCCTCCTTTTCCACCACCCATCTTGTTAATATTTATGAATAGCAAATCACTTTTCTTCCCTCCCCTCCTCAGCTAGCCTATCGAGACTGTCTTTTCCAGATAATATGATGCATAAGGCATTTTTTTAGAAAAATAATTCTAAGAGCAATCTCGATTCTTTATTTCCCATTACCCACACAGCCAATGAGCTACTGACGCCTCCGATTCCACCGAGATCCCCGACATCCCGGTACACCCCCTTGGTGGCGGCAGAGCACTCCACTGTGGACACGGAGATCGAACGGCTGCTTGGAAAGGGCTTTACCTACACAGCCATAGCGCGAGCTTTTCGAGTGGCAAATGGTGATCCACAACTGGCAGAGACTATTTTGAAGGCATACGCGCAACCCTCACTGTCAACCATGTTGTCAACATGTCAACCATGAGCGACACGTTTCCAGGGAGAACAGGCTGCTTGGTTGATTCTGAGTTCCTGAATTTCATCTTCTCTCGTCGCACCACTCCATCTATCTCCATGGAAATTAATACAGTTAATATAATGTACACTTTGCATGTAAAACAAGAACAAACATTATGATGCAACAGAACTGTCGATTAATCTGGATGTTATATATATATATATATATATATATATATATATATATATATATATATATATATATATATATATATATATATATATATATATATATATATATATATATATATATATATATATATGTAGTTGCATTTTTTTTTTTACTTTAATTTGAACCAGCCTTGTGGGCTGTCATGACGACTGTAAATTGGAAATACAGTGTCTCATCTTGCAATAATGTGCTTTTTCCAAAATGTCATACTTCTCACATTGTAAATACATCCAGAAAAAACTGCACAAATAGGATCGGTTTCCTTGTGACGACTTCAAGTGTTTTTAACTCTGACTTCAGCAGAAAGCAAACTGATGCCCGAAAAGTTATGACGGCGAAAATTTAATTGGGACATTCTATACAAGACAAATATCTGATTGATACCAATAACAAAATAACTAAACAGTATTTTGAGCTATTCCATAGCATGTGTCATTCACAAAGCAATTTAAGACAATGGCAAAAAGATGTCAAAGCTTGTTTAGAATGGTGGTTGGATTGTCCAATCCTTGACCGAATAAATTATATTTTTATCTGGTTCAGTTTAAGGCTTTTTCGAAGCGGCATAATCACGTCACATGTAGCACCTCTTGCAAAAATACCCCTTGTAGGCTGTCAGGATATAGCCTACAGCTATGTGCACTCGCCGCTGAGCTGGCGAGCTTGGGTTTGAATCTCAGCCAGCTATAAACTGTAACCCAGGTGTATCACAGGTACGGCGATATCAGGTGGACGTTAAGCCGGGTGTCCCTTCTGCTGGTGTTGTCTTGTGGACGTTAAATATCCCACGGTGTCTTTGTTGAGAATTAGGTGTGATCCTGAATAAATTACCAATTCCTTCCCAAATGTGCAGTAGCACCGCATCAACTGGACAGCCACGCATCAGCGGGATGGAATTGGAATCGGAATCGAATCGGAGTCGAATATGCATCTGGGAAGAACATCCCCCTCTGTGTTTGTTATTGTTGCACGCCAAGCCTTCTGAATAAGCCAGCCGTGGGTTACGGCTACTCTGCACATGAGATATGAGATTGGGAAAGCACACCTTAAATTCCAAGATATTTACAAGGCAAAATGATTATTCAATCAAAATTCTCACCAGAAATCCGTGTTACTTTTGTGCCAGGTTCACAAAGTGTAAAATTAGTCAGTGGATATATTTTTAAATGAAGGCACCACCAACCGGTACAGCTGCCCAGCAGACAAGGCTCAGGTCTGACGTTTCAACCATAGAGTAGTCTTCACCCCGGAAGACTGTGCAGTCACCATATGCCCGGGTGTTTTCCTCCCAAGGAAGAGGGGGAAAACCACATTTTTGTATTTTCTACACTGCTGCTCTCCCTTGTGGCTGCAATATGCAAATGGTGAGACCTCCACTAAGTTTTCTTATTTTTTCATCATTTGGCAATCACTCACCCCTTCCACCCTCTCCCCCAGAGAATAAACAGCACATTGGCACACGGTGCCTGCACACTCCTGGATGAAGACCACCATGTGGTTGAAAAGTTAGACCTGAGTATTTCGCCTGCTAAGCAGCTATACAAATCGATGGTGTCGTCACTTTTGAACATGGATCTTCCCAACTACAATAACGTTTAGTGCACCTGCTGTAAATTAATTAAAAGCGTAAAGAATGGCACGAAAGAGAAAAAATAATTTTAAGGAACTTTTCAAACCATGAAAAAGCAGTGTGGGGTTAGTCCATAATCAGCAACTTTGTAAGAACAGCAGTGTACAGAATGCAAAAATCACCATCATCTCGAGGATTTTACGAATAAAATGGCAAAGACTCCGAATTTCAATGTTGAAGTCTGCGGTCTGCAGATGAAATTTTGGAATATCTGAGCCTGGGCCCTTTTATCTTTGCAAAAAACCTCGAGTTGGCTGCGCCTTGGTGATCTTCGCTCTGCAGGTATCACATTTTTGGTGATCACCCCGCTGCCTATGTCACCTGCACAAAAGGGCACCCGGCTGCCTATATCATGAGATGCATCTCTGGCCGGCCCTGGGCTGCTTGCTCCAGCTGAGATATTCCTTCTTGAGAAAAGTCATTTCCTCCAAGCCTGTCACATGAGGCCATGAAAAGAGGTAGATCGATCAACTGGGTTACACAACCTTCCTGAAAACAAATACAATATGACTCGTAGCTTACTGTGAATCGAGTAATCAAGAGACACCAAACTTCTCTCTTTGGTAATCCGTTTTGACTACGAGGCACAATTCTACAAAAACAAACCAAAAACTTCCTTTAACTTTACTCGACTCAACATTTTATTTTATTGTACAAACGATTTACAAGCCACCACCACATTTATTTACCCATGAAGCTCAAAATCAAGTCAGTTCTTCGCTACGGTCAGATACAACCGAGCAATGAAGGTCGACTAATTTGCCAGCCCCACAAATCTGATGTTTAAGTTTTGAAAATACTTGAATTAAAAAAATATATATCAGTTCCAGCTTCACTGAACATTTGCTGCACACCCTCGACAGTTGATAAAGCCAACACCAAGGCTGCAATTTTGGTAAACGTGTTGAGGGACCATGTATTATGTATGAAACATGGAAGAATGTTTCATTCCTCTCACTCTCGATGCTCAATACGATTTCCTCCAAACCTTCCCTTTAAGGACCCCCTATCCCCACCCCCAACCCATTTCTTTTCTCTCCATTATACTCCTCCATTTTTCTCATTCATGTAGTTAATCATCCTGAGTCTAGCTCGGTTTACACAAGTTTGGAATCCAAATCCTTAATTGTGTGGTTGTCAGTCAGATTTTAACTCAAGACTTTTTTGGTGATTAATTATCCAGTATCTGTATGACTAGATTGGTATCCTTGATCCTCTTTGCCATGAACATGTTCTTTCAGTAATCCCCATCCTGGTCAAACTCCCAAAATCCAGGCTTATCACACATCGACACAGTTTTTACCTCCACCACCAAAGATGGAAGGAGGAGGTTATGTTTTCACTCCTGTTTGTTTGGTTGTGTGCAGGATATCTTAAAATGGTGTGGACGGATTTGGATGAAATTTGCTGGACACTGGGGGTGTGACGAGGATGAATTGATTCGGTTTTGGTGAAGATCCGGATCCGGATATGGTCACGAGAATTTTAAAGTGATTCTTCACAATTGAGAGGAGGTCAAAACCGATATATTGTACGATATCTCAAAAATATATTTGGCCCGACATGTTCGACTGGATCAGGAATTGCGTGGCGGAGGTATGCGCTCGACCAAGCGCCCTTCTTGTTGTTCCTTTTTTCTCCTGTTTGTGTAACCGCCTTTCTGAGGCTGATCAATCTCACCCTTCCCTCGAGGAGGGCTTAATAGCATGTGGTGCAGCTCCATCGGATGGCATTCTCTGATCCTTACTCTTCTTTTCACCATTAACCCTACCTAACCCAATCCTCTTCGTTTCAGGTTTTTGTGTTTCCTCTCTTTTTTGTATACCAAGTCAAGTCTCATGGAAGAGATAGAACATCGAATGGATAAGGATGTAACAGAACAAAAGGAAGAGCAGAAAAAAGGGGAAACTCACCAACAGCAGGGTTGAGAGACAAAATATGGGGAGACAGACAAAAAAAATGGGTGTGGCAGGAATGAGGGATAGGGGTGGATGCATGAGGTGTACAAGACGGATACAAAAGCAAACTCTCAGGGAGGAAAAATTGGCAAGTTGGAAGGAGGTGGACCTGGGGGATGAACAGGGGTAAAAAAAAAAGATCATGGTTTTGGATGGGGGTCATCTGAGATGGTGGCAAATAGCTGTCTTGAAGACCTGGAGGGAACAATGACATTGAAGAAAATGTGGAAGGTGTTTCCACAGCTTATTTCAAAATAAGTTAAAAAAGAGGAACAAATGAGTGGAGGTGAGCAGTGATCTTGGGAGGTTGGTGGTGGACCGTCGTGTGTGCCCTGCAGAAACCTGGGCTATTAGGGGTGGGAGGTGAGGGTGAACATGGAAAGAGCAGAGGTGGTAGAAGACAGAGAGACCACCGACCAGTCTGCGATGTGAAAATGAAAGGCACACAGACATCTTCATTGTAGGGGATTCCAATGATCTTGAGGACCTTGGTTTCCACGTCATGAAGCCGAGCAAGGTATGAGGCAGGGGCCCCAGCCTGGATGGGAGAGCAATACTCCATGAAGCATCGAGCTGTGGATGAAAGCCTTGTAGGTGGATAAGTGCAAATGTGCTATGGAAGGACTTTGCACAACGGAGAATGTCCAGTCAACGACTGCCTTTTCCTGGTTGTTTCTCCCCTTGCTCATTGTTTCCAACTATTGCACCACTGTCCCACTGTCAGTTCATCTGCTATCATTTCGCCCTTCCATAAGTCTCGACTTTGTAACCCGTTCAGAAAAAAAAAGTCTGTCCTGATGTTTAAACGCTAACAGACACGAGTATAAACATTGGAGGACTCACCAAAGCCAAAGTAAGCTGCTGTTGATTGAGATTCCTTCACAAAGCAATGGAACTGAAGTATCAGTTAAGGAGTTTGATCTTAAACTGGAAAAAGAAAAAGCAGAGCAATAAATTATGACATTTTCGACATTTCATACAAAGCATACATGTACTTAACTTGGTTTCAAGTGGCCATTCTTTTGAAATCTGGAATTACCAAAATGTAGCTGATTAAAAAGTCATAACTATTCAGGGTTCAGTGTTGGCCAGGTTCATTAAATCCATACAAATATTTATATCCATGAGGTTTCGAGAGTTTTGGGCAGGATTGGTTAGTGGATACGGTGGAAAAAGAATATTTGGTTACCTATGGGTGGAAAAAGAATATTTAGTTACCTGTGCAATGTGCATTGATTTTCTACACTACAACAAGTAAATGCAATCCGACAACCAAAAATCTAAAATAAAGGAACAAGGGGGACAGGTGGTGAACTCATTTTAAAGACATTATTCAGTGTTATTATTTAAGACATTCATTATTCATTATGTAAGACAAAAAGAGACTTGTATAATAAAATAAAAATAATCAAATCTCTTCCTTCTCCTCTCTTTCTTCTTTTCTCTGCTTTCTCTCCACAACATTAAGATCTCTCATCTATCCTATTATGTTCAAAATCCCAACTCGAGCGAAGTCTACGGCGTGTAATCACAAATCCCCACGATACACACCTAAGGGAAAGTTTAAAGATGGCAAAAAGTTCCACCAGGAATGACCCATTATCAAATTTTGAGTTTTCTTTTCTGTTTTGTTTTTTTTCAAAATTTTTTGATCAAGATAAATTTTTCTGTTTTGAAAACCCTGGGGCATAAACTGGGGGTCAAATCCATAAAAAACATAACATATTTCATGCGTCCCTCAGTGTTGATTACATAAACTGTACAAAGTTTAGTTTAAAATGTGCCCGTAATGTCATTTTTTGGTATTTAACATTTTGACCCTGCCCCGGGGGGGGGGGGGGTGATGACAAAAATGACACTGCTCTTGCACCTTTGTGCTATGTGGTGATCATAACTACCAAGTCTGGTTGCCCAACCGTTTAGGAGAAGACAGCATGACGGATGGACAGACAGAGCTTGTTACAATATTTCCCCATTATTTTCAAAAGTATGGGGATAATAAACTTATTCCTGCTGTTGCAGAGCAAGCTGAAACTTGTCTTTGGCAAGACTGTTTCAGTTGATAAAGTTTATGAACTCACGCAAGCTGTTTAATGGAGCAATCTGGGTTTTTCAACACTCCAACAAACAAAGGAATAATGTCATCTGACAAAAAGTTTTCACAAAACCTAAAAAGGAAACGAGGAATCATTAGTACTGTGCTTTTACTTGTTCACCATCACATTATCCAGCTCTTATTAGTCGTTACAAGTCGCATGACAAGAATTTCCATGGATTTGGGCATTGAAAAAAGTTATTGAATTCAAACACCACAATGCTTTAACTTGAATCTAGATAAATCTGTCATGAGTTTTTCATTCTGCTACAACACGAGTCTAAAGCAATCGTAGACTATTAAACAACGAGCTGAGTAAGGCATGAAACTTCGCTAACGGAAACCACCCGTCGTTTTGCTGACGGATATACAAAGAGAGGGGAGAAAAAGAGATGTGGGGGAGAGAGTGAGGAGGTGGAGGGCGGAAGAGAGAGGATGAAGGGAGAGTGAGGAGGGGTGGGGAAGCGAGGAGGGGTGGGGGAGCAAGAAGGGAGGGAGAGTGAGGAGGGTGGGGGAAAGGAAGGCAGCGAAAGGTGAGAGGAAGGGAAGGCAGACGTGCGGTGGAGTGTTAATTACGATTCATACTGTTTCATCAAAATTATTATGCAGAGAATAACAGTGAAGATGGAAACAAAATAATGTCTGAAATCCATTTTCTCCCAGTCATACTAGAATTACCGCCCAGAAAAAAACACTGCCCAGACATTTCCGGAGCCAAGCCATCTGGAGACACTGTCAGGAGACAAACAATGCCCAAACATGTCCAGAAACAAACTCTCGTCCAGACATAAACACTGCCCAAACATGTTCGGAGACAAAAATCACCCAGACGTGGCTGGAGCCAAGCTGTCCGGATCCAAACACCGCTTGGACAAGTCCGGAGCCAAACTCCCATCCGGACATAAACACTGTCCAGAGACAAACACCGCCCAGACGCGTCCGGAGACAAACACCGCCCAGACGCATCCGGAGGCAAACACCGCCCAGACGTGTCTGGAGACAAACACCACCCGGACGTGTCCGGAGACAAGCTCAATCTGGATACATCCAGAGACAAACTCAGTCTGGACCTAATCATGAGAGATAGAGATAAAGATAGAGATAGAGATAGGCTTTATGAACAACACACAAGTGCGCTTGCAGTCAAGTTGTGTAAATACCAATCAAGGGTCATAAAACCAATGTTTTATTTATACTCCTGAGTATAAAACATCAGTTGCTGAATGAAAAAAAAACTTATTTAAGACCGTGCACATATTATATATGCAAACAGGGCAGAATTTTTGACGTACTGGACTAATATCATCATCATCATCATCATCATCATCATGATACATTCCACTTTCCATCCTTTCCCTTTGATCTCAATTTAGCAAATAATAAATAAATGTGATAAGTCACCAATAAATCACCTGAGTTCGAGGCATCGGTGCATGATGGGGACAAGAGCTCGCAAAGCTTCATTGCTGAGGTAAGAATAGTCACATGACAGTGATGTCACACAGCCGTCTGGCTGCATCCCCAAGTTGTGTTTGGCCAATAATTTGTGAGAGCTGTAATAATTGTTGAGCAAGAACGAGAAAGTGATAATAGTACACAAGTGACAGAATAAACAAATAAAATTATAATAGCAAGGCAAGCTTGAGGCTTGCTGTCTACAATAAAACCAAAGAGCCCTAACTCACCTGGTGCCAAATTCACCTGACAACCCACCCCCCCCCCCCCCCAACTTTTGTCCCGATATATAATAACACAATTTGTGGCTGGAAGACCATTCAAAATTAATAACCAATACACCTACAATTGGAAATTAAATGCATTATATAATAAAAAAACAATAAAAATATTGGATGTACTGGAGTATTACTTCTGGTATAATTATCAGAATTATTAGGAAGTGGTACAATCCAACAAGTTATAAATTCAGAAGTCGGTGTAGAAAAATATAAACCTTACCTCAATACCCAAGTAATTGTTTCACAATCTCTGGTGTTCAGAGGTAGCATCGAAAAGTTTAAGGTGGTGAGTGACCGAGTGATCATTTCTGACCCTCCATTGGACTGTTTTGAGTCAAGTCGTTTCAGTCCCTCTTCCATCTCTTTGTGATCCGTGCTCATTTCTCCTTTCCCTTCTTTTTCTTTCCTTTCTTCTTCACTCTTAATTTTTACACCCAATGTCCTGTCATCTTCCATATGCACATCTTCAGAGTTCACAATTGTAGGATCCTGACTTCCAAGGTCTCCATCTTCAGGACTGTCTTTGCCCCACAGTTCTTTGGCACAGTGGAGCAGTGTAAGAAGGTAACTGTTGTCTTTCTGATCACATGACAGAACCTTAGCCAACCAGGTACTCATCTGCAGGAGTCGCACAAAGAGCCCGCAGGAAGGCTGTTAGGTGTACTATTTGGACCGTTTGGTCCCATTTTATGCAAATGTGGTCCGGTCTTCACCTGAAGCCATTCCACACATTCTACATTATTACTGCCCCCAGGGAAGATTGTGATGGACACTAAATACTACAAATGAAAAGGAATCAATGCCTCAAAATTCCCTTGATATAAAAAAAATTTAATGATGATTTTTTTTGAGTTCTAGGGAAGCACACGGGCTCACAAGGGTTGTGGCTCGGACCCGCTGCTTAACCTCCGACCCTGAAGCCGACAAGCCGCAGATAACCCCATGACCCGACGGGTTGCTAGGTAACCACGGATGCCATCTGAAGCAACTGGATCTGGTATTGTCCTCGCGCCAAACTATCGCATTACCTTCCCGGTGATTTAGTTATTCCAGATGGGAATGATGCTCTCGACTTCTCACCTTTATCTACTTATTATGGCCGAGCAAAACCGTAGGTGAGAAGTCAACTACCTCACGCAGCAAATCACTGAGGTACAACTTCCCGTCCATTTATTACGTATACTTTGTCTAACCAATGGGGAAACACAATCGAGCAGGTTGGAAACAGTTTGGAGAAATTAAAGGCACATATTTTCAAGCAATATTCACAAGTGATGCAGTGTCACAGAGAAAGCACTTAGCCCATATGCACAGAAGAACCCCATGCACATTATTAGCTTACTCTACACACAAGACAGGCGCACTTCAATCACTCTGGGAAAATTGAATCACTCCGGCTAAACACACACAATGCATTTTCCCCTTCCCTGTTACGAGTGGAAAGTTAAACCGACGAAACACAATTACTAACGAGAAAGCATCTGAAAATAAAAGCCCGTCCACATCTGCTTTTTATTCAGGCATCTTCTTCCACGTGATAACCATGACTACAACAGCTGAAAAATAAATTAACGATTTTAGGTGACCATGACCTTAAGATCTCAAAAGCAATAAGCTTCACTGACCCAATATGCAAACCCTGCTCAAATTTAAAGTAAATCGGATGAAAACTGATGATTTTATGCAACCTTGGCCTTTGAGCTTTTGATTCAAATAACCCCCCGAAACAATCGGCTTCCATCTTTTGATTGATGAAACAATTCAGTGAACCAACATGCAAATTCTTAAAATTTCAGGTCAATCGGATGAAAATTGATGATTTTGATACTGACCTTTGACCTTTTGACGAAATTATCAATTTGTCTTCTCCATATTCTCATAATAAAGCTTTGATGACAAAAGCTCAATTGGTAAAAAAAAAAAAGTTACGGTCCAGACAGACATACAGAAGTGAGTGCAAAACCTCATCTCCTGCTGCGCGGGGGAGGGGCTAATGAAATATCTAAGGATCCCATATGTGTTGAGTGTGTCACCTCGGGGTCTTTTCCATAACCACAACATAAATAAGAACTAGAAGGGCACTCTTCGAATTTGCAGTGTCGCCAGATATGCCTCCACCCACATTATAACATCAATATATTTGTACCAAGTTTGATTTAAATCCATGAAACCAGATTCAAAATATTAAATAATTCTGGTTGCCAGATCATGCATCCGATCAGGTTGAAATTTAAAACATATATTACTCATAATTACTAGATATTGTTACGAATTTACGCCCGCCGGCGTGCGAGCGGCCGCGTACCTCTAATGGCAGCCGCGTCGCTCACCGGTCGGACAATTCAGTCGTGACCCTCCTTGGAACTACCGCCAAGAGCCAGTCACGGGTGGGGTCTAACCTCACCACGGTCGTGCCAATTGCCTACCCGCGCAAGATAGGGTTGCTCGCCAGATCCGATCTACCTAAGTACCTGCGAGGGCAGTCGACCGGGCGACAGTACCTCGGCACCGGTCGGTTCGGGACACGAACCGCTTAAGCGGTCCGTTCCGTGCTGCAGCGATAACCGAGCGGATATTATCGCCCGACCTCGCCGGATGTGATTCTTCGTTACCGGGTGTTTGAAACCCTCTACTAATTTATTCCGCGATTCAAGATGGCACTTTCAAAAGGGAAAAAGACGACGAACGGGATACATTCCACACAAGCACATTTATTTACAACAACACGTATACAGTCATGCAATATACAAGCGACAAATAGAAGGCAAAAGCAATACCACCGACTACGATTATTATCTACAGCCACTTACCAGGTTTACTTATGGGGACATGGCGCCACAGCAGTCATACAAAACAAAAGGAAAGACCCCCTCATAGGCAAGGGGGTAGACGGGGTGTGTACCGTGCAGGTTACCTGCCCCCTCGAGGTGTGACGGTGGGCAGGTCGCGACGCCTTGTTCCCACGGCAGCTAGCGTAGCCGCACCTGCTCTCGGGCCTTTGCAATGATGTGGTCGGTGAATTCTCTCCGGCTCCCTCGCCAGACGCGCAGATTCGCACCACACAGCCGGCAGGGCTGTGCCTCCCATCTGCGTCTCCGAGGAGTTGCCCGGATTCGCCACCGGCCGGCGCCTTCACCGACAGGTCGCCGAACGCCAAGACGAGAGAGCCCGACCTCGACCACCAAGAGAGCAGAGAAGAAGAAGAAGAAGAAGAAGAAGAAGAAGAAGAAGAAGAAGAAGAAGAAGAAGAAGAAGAAGAAGAAGAAGAAGAAGAAGAAGAAGAAGAAGAAGAAGAAGAAGAAGAAGAAGAAGAAGAAGAAGAAGAAGAAGAAGAAGAAGAAGAAGAAGAAGAAGAAGAAGAAGAAGAAGAAGAAGAAGAAGAAGAAGAAGAAGAAGAAGAAGAAGAAGAAGAAGAAGAAGAAGAAGAAGAAGAAGAAGAAGAAGAAGAAGAAGAAGAAGAAGAAGAAGAAGAAGAAGAAGAAGAAGAAGAAGAAGAAGAAGAAGAAGAAGAAGAAGAAGAAGAAGAAGAAGAAGAAGAAGAAGAAGAAGAAGAAGAAGAAGAAGAAGAAGAAGAAGAAGAAGAAGAAGAAGAAGAAGAAGAAGAAGAAGAAGAAGAAGAAGAAGAAGAAGAAGAAGAAGAAGAAGAAGAAGAAGAAGAAGAAGAAGAAGAAGAAGAAGAAGAAGAAGAAGAAGAAGAAGAAGAAGAAGAAGAAGAAGAAGAAGAAGAAGAAGAAGAAGAAGAAGAAGAAGAAGAAGAAGAAGAAGAAGAAGAAGAAGAAGAAGAAGAAGAAGAAGAAGAAGAAGAAGAAGAAGAAGAAGAAGAAGAAGAAGAAGAAGAAGAAGAAGAAGAAGAAGAAGAAGAAGAAGAAGAAGAAGAAGAAGAAGAAGAAGAAGAAGAAGAAGAAGAAGAAGAAGAAGAAGAAGAAGAAGAAGAAGAAGAAGAAGAAGAAGAAGAAGAAGAAGAAGAAGAAGAAGAAGAAGAAGAAGAAGAAGAAGAAGAAGAAGAAGAAGAAGAAGAAGAAGAAGAAGAAGAAGAAGAAGAAGAAGAAGAAGAAGAAGAAGAAGAAGAAGAAGAAGAAGAAGAAGAAGAAGAAGAAGAAGAAGAAGAAGAAGAAGAAGAAGAAGAAGAAGAAGAAGAAGAAGAAGAAGAAGAAGAAGAAGAAGAAGAAGAAGAAGAAGAAGAAGAAGAAGAAGAAGAAGAAGAAGAAGAAGAAGAACAAGAAGAAGAAGAAGAAGAAGAAGAAGAACAAGAAGAAGAAGAAGAAGAAGAAGAAGAAGAAGAAGAAGAACAAGAAGAAGAAGAACAAGAAGAAGAAGAAGAAGAACAAGAAGAAGAACAAGAAGAAGAAGAAGAAGAAGAAGAAGAAGAAGAACGAACCTCTGACGACCACCAAGAGAGATAACTCGACCTCGATCACTAAGAGAGCAAACTCGACCTCGACCACCAAGAGAGCAAACTCGACCTCGACCACCAAGAGAGCAAACTCGACCTCGACCACCAAGAGAGCGAACTCGACCTCGACCACCAAGAGAGCGAACTCGACCTCGACCACCAAGAGAGCGAACTCGACCTCGACCACCAAGAGAGCGAACTCGACCTCGACCACCAAGAGAGCGAACTCGACCTCGACCACCAAGAGAGCGAACTCGACCTCGACCGCCAAGAGAGCGAACTCGACCTCGACCGCCAAGAGAGCGAACTCGACCTCGACCGCCAAGAGAGCGAACTCGACCTCGACCAACAAGAGAGCGAACTCGACCACCAAGAGAGCGAACTCGACCTCGACCACCAAGAGAGCGAACTCGACCTCGACCACCAAGAGAGCGAGAGCCCGCATGCGGTCCGCCTTATATCGTGTGGGGCTCCACCCTTCGCTCCTCCCCGTTTTCGGCTCCGCCTCCCTTCGAGAAGCTTCCCGAAAAGGGGCGTTCCCTCACTCCGACGCCTCACGCCGTGCATCCACCAATCGGCAGCGAGCTGCCCTGCCCCCTTCCCTTCACACTAAGCGCGGGGAAAATAGGCGGGAAAAACTCCACAGGCTCCGTAAGAGCTTTTGTTCTGCCAATCCTGCCCGCGCTCTCGGACGGTTCCCGACATGGAAACCATCGTAGCGTGGACCGTGGAGGATGGCGTTCGGAAGCGGGGGTAGTAGTGAAGATGGTGGTGGTTGTTGTGATGGAAATTGTAGCATGGTTGGCGTTGTGACGTACTTGGTGGCGGTTGTTGTTTGCATGTAGGTTTGTTGCATGCTTGGCGTTGCGGCATACTTGGTGGCGGTTGTTGTTTGCGTGTATGTTCAAAATAATGATAGGTAAAGAAAAACGGCTATCTCAAAGAGTTGCAGCCCAGTGAACACGAAGAATACCCTCAAAACAACGGTGGGGAAAGCTATCTGAACACTCACTTACCGGCATAGCTAATCTAAGGAACCTTTATGGTGTTCTGCGAATTTCCACAGCCGTAACAATATTATTTTTGACGTTTCACATCGATTGATGAAGCGGTTCAAGAGATAATTTTTTTTCAAGATTTTTGTTGAATCGAATATGGCTGCCAGACAATGACATTAATTATCTGTGAACACACTGGTATTCCCAAGGCTTGGAGAATATCTGGGTAAAGCTTCCTCTCAACCTGTCAAGTCGTTCTGAAGAATGTTTTCAAAGGTTTATTCTTCAGAATATCATAGCTGCCAAACCATGTGATCTATGATGTCACAGGTGGAGAACTTTTTGTTCCTCATGGATCGGTGATCATACCTGTAAAGTTTTGCCTCGATCCGTTCAGCTGTTTAAGAGAAGAAAATTTTTGAAGGTTTTTCTGCTAAAAAAAAAATTGGCTACCGAACCACATGCCCGATGATGTCCACAACCCCCCCCCCCACCCACCCCGACACAATTTATCCCTTGATGACGATCCAAAATTTTCATATTGATCGGATAAAGCTTTCGACATCTGCAATTATGATGTCAGAGTAAAGCCACCTATGACACCCGAAATAAATTTTAAAAATCACACTTGTTTCCCATGGGGAGTACTTTCCATGTGGGAAGTTTCAATTTTTTCCATGGAGTGGTTTCAGATATACAGGTCCAACGTTTTTCCTTTTTCCAAAATGGCTGCTGCACCATATAACCTATGACATCATACTTATCATTAAAACATTCTACGCGAGTAGTTGCACCTGTGGTGAAACTTTTGTGTCAATCGGATAAGCAGTTGCAGAGAAAACAGAGACAATCAGCATGGACAGACGTATGTACGGACGGATGGACAACCCAAAAATATAATGCCTCCGGTGACTTCGTCAGCAGAGGCGTAAAAAGAAAAATCAAAAGGGTTGCAATCATTATGGAGACATTTTATGTTAGCGAATCATCCATCCCCAGTTATCTGTTACCCTAAAACAATCCTCTCTCAATCACACTGTTTTCGTTCAGATTATTCCACTGAGTTTTGCAATATCAAACACTGTATAACCGACACGCTCGTTTATTTATAAATAAATAAATAAATAATTAAAAGGTTTATTGTGAAGCATAAATGTAGAATAACTTATATTTTACATCTCTGTGTTGTCGTTATGGAACACAGCAGGTATACCAATTCAACTACCTTGTCTCATGGGAAGCTTACGTGATCCAGGGAGGAGTTGATCAAAAAGATAAAATTATGAGTAGGAGAGATTGATTGACTTAACACAAACTTTCGAAATGAAGACAGAATTGTGACATTTAGCTGAATCTCGAACAGCTTTTTAAAATATTTTACTCACACACCATTGAAATACAGCATTCTTCTTTTATATTCTTCACTCACGTGGTTTTTGAAAGTAAATTACGATAAATGCATCAAAAGAATTCTTAGTGTTCCACTGTCCACCGATGTTGATTGCATATCCAAAGTTTCATTGAAAGAATGCTTAAAAATGTTCCCGCAATTGCATTTTTTGGTATTTGACCTTTTGGAGCCGCTCCAGGGCTTCAGGAGGTGGAGGCAAAAATGATACTGCTGTTGCACCTTCTCACCATGTGGTGATCATAACTACCAAGTGTGGTGAATTTCTGCACGAATGTTTAGGAGGAGCTGGCATGACGGATGGACAAAAAGACAAGACGAAGACAGACAGACAGGCAGGACAGACAGACAGAGCCGATTACAATATCCCACTGTTTTATTTTTTAAGCATGCGGATAAACATCCAAAAAAGGGTTGCTTCGTGGACATGCAAAAAGTGCTCTAAAAATGGCTATTTATTTATTACATATGCAATATCACTGAATTCCACCCTTTACCCCTCCTCAAGGGCATACATAATATATAATAAATAAAGCCACCTTTCCATGTCCTCTAAGAGGTACCCAAGAAGTTAGACCTGGTTTTCTTTACTGGACCTGTCAACATGCTGGAAGCATGGTTTTGTTCGATGCTTAGTATGTATGAAAACATTGTCCCACTAGGCTTCTTTGGAACACCTGGATGCGAATAAGCAATGTAAACAGGGTTTCTTATAACTGTCTTGTTCTCCAACGATATTTCTGGTTATTTTGTATTTCTGAAATTTGCACAATTTGGTCTTGTCTGGAAACTTTGAAACCTCATGAGAAAATAACTCACCTCACTGCAGCTCCTCATCCTGCTCACCTCATCCCAGCCTACGCCTCCACGGGCAGTGAACTCAAGGAAGAGGGCGAAACGTGCATCTTCAGCACCCGGCTGGGATGCATTGGCTGAGAATACATTCTCGAGAGAGCTCTCTGGACCTCTTAGATAATTGTGTAAAGATTTAAGAAATTCTTGTGCTGAGAAAGACAAGATGGGGTGGACAAGAAAATTAATTTACAGTGATCCTGAGATAAATCTAAACAAGATTTAAAACTGGGTTGGTCTAGCCTTAGGCTGCAACAATTCCACCTGAATCCCCGAATCTCCTAATAGATCATATCAAAGGATCACTTTTTAACTGGAATGGTGACCTTGAACCCATGTGCAACACGAGCACTTGCTGCAAAATTCTCAACAACAGGGACACCTACCATGCATGCATTCAACCCGTTTAGGCATCTGTTGCAGTATTACACATTTAACAAGCTTTCTGAATCATACATAGCCAGGAAAGAATCTCTCGCTATCGAGTGCAGCCTGTGGCTGCTGGTTGCATCATTGGTTGGGACGCGGCTATGCCGCTGATGCAGTGTCCCCCTTACCAGTACACTGGTGCTCATTTTGCCGACCTCGGAAGGATGACAGGCTGAGTCAACCTCCTGCTGTGTATTAATTCAGCGGCCAACGGGGCTTGAACTCAGGACCCTAGGATCCTAAGCCTAACCACTAACCACCCTAACCACTAAGCCAACACCAGGCTGCCAGGAAAGAATATAAAGATAAACTTGAAAGAAAAGCATCGTGTTGGCTTAACGGTA
Organism: Eptatretus burgeri; assembly: GCF_056783735.1. Taxonomy (NCBI): domain Eukaryota; kingdom Metazoa; phylum Chordata; class Myxini; order Myxiniformes; family Myxinidae; genus Eptatretus; species Eptatretus burgeri. The sequence goes on from NC_140974.1 coordinate 52,672,573, forward strand.
CAGGTAGTTGCCTTAAGATGTTAGGGTCTTGAGTTTGAGCCCCTGTCGTCCATTAAATAACACCAGGTGGGTTGACGCTGCCTGTCATCTTTCTGAGGTCGACAAAATGAGTACCAGCTTACTGGAAATGGGGCACTGCATCAGCGGTACAGCTGGCTCCCAGCAATGATGCAACCAGCAGCCACAGACTGCATACGAAATATTTTATAAATAACTAAAAAGTAGAATTTGACACGAATACATCAATGGATATTCCTTCACCTACATTACATGTCAAACCACTGTTACGTTTGAAATGAGAAAGAGAAAGAGAAAAGACACATAAGTAGACAAAAAACATAAGATGCTTCTAACTTGAGTTATGATCTGCAAAATGATTTTCAAAGGGCACATGACCATTGTGACCTTTTGAACATAAAATCATTGGATATTTTTGAAATTAAAATAATTGGCTGAATTAATCATAGGAGAACAACAGACCTGGCTGGCTGAATATTTTTGCTTCAGGTAGTCCCTGCAATTCTCGAGAAGGAGGCAGCAAGGGAATTCCATCTTCGGTCAGTCTGATAAATATGGATAAAAGTCAAGTCATGAGCCAGTTCCACTATACATAAATTATATAGAGCTTGTGATGAAAATACATTCCTCTACAGTTTCCTTATCAATGTATTGTACATGCAGAAGCAAAAAGCAGCTCACTGCAGCTTGCAGGGTACCGGCGTTCGGGACCTTTTCCTCTCTTGCTTCCACACACACGCGAGCAGCAAAAGGAACAAACTCAGAATTGAGAGGAAGGAGAGAGCAACAGAAGACAGCAGAGAGAATGGCACTGCAGGGTGGGGGAAGAGAAAATAAACCAAAATGAATTAAACCAATGATCAAAGTAGTCAAAGTAGTATTTTATGACTTCCATGACGATATGTAATGTTCTTTCAAAAGGCCCACACAAGTATTAAGTATAAGGTTGCAAGAAACCTCAGTTGGCGCAGCCATCACCGCTGAGCTGTCCAGTGAAGGTTTAGTCCTTTTGGGATTACAATAAACTAAAACTGCCACTCTGGTGGAATGCTAACAGGGGGCGTTGCATCTCTAAGCATGCCATGTTTTGGATGGGGACATATGTACAGGAGGAAGACCACAATTCTTGCCAGGGTTAGGGTTAGTGGATTCTGGTCGAGACATGAACATCCGAAAATTCCACGATCATAAACATCTACCGCAGGCTTTGTGCTGGCTTGCTTCGCGAGACTGTCTGCCAGTTTATTTCCCTGGAGTCCAACATGAAAGAGGAACCGCATTAATGTGACCTCTAAACCAACCAATCCTTATTAGTTTGTTCAAAGCAACTGGCAGCTCCCATATCATATTGCATGAGGAAACTAGAATGGCACTCGTCGACACTGCGACGTCGACAGATATGCCTCCACCCACATTATAACATCATTATATGAACTTGCACCAAGATTGATTCAAATCCCTGAACCCAGATTCAAAAATATTGAATAATTTTGCCGGTCAGACCATGCGCCCGCTCAGGTTGAAATTTAAAGCATGTATTCCCCATGATCACTCGATCATAATTTTGAAGTTTTCCATCGATTTATGAAGTGGTTCAAGAGTAAGAATTTTTTAAAGATTTTAGTTCACTCCAATATGGCTGTCAAACCGTGTGACCTATTAATTATTTGTGAACACCCTGGTTTCTGCAAGGCTTGGGCAACATGTGTGTGAAGTTTCCCCACGATCTGTCAAGCCATTCTGGAGAAGGAGTTTTTTGAAGGTTTTTATGTTTAAAAAAATATATGGCTGCTGTACCACGTGACCAAAGACGTCATCAATCTCCCCCCCCCCCCTCCCGCCATACAAACAGCCCGAGATGACCCTCAAATTTTTTCACACTCATTGGATAAAGAGTTTGAGTTTTGATGTATGTAATTATGAGATCATAATGAAGCCACCTATGACCTCATCAAAAAAAACACACTTGTTTCCCATGGGGAAGTACTTACTTAACATATGCCACATTGCAATTTTTTTCCCCATGGAATGGTTCCAGAAGATACAGAGGTCCAAAGTTTTACCTTTTTCCAACACGGCTGCCTTACCACATGACCTATGACGTCATAATTGTCATTAAAACATTCTACGCGAGTAGTTGCTCCTGTGGTGAAAATTTCGTGTCAATCAGATAAGCAGTTGCAGAGAAAGCAGAGAAGATTAGCGTGGAGTGAGGTACGCGTGTACGGATGGACAACCCGAAAATGTAATGTCTCCGGCGAGTTCGTCAGCGGAGGAATAAAAAAACAACACTTCTTTCCAGAGCTTGTAAAGGACTAAATGAATCTGATAGGACAAGAACTGATGGATGGATCTGCACATGGCCTGAACCCATAAGTGAAGACATTAAGCGAGTTTGGCCCTTCGACCAGCGTTGTTTTTCTTGCTGTGGCCAAGATCTTGGCTGGGTTTTTTTTTCTTTTATCTGAACTTATAGCGCACAACTCCAGGTTGATTGAGGTCTAAGCAAGAGATAATGGTATATTAGACTTACGGTTCATCAGCACCTCGTTTACTCCATGTTCAAAAGGAGACGGTGACAATACGTCCATAAAAAAAAAATCCTCAAAACAAAAGATCTTTTACTGAAGGAAGACCACAGTTCTTGCCAGGAAACCACCTGGCAAGATTTGAAGTGAGATATGAACATCTGAAAATTACAAGCTCATGGAAATACTTTGAGAGGTCGGAAATTCAAATGAACCGAGTCTAAAAAAAAAAAGAGTCATGACGAGCTTGAAGAGGTTTTGAGTGGAATGTATTATTATGCAACGACAGATGTTAAACGTATTCTGTGCTCGGTGCAAGTAAGATCGAGCTAATGCACATACTTTGGTCATAAACTTAATGAAAATCTCTTCACACCACATTGGTGAAACCATTTTCTGCACAGGTGTATAAATGTGCAATAAACAGGTAAGCCTTCTGTGTAGGACTACGAAGAAGTTTACCGACTTGAATACCGATCTATATGTGACAGCGACAAAGAACCAAGGTTGGAGATTAGGTTTGTGAGAACAAATTGCTTTGGTTTTTTTTCCCGGTAAGTCAGAATTCCCATGACTCCATGTATTATTCGTTACATTCTTTGCCAAATGTTTGCCACTAGCTGGGCTGAGATCCAGATGGCAATATTGTCTATATACAGGGCCAAATTAACTACATGGACAGATTTTGCCAGCTGCATGATATGAAAAAGAGAATGGACTGAAAATACTTCCTTGAGAAACCCCCTTTTCAAGGTGTCTCATTTGAGAAATCATTCCTCTGCTCGAGTTACATGGGTGGATAGACCTCCGCCTGCATTAGATATCAACCCAGGAAAAAAATCATTCCGAGAGGGAGGGGAAGAGAGAGAGAGAGAGAGAGAGAGAGAGAGAGAGAGAGAGAGAGAGAGAGAGAGAGAGAGAGAGAGAGAGAGAGAGACGAGAGAGACGAGAGAGACGAGAGAGACGAGAGAGAGACGAGAGAGACGAGAGAGACGAGAGAGAGAGAGAGAGAGAGAGAGAGAGAGAGAGAGAGAGAGAGAGAGAGAGAGAGAGAGAGAGAGAGAGAGAGAGAGAGAGAGAGAGAGAGAGAGAGAGAGAGAGACAGCGAGAGAGAGAGAGAGAGAGAGAGAGAGAGAGAGAGAGTGAGCGCGAGAGAGAGAGAGAGAGAGAGAGACAGAGACAGAGACAGAGACAGAGACAGAGACAGAGACAGAGACAGAGACAGAGACAGAGACAGAGACAGAGACAGAGACAGAGACAGAGACAGAGACAGAGACAGAGACAGAGACAGAGACAGAGACAGAGACAGAGACAGAGACAGAGACAGAGACAGAGACAGAGACAGAGACAGAGACAGAGAGAGAGAGAGAGAGAGAGAGAGAGAGAGAGAGAGAGAGAGAGAGAGACAGAGACAGCGGTGGGGTGGGGGGGGGGAGAAAAGGTTGAGGGGACGAGAATGGGTGAGTAAAGAGAATGATATGTTATGCTTAATGACTGAACATACACATACTCACACATATACACACACACACACACACACACACACACACACACACACACACACACACACACACACACACACACACACACACACACACACACACACACACACACACACACACACACACACACACACCATCAATTTATAGTAGAAGGGGTGTGGAGGCACTTCTGTGTTGTGCTGCATGGAGAAATACGAAATACGAACTGCCCTTGGAAGAAACCCATCTCCTTGTGCTGTGTTATTATGTAAAAGTATAGAAAAGACGCTCTCACAGACATCACATTCAGCACACAGTCACCCATCCACACTCAAGCTATCTACAAGTCCTGCCAATGTCCCTGTACCCCTCGACTCCAATGCTTTGAGGTACGCAATTCCAATTTAAACCCCTCCTGTTTCTGCTGTCACTACCTTTCCTGGGAGACAATTCCATGCATTAAAGAACCTAAAGAGAAAAACAAAAGGGTAAAGAGAAGATGACAAAAACGAACTAGAAAGAGCAATCAGAGATTGCAGACCCTCAACAGAACTTGTTTTGTGTAATGTTTGTGTGGCGTATGTATAATGGTATGTTACGTAATTAATAAGAGACATAATTAGAACCGGCACTTCATAACTGCTGGCAGTGATGACCGGGTACCAAGACGTCCCGCTTTGATTGTACACCTGACACTGACCCATGACGTTTTTTTTACTATTATTCAATTTAATTTAGAATAGGATTTAAATAAATTTAATTCAAAACAAATGGAAGTCTAATTAGGTACAGTCCTGCATTGGAGTAATCAGAAGGAACCTGAACAAGCAAAAACAAAGATGAAGTCATCAGAAGGAACCTGGATAGGATTCACATTTCAGTTGCCCTCTACCCTCAAACCCATCCAGGCACAGCCAAGTGAGCCTTTTACAAAAAAACAACAAAAAACAATCCAGATCAAAGAAATTAAACAATTATGACTGCCAAACCATGCATCCGATCAAGTTAAAATTTAAAACGTGTATTCCCCATCACTACTAAATAATAATTGTGAAGTTTCACGTCGATTGATTGAGCAGTTCCAGAGAAAACATTATTTAATATTTTCTTCAATCTAATATGGCTGCCAAACCATGTGACCTATCAATTATTCCTTTACAAACTTGTACACTTGTACACGGCTTGGGAACATTTGTGTGAAGTTTCCCCTCGATCTGCCCAGCTGTTCTGGATTAGAGGATTTTTACATCCAATATGGCTGACAAACCATGTGATCTATGATGTCAAATGTGTGAATCTTTTGTTCCTCATGGATAGGCGGTCATGCTTGTAAAGTTTGGCCTCGATCTGTTCAGCCACTTCAGAGAAGATTTTCAAGGTTTAAAAATAATAATAATATGGCTGCCAAATCACGACATCATTTTTTTTTTCCCGTGCACCATTTTCTCCCAAGATGACCTGATAAATATTCATACTGATCAGATATAGCGTTCTACATATGCAATTATGATGTCATAACGAAGACACCTTTGACCTCATGAAAAAAAAATCACACATTCCCAATGTGGAGTACTTGCTGTGTGCCAAGCTTCAATTTTTCCTTGGTGCAGTTTCAGATATAGAGGTTCAACTTTTTCCGTTTTTCCAACATGGCTGCCACACCACGTGACCTATGACGTCATCATTATTATCAAATAATTCTACATGAGTAATCGCACCTTTGGTGAAAATTTTGTGTCAATCCGACAAGCGGTTGCAGAGAAAAACACGAAAGTTCTGTGCGGACAAACAAAAAATGAAGAATCGCTCATCGAGTGACAATTGACAAAATGTCAACATGGGCCGAATTTCTAAAATTGTAGAGCGTATACCACTGCCAGGTTGAACAGTTCACGTTTTGTATCCCACTGATGGGCTAGAGCTGAGCCAAAATCGAATCCGCTTGTTCTTGTCACCTAACCAACTCATCCACCTTGTTTTGGAATAAATCGTCCACAACATTTTGAGATATAAATATATATATATATATATATAGTTTTTGGCTCCACCTATCAATTTTAGAAATTAGGCCGATGTTCACATTTTGACTTTAAAATTATTAAAAGGTTGAATTCATTGACCTGATATGCAAATCCTTTGCAAATTTCAAGTCAATCGTATGCAAATTGAGGATTTTAGAAAGTGATCTAAAGTTGTCATGCCTGATATTTGCTTAACGGTTCGGGTGGTGGGCTTTGGATCCTATGGTCCTGAGTTCAAATCCCGCTTAACTGTCGAATCAATACCAGGTGGGGTTAACTCGACCTGTCATCCTTCCAAGGTTGGCAAAATGAGTGCCAGCATGCTGGTATACTGTGTCGGAGTGGCGACCTGTTCAGGATTGTGCCCAATAACCACGGAGACTGCTGAGGCAGCACCAATGCTCTGCACAGAGTATAGTCCCAATCTCTTCCTCTCCTGAGTTGACCTTTTGGCATGTGCTGATGTCAAAAATAATTGGTGGCTGAATTCTTTGAGCCGATTTGAAAATCCTGTTTAAATTTTAAGTCAATCGGATGAAAATTGACAATTTTGGAAATCTGGCCTCCGTTGACCTTTTGACCTATGTTGACCTCAAAAATAATTGATGCTTGAATTCAGTAAGCTGAGATGTAAGTGTTCTTCAAATTTCAAGTCAATCGGATGAAATTTGATAATTTTAGAAATATGGCCCATGTTGACATTTTGGCCGAGGTTAACCTTTTGGCTGATATTGACCTCAAAATAAGTGGTTGGATTCAGTGACTTGATATGCAAACGCTCTTCAAATTTTAAGTTAATCAGATTAAAATTGAGGATTTTAGAAATTCGGTCGATGTTGACCTTTTGGTCTCTGTTAACCTTTTGGCATATTGTGACCTCAAAAATAATACGTGGTTGAATTCAGTGATCTGATGTCAATCCTTTTCTCATTTCAAGTCAATCGGATGAAAATTGAGGATTCCAGAAAATCTCGCCCAAATTGGCCTATTTTGACCAATGTTGACCTTTTGGCCTATGTTGACCTTTTTGGTCGACCAAATTTTGTGAAACTTCAATGCGGGACTGTCGCAGGGTCAGTGACCATAATCTCCAGAAATTTCAGAACGATCGGTTTCCGTTTTTCCAACATGGCTGCCACACCACGTGACCTATGACGTCATAATTTGGTCTGGAGGCGAGTGAACAGACAAACAAACACACAAACCAAAAAACAAACAAGCAAAAAGAGGCGATCAACATTCTTGGCAAAAAATGTTTTTTTTGCCAAGTAACAGACAGACAGACAGACAGACAGACAGACCCAAACGCAATACCCTCTCCTAAGGCGAGTGTAGTAAAACGTCATGGGGGCGCAGGAGGAGCACAAGCAGAGGATGAAATCGCATCTTCCGATGGGCTGTAAAATCTCAGCCAAAGGATGCGCAGAACATTGGCATTGGTCAAGACGGTGAACATACACCGCCCGAAATAAAATCCTGTATTTCTCCACGTTCATCAAAAGGAATTATCGCTCCGTTCGGCTTGCAATGAACTCTGCAACCATTAAGTGAGGAAAAACAAGTGAACTTCACAGCCATACTTGCAGAATATCGGTAGAAAGGCGTGTCGGACATTCTGGATGGCCTAATTCCCCAATCCAAAACACAATTCTTCCTCCACGTCGCTTCCTAATGCTTATTCTTGGCGCTTGATCTCGCTGTGAAGACGACATAAGAATGGACCGAAAGTACAGTGCTTCCTGTGAAACCACATACGTATTCACAAATTCCGTGCGAACGTGCAGGGTTGGGTGCGCGTTGTGGTTTTAATTAATAAAACAAGTAACCAAGGTGACGCCATGTGAGGGCCGTGAAAGGTCGTCGCTGTAAATCCCGGTTTTCCTCTCTAAGTTGACGGTTGCGATCTCAACGCAATAACGTCATCAACTTAAAAAGCTGCAACTTCCTTTGTTTTAGGAACGTCACACAAATTGATGTCGTTGCTGTTGTTGTTATTGTTGTTGTTGTTGTTGTTGTTGTTAAGTTTATTTGTATTTTTTGCCTGAAGCCCTCTTCCTCTTCTTCTTCTTCTTCTCCTCATCCTTTTTAGTCTACTTCTTTTTCTTCACATTATTCCTTACCTGTCCACCTGTCCAAATGGATGACATACAGTGTGTATCCTTATGTGTGTGCATTGAGCCTCAGGTGCAAGATTGGTACATTTTCTCAGGTTTCCTCAGAATGTTGTTGAGCCGAACACAGGGGTGTGTTGTTCAGTTACCAATCAGCTTAACGAGCGATCGCCAAACGGCTCAAGCAAGCTCTCGAACGAAATACCTCAGTTGCAATTTAAAAAAAAAAACAAATCAAACCAAACCAAACGTAAATAAATCGCTAAAACGTATAGATATTTGAGAATCAAAAAGACAATGACATAAACGAGACGATATAAATAAAAATTTGTAAAAAAAAAAACAAACAAACAAAACATTCGTGTTTTCATTGATCTTCCTACAAAATAATAATTTAATTAAATGAAAGTAAAGTGAGGTATACTTTATGTAAGTTCAGAATATACTTTATGTGCTCTTTGTCATTGCTGAAAAAAAAAAACTCTCCAATACTGCTCAGGTTTTTAGGCGGTGTAAAACAAGGCGGCGAGAGCAACGCTGGTATCATGTTCGCAATTTTTACTTCACAATAACTATTCGAAAAAATATTTAACACGATTAAAATTTAAAAGTGTGCCTTTTGACAAATTTGATGATCGCTGGTGTAAAAAGAATACGCGCTTACAAACGCAACGCAAATAAGATGAAAAAAAAAAAGAACAGAGATGATGAAGCTGCCTTTTCCCCCCCGTACAGTACCCCGCAATAGTGACGTCGTGATTGACTGTTAAAGCGGTTGACAATCGCATTCTATGGTCATAATCTCCGAGTTGGAGTTCCTTCCCTCACTAAGCACCCCTTCCTCACCTCATGCTCACGAACCGGCTCCCTGTGCGGTATTGCAGGTGAGATTTTCATAGCGATTACTGCTCTTACAATCCCCGTTCTCGATCGTCGTGGTGAGAGTGCGATGATCGGCGCTCGGTGTATCTCACGTCGGTCCTTCACCGTCGTGGTCCATTAAATAGTCAGAGTAACAGTAATTCAAACGTCAAACTCTCGTCATTTGTATTGACCACTTCGATGGTGGTGCTAACCATAACCACCACCACCACCACTTCGATCTGACTCATTCGAAGCCATTTACAATTAACGATCTACATATTACATACGCAAAAAATTGATTGAATTTGTTTTTTTTAACCCTCCTTTTTCTCCTCCTTCCTCTTCCCCTTCCACCAAATGTCACATCGTCTCTCCCTCCCTCCCTCTATCCAAACGAAGGCATACCAATCCCTTTTCCCCTGTCACATCACCTTCTGTGCCTCTTCTCAATCTGTCCTTCCTCCATTTTGCACAAATAATATGTATTTGCCTTTTTTTTTTGCAGATCTTTGTGCAGTGAAACAGATATGGGGGTTTATGAACCGACCAGGTATTGATGATTATAGAGGGTTTTCAGAGATATCCCATAATTCCGTGCACGCCGCCATGTTGTAGTTTGATTCACTTCCATGGCAACGACAGCATCATGAGCTGCACAATGCAGCACGTGGTTGGATTCACTTCCATGGCAACAACAGCATCATGAGCTGCACAATGCAGCACGTTTATCTCGTTCTTCTGACCCTGCAGTGGAAGGTTGCACTAATTCTTTGGCCTTGTTCGATCTCGTTTGCCTTTTCTCACTTAAAGCGACCAATATAATGTCGCCTGAGCACTGCATCATAGCCACTGAAACCCCTCTATGGTCATGGGCCGACATGCTTATTGATAAAAATGTGACTTGATGGCATCTGACGTACTGAGTGCCACATGTCCAACTAAGAACGAGCACAATACAGACTGGCAACTACCGCTCGACTCAGAACTGGAGGATTGGTTTGTAACAGTTGATGTCATCTTGTGCAGCTCAACATTTGACAGGATTGCGCAGAGATGGAGAACCTACCTTTGAGCTGTGTTCGATTCCCAAGCACACTGTAAACTGTCAGATTGGTGCTTTACAGGCAAGGCATTGATTGCATCACAGAGTGCATTGTCTCTCAGTTGGATGTTAAGCCGGGTGTCCCGTCTGCTAGTATTAGTCAGACATGAGGGTGTCCCATCTGCTGACATTACTTATACTACTGCGTGCCCATACGTGCGTGGCCGTACATGCAAAAAAAGAAGAAGAAGAATTGTGACGTCATAGCACTGTGTCCTGTCATTGGTTTGGTAAATAAATGGGCACTTGGGAAACAGCTGAAACGGATGAAGAACGATATCAAACCTTGAAAAGGCACATACTCGGGTCCCCAGCGTCAATTGTGACGTCATATCAAACGAAGAAGAAGAAGAATTGTGACATCATAGCACCGTGTCCTGTCATTGGTTAGTAAATAAATGGCCATAACTTGGGAAGCACTTGTCCAATTAATATCAAACCTTGAAAAGGCACATACTCAGGTCCCCAGCAATATACCTGGCAAGTTTCAATTAGATCGGACCAGTGGTTGTCGGGAAACAGCGGTTACAGACAGACAGATACACAGACACACAGAGATTGCTGGTCCCAAGCTATCATTTGCAAAATGTAGGGGAGTTATCACCTAGGTACCCTGAACAAATTACAAATTCCTTCTCAAGTCACCTTCACTCAAACGTCATTGGCCAGCCAGTTCATGAAACACTTGTACTAAAAACGTTCCCCCTGCTAACCCCATAAGAAGAATGGGAATAATTGAGACTATCGAGGTGGTGGTGGTGGTGGTGGTGGTGGTAGTCATACTCGTAGTACGAATCTCAACTTTGCTGTCACAAGTCCAAAGTAGGTCAAGATGTTTATCTTGCTTTGTGTCATGCATTTTTATTTCGTTATTTGTTTCCTGTTTTTATGTGTAGTGATTTGATCAGTGGTTGGTATGCTCTGGGCTACGGGCTTGTTAAACTCCACAACTATGGATGCCTCCAAACCCATCACAGGCAAAAGGTACTCCTTGCGCATCACGGCTCTATCACCAAAACATTTCTACTCCATCCGATTTCATAATTTGCTTTTTTTTAATTCCAGAAAGTTCATTCCATATTGGTAAAGATGGGGACGTGTGCTGTTTTCATTGTGACCAATTTGCCCCACTCAGGAAACGCTCCAATCCAGGGGAATTTGAAGTGTTACCACTTTGCAAAAGGCCCCTCTTGGACTCACAGTTGACTTGTCCACAAGCCAGCCCAGAGCCCTGCGATTCTGAGGTAAGGCAGACATGAACACTTTGTCTTTATTTATTTGTTTATTTTGCATTTTTATCTCATATTTGCTGCCTCGTTATGCTTCAACTTTATTACCTCTGCCACCAAACATGGACGGAGGTCATGTTTTCACCCATATCTTTGTCTGTCTGTCTGTTTGTCTGTGAGCAGGATATCTTAAAAGGTTATGCACGGATTCGGACAAAAACTGGTGGACAGGTTGGGTGTGTGACGACGAATTGATTAGATTTTGGTGAAGATCTGAATCCAGATATGAGAATTTTTAATTTCTTCAGTGAATTCTTCACCATTCGGATATGGGGCCAAAAACTATAAATACAGTAGCATGATATTTCAAAAAGTTGTGGATGAGTTATGACAAAACTAGATGGATGTGTTGGGTAGTTGACACGAACACGTTGATTCGATTTCGGTTCAGCTCCAGATCCAGATCTGGCCTATCAGTGGAATATGAAACGTAAACGGTTCAACCTGGCAGAGGTATGTGCTCTACCGAGTGCCGTTCTAGTGTCTGTATTATTTGAACCTCAGTTATATTTCATTAGCTTTGTAATGGGATTTCCTGTTACTAGTACGTGCCCGTAAAAAAAAAAATTAATAAATAAATATTCCAACTGCGAGCAAGAAACAACAACCACACAGGCCGTTTCTTCGCTCTCACGTGCCCGTACATGCGTGGCCCGGAATTTCGCATAGCGCAGTTACGATAATTCGCAATTTAGTTTTAATGGCCAATTATTCAATTAGCGCCAACGTATTTTGCCTTTTCGCAATGTCGTCGCAAGGAAAAACAAAAAGAGAAGAGAAGAGAGAGAGAGAAAAAAAAATACTTCCTGGTTCGGAGCACACCAGCTCACTCTGATGTTACAGAAATTTATGCACCGTCTCATATGAAAACGATCATAACTTGGGGCATTGTGTTTATCTATAAATGCGCATAAGAAATCGAGAAATTATTAGAATACACGAAGTCATCACTATCCGGAAGTCCGTACGTTATAACCCGTAATGGGGAAGGCGGCTGAGGTTCCCTTCCCCCATCGGCCACGCCCACACAGCAACGTGTCTTGTCATTGGTTGGTAAATAAATGGCCATAACTTGGGAGGCACTTGTCCGATTAATATCAAACCTTGAAAAGGCACATCCTCAGGTCCCCAGCAATATATCTGGCAAGTTTCAATTAGATCGGACCAGTGGTTGTCGAGAAACAGCAGTCACACACACACACACACACACACACACACACACACACACACACACACACACACACACACACACACACACACGCACGCACGCACACACTGCTGGAATTATAGATAGATGATTGTAGAAACTATAGGCTGAATGATAAAACGGAATTTGATGGTTTTCCTTGGACAGCAATTTGATATTAAAAAATAAATACTGGTCTCTCTTATTATTGTTACTAGCAGAGTACCCGTCTGACGGGCAATCTTGTTCTAAGCATGCAACACATTCTTCTGATGCATACCTTTATTTGGGTGGTGTATAGGCAACTGACAGCTCTGTATAGGCAAAAAAAAAATAATCCGGGTTATCTGCATGAAGCAAAAACGTACCTACTGCTTATACTACAAGATGCCTCACTGCACTAGAAAATGTGGGGACAGGAATACTGTACTGTAAATGGTGGATATTTGTAATACCCTCCCCTACTGAACGCGGCGTTACACGATGCACATTTACAAAGACGATGTGCGTCCCCCCCCCCCCTCCAACCCCCCATACCACCAAGACCACCAGCAAATATGAAAACCCCTCTATACATTAATCGGGGTGTGTCTGATATTTATAGAATTGAAAAAGGCTCTGCCAATCTCCACCAAGTTTTACATAGATGTTGGGGATACTCAGTGTCAGGTCAGGGGCACAAAATATCCCCCCCCCCAATGCACATACCCTGGTGATGGTGGGCCGATGACACCATTTTCGCCTGTACACATGGCACAGTGCAAGTGGTTTACTGACCCCTGCTGGAGAGATTGGGGATTACGAGCCATGGCACAAAGTATCTCTGATGATCTGTACAATTGCAACATTTGTACAGATCGTCAGAGATGTTTAGGAAACATAGGTAATTTGTTACTGTAAAATGAACAGTCTTACGCATTTGTCAATGGGAATTGTGAAATTGATCATTAGATTGCTCGAGTTTGTTCAAATATGGCTGCAGCTGACTCACCGAGAGGCACAACACATCATTCAAGTGAGGGTCGCTGAAGTTTCCTCACAGCCCGTTTTGTTGATGTTCATCGTGCTGAAAGTCTGTTTGAAGACATAACATGCACTTGAGAAGAGGGAGAGTATCCTCTGAGCATTTCCCCTGATCCCTGGGTATTTTCTGCTCAGACTTATTTGTAGATCGCCTGGAGGGTAATTGCGCTGTACCTCTCTTTCAACACTTTGTCACACTGCAATTCAGTGAGCCGCATCTGCAACTCCTTAGCTGCAAGGTCCATATTAAAAGAAAAGGTGTGTGCAAACATAGTTTGTTTGTTGTTTTTAATACAGAATTGAGGCTTGTGGAAGAGCTAGAACTTGGAATGGATCAGGGTGCAACAGAACAAAAGGAACAGCATAAAGAGGGGGAAATGTATGCCTGATGTTGGCTTTAATTACCTTCGCATTCTGCGAAAGGTTATGTTTTGGTCGCTGTGTATTTATTTATTTGTGAATATGTGTGTTTGTTTGTTATTCGCATAACTCAGAAAGTATTAAACCGAATTGCATGAAATTTGGTGGGATGATTCGTGAGTATCCAAGGACGATTTGATTAGATTTTGGGAGCGATCGGGTCAAAGGTCAAGGTCAAGGTCATGAAAAGGTCAAAAACACTCTTTTGAGCATAACTTCCTTCATAATACAGCTATCGACATGCAACCACCGCCATATTGTTCCATGACGAGATACCTTTCGGATATGTAGTGTCGGATTTGACGTAACGTCATCGGAAGTGCGTCTAAATGACGTCACAAGATGACGTAAATTTTCAATTTTCGATCTCATCAGTTTTGATCATACCGTTTTGTAGGACTTACCTTAAGGACGTCACACACCAAATTTGACTTCGATCGGACTGACCGTTATGACGTCATTGACGTTTGAACATGACGTTTTTCAATTGTGGCTAAAATGTCCTGATATTTTACATTCAAATATCTATATAATTTATAAAGCAAAGTCTCCCAAATCCAGGCATTAGGATCAGTACCAAAATATCTGTTTATTGATGTACAGGTTTTGCCAATTAACTCTGTAGTCAAGGTCAAGGTCACACTCAAGGTCAAAATATACTTGTTGGCATAGCTTCAGATCTAATAGAGCTATTGACATGAAACCAACGTTAAAACGTTCAGTGAACTACGAGCTTTCAGAATGGTAGTCCCCGATTGGACGTGACGTCCCCGGAAGTGCGTCAAAATAACGTCATTTTTCAACTTTTTAATTTTTCAGTGTTTATCATTCCATTTTGTTGGACTGCCTTCAAGGAGGTTACACACCAAATTTGACGTCAATCGGACTGACGGTTGTAACGTCATGGATGTTTTAAAATGATGTTTTTCAAATGTGCCCGGAAAAAAGTTGCGGCGGCGAAGGTATGCGCTCTACCGAGTGCCCGTTCTAGTTGTTAGGGTGGTGGGCTTGGGATCCTAGGGTCTCGAGTTCAAATCCTGTTCATCCGTTGTCTTAATACCGGGTGGGGTTGACTCAACCTGTCATCCTTCCGAGGTCTGCAAAATGAGTACCAGCTTTCTGAGAGGAATGAGCCATTTGAGTATCCTGCCTCAGAGTGGCGACCCGTCTCGGATTGTGCCCAATAGCCCAGGAGACTGCTTTTGCAGCACTGACGCGCTGTGCAGAGTATGGTACCAATGGGTGGATGGGGAAATGCATTACAGAGGGTTTGAGGGACAAATGAGATGGAGATTTTGAAGATGAGGGATATATGAGGAAGAATGAGGACTAGGAGAGGACAGGAGGTGGACAAGATGGATACAGAAGCAAATTCTCAGGAATGAAAACAGGAAAGTTGTAAAGAGGTGGGCTTGGGGAAAGTTAATGGGGGTAGAAAATATTATGATTTTGGATGGGAGATGATCTGAGATGGTGGAGAATAGCTGTCTTGAAAACCTGGAGGGATGAATGAGATTGAAAAGAATCTGGAAGTTTGTTCCACAAGTGGGGAAAAAAAGAGGAAGGAATGAGTGGAGGTGAGCAATGATTCTGGATATTTTGGAGTATCAACAGAAGAGGGTTGATGGTGGACTGCGTGAGCTCTGCAGATGCCTGGACGGGGGCAAAGCACGGAAAGAGTAGAGGATGCAAGACGAGAAATGAGGCGGTAAAAGACAGAGACCACCGACCACTCTGCAACTTGAAAGTGATAGGTCCATCGACTCGGCCTTATCTATGAAGGTCCTATATGCCAAACATGATATCAGAGGCATCTCCCAAGACATATCGTGAGCTTTCGATACGGTGGTCTGGCATCCCACACTTGCTCACCAAACTCTCTTCTTATCTCCAAGGCAATCTCCACTCATGGCTCACTAATTCCACTCCTGTCACAGTCAACGTGTGGCTCTTAATGGCTCTTTTCTTATCTCCTCTTCATGTCCAGGCTGGAGTTCCTCAAGGCAGTGTTCTGGGTCCTGTGCTTTTTCTGGTTTTCTTCAATGATCTCTCCGACTCTCTGGAAAATCCTCTTTATCTCTTTGCTGGTGACTCCACCCTCTGCCGTACCATCTCTCATTCCTCAGACCGGCAAGCAGCAGATTCTTTGCTCTCTGCAGATCTGGGTAAAATCACAAACTGGAACATGTCTTTCTATCCTGACAAATCTCAAACTCTCACTATGTCTCTCTGAAAGGACCGTCTGAAACCAACCCCCCCACCCCCCCTCCAGCTACAGGATGGGCCAAAAGTCACTGAAGTTTTTTTTTCTTTAATAACTGTTTAATTCATGGAATTTGTTTTTTTTAGATCAATTGTGAAAAATAATGTCTTGCAAATGGCCCCCATTGGCTTCTTTGCAAAGTCTTGCTCTTTCAAAAACGTGATCCATTACAGAGGACAAAACTCCTTGATCAATCGCTCCAATTTCCTCGGAAATGTTGTTTTTCAATTCCTCTCGTGGAAATGGGCTTTATCACTCATAATGACTTTTTGCATAAAATCAGGATCGTCCCTTATGAGTTGTTGCAATTTGTTTGCAAATGTTAGTCGATTTGCTGGATCTTGAGGTGACATTTCGTGCTCCATTTGAAGCTTGTGAGGAAACGGCAACAAATCTTTATTCATTATCCTTCGTAATGATGATCTTGCCATTCTGACCTGAGTCGCACGTCTACGAGTTGATGTTTCTGTGTTTTCGTTGACTCTCCCAAATACGGTAAATGTTTTCTGGAGTACGACTTGTTTTTGGTCTTCCACTGCGGGTCATCAACCAGACCCCTTTGACACAAAACGAGCAATCAGGTTCTGAATCGTGTTTTCTGATGGTTGTTCTTGAACATTAAAATTATTGCGAAATTTTCTTTGAATTTGAATTGTTGATTTCCCACTGGAATAATAAAATTTCAACAATTTTCACGTGCTGGTCATCGGTAAATTTATTCATAATGAATCTCCCTGGTCTTCTTTTTCTGAATTTTTTTTGTTTTTTTATTAATTGAAAATAAAAAAGCTATAAAAGAAAAGAAAACCTTCAGTGACTTTTTGCCCACCCTGTACTTTCTCACCAATCACCTTGAAGAAGTCCTTTCATTCCAGCTTTTGGGCCTCACTATCTGCCATGATCTTTCCTGGGAAAGCCACATCTCAAAGCTGGCCTCCAAAGCCAGTCCCTACGTCGTGGGCATCCTATGTCATGCAAAGTCCTTCCTTGGTACACCTGAGCTTCTGACCACTTACAAAGCTTTCGTCTGCAGTCTGATGGAGTACTGATCACCCCTTTGGGGTGGTGCTCCTGCCTCACACTGAGCTCGACCTCACGCTGTGGAAACCAAAGCTCTTAGGATCATTGGTATCTCCCGTGATGAGGCTGTGTTTGGGTCTCTCATGCTCTCTCACCGCAGGCAGGTCGGTGGTCTTTCTGTCCTCCACCATCTCCTCTCTGGCCTTGCCCCCCCCCCCCATGCTCTGTCTGTTATCTGTCCCCCCTATAATTCCACAGGGCATTCAAGGTCCGCCAAAAAGCCACTTCTGGTGAAACTGCCAAAATCAAAAATCACTGCTCACCTTCACTCTTTCATTCCTCTTTTTTTTTCCCTCCTCTGGAACAAACTCCCACACTCTCTTCAATCCCACTCCTTCCTCCAGGTTTTCAAAACAGCTGTTCACCACCATCTTAAATCTTCCCCCATGCAAAACCTTGATCTTTTCCACCCCTATTAATCCACTACAAACCCACCTCCTTCAAATTCGCTGTTTTCTTTCCTGAAAGTCCCTGTAGTGCCATTTTGTTTACCCCGTAAACCCCACCCTATCCCTCTCCCTTCCACAGATCTCCTATTGTCTCTGTTCCCCACTATTTTGTGCTTCCTTCTCTCACCACTCTTGTCTCCTACCTTGTTATATGTTCTGTGTGTTAGCTCTTGCACGAGCCTCGACATGGTATATAAAAATAAAGAAATTAAAAAACTGAAATGCCTTGATGTTGTCACACAACTACTTGATGAGTTGCCCTTTTCCTTGCAGTTGTGAATTCAGATTATTGAGGTGAGTAGTAATGTCGACAAGTACAGCGAGATCAGAGAGCTATTTCTCATTTTTATTTAAAATTTTTTGCATGTTACCCCCTTTGCTTGCTTGGAAATCTTTTATGTCCTTTCTGAGATTAAATAAAAAACCAAACGTGAGATCACGTTCACTCGACTCAGCCAACGAGCCTCCTGGTGGTACAGCAGGACCCATATCCTGCAACCATTTCTTCCAACATGGATCTGAACTGCCAATGATTGTGCTTTTGATCGAATCACTTCTTTCATTACCTCTTCAAAACTGACAGATTTTGCACATAGCTGTTCCCGATGCAAAATGCATGTGTATTTTCTAACTTTCCCACCGCACTCCTCCACTTTATGACGAACTAATGTCACTTCAAAATTCTCACTAACCTCTTAGGAAAATCAAAAATTGTGCAGAATCTGATGTATCTGGACTCTCATTTATCACAGTGGACGATGCAGAAAAATCTGTAGCTTTTTATTTTTGTCCAACTGCTCAGAAATGTCCCTTGACACATCTTCAATGTGACGTGTTGTTGTATTTCGAGAGAGATTGATGCTGGAGAGTATATCCTTCTTTGCAGGGCATACATTTTCAGCAGCCATTGTCAAGCAATCTGTAACAACTTCACTGGTAGCAAACAGTTTTTCACTCTTGCAGATGAGTTCTGTGATGCCGGAGCTCACTCGTGCAACACTTTCTTGAACAGTCGAGCTTCTTACAAGTGCTCCTTGATTGGTACAGAGCTTTGTTTTGAGTTCTTTGGCCTTTTCTTTTCGTGTATCGCATGTGTATTTGCAGTATGAGGTTGCACGTTTCATTTTATATTACCGTCTCCTTCATTGATATTGATATTGTACTCCTTCATTACCGCAACAGACTCCTGCTGATAAGACATACTGCCTTGTCTTTCACATCTGTAAAAAAGTCATTTTCAATCCCTGTTTCTTGAAATTGCCATTTATCTGTTCCATGCTTTCTCTTTCTTTCCTTGCACTCCGTTTATACACCTCGAACGCCAATGCAGAGATCTACGCCACGGTTGCTTTCACACTTGCTCAAAAAAAAAATCTGCAATTTTTCACTGATTAAAAAATTTCACCAACAGAGGAGTGAGATAATGTTTTACTCTGTCTGCCTGCCTGGCAATCAAAATTGAAAATGATTCCAAACAGGAAACTCACTGTTTTTAAGGACGCTGTAAAGGACACAGACAACAAGCATGAATAACTAATGTAAAGTGTTAAATAAAGTAGTGCGCAAGGCATCAACATCAGTAAACTTCTGGAAAAAAATTTCTATCACCTTTAATGTCTCTTTTTTTATTTCAATTTAATTATACTGTGTACTTGAACACTAGAGCACAAATCGCCTTTTTGTCACTTTCAAAATCGTTTCACTTAAGTTCTTGGACAAAATATTACAGCATGTTGCATCATCATGACCAATTCAATGTTCTGCTTGTAGACCCCGCCCATGTTCTTGTATTGTATTTTTCCTCCAGTTGTATTAGGATTCCCAGTCTAATGAACTGGGTAACCTATTGTTTTTCTTCTGTTTATTTCTTATTTTTCTTTTTCCGCCGGCAATTTGCGGGCTTTTTCGCTTTAAATATCATTTTCTCAGGAACGGTAAGTCCGATCGACACGAAATTTTCACCATAGTAGGTATCTTTTTTGATAGCATACTCAATTGATAATTATGACGTCATAGGTCACGTGGTACGGGCACCATCTTGAAAAAAACGATAAACTTTGGACATCTGAATTTCTGAAACCGTGCAATGGAAAAAATTTTTTGCTTTATACATTTTATACAAGTATAACGCTGCATGGGAAAAATCTGGAATTTCTTGAGTGTCATCTACACAACAAATCACTGGAGAAAATATTTATTATGACGTCATCGGTGACTTGGTTTGGCAGCCATCTTGCTTTGAAAAAAATAATTAAAAACATCTTCTCCAGAACGGCTGAACAGATTGAGGCGAAACTTTACACCCACATTCCCCATGAAATCCTTTTACAAGTTTGTTAATTTCTTATTGATAGGTCACATGGTTTGGCGGCCATCTTCAATTTACCCTGAAACCTTCAAACATCTTCTTCTCCAGAACGACTGGTCAGATCAAGGGGAAACATCACATCCGTATTGCACACGGGTAGTGAATATAAGTTTGTTAATGAATAATTGATAGGTCACATGGTTTGGCAGCCATGTTGGATTCAAGAATAATATTAAATAATGTTTTCTCTGGAACCACTTATCCTATCGAAGTGAAACTTGGCAACTATAATATACTACCATGTCTGCATATATGGTAAAAATTATGATGTCACAAGTCACATGGTTTGGCCTCCATCTTGGATAGAAAAACACACCTTGTACGATCAACACAAAACTTAACAAGCATGATCCACTACCCCATTAGAGGGAGAATTTAAATTTATGTTGAACTAGGTCACATGGTATGGCAGCCATATTGGATTGAAAATTAATAACTTTAAAAGTCTTCTCTGAAATGGCTGAACAGATCGAGGCGAAACTCTACATGTATGACCACCTCTCCATGACCAACAAAAAGTTCTCTCACCTCTCCCCCCTTTTGATGTACGACGCATCGTTTGGCAGCCATATTGGATTGAAGGAAAAATATTAATTAATGTTTACTCTGGAACTACTGCATCAATAAATGTGAATCTTCAAAGTTATGATGGAGCACTCATGTGGAATGAAGAATTTAAATTTCAACTTGATCGGCCACATGGTTTGGCAGCCATGTTGGATTGAAGGAAAAACATTAAGTAATATTTACTCTGGAACTGCTGCAACAATATTTGTGAAACTTTACAGTTATAATCTAGCCGAGATGGGGAACATAGGTTTAAAATTTCAACCCGATCGCCACTCGGTTTGGCAGCCAGAATTATTTAATTATTTGAATCTGAGAACTTTAGATTTTTAATTTTTTTTCCAGAAGGCTCATTTGGCTGCACCTGCATGCATTTGAGGGGACAGGAATAGCAATTCAGTTGATACCGATGATTTGAGGGGACAGGAATAGCAATTTAGTTGATACCGATGATTTGAGGGGACAGGAATAGCAATTCAGTTGATACCGATGATTTGAGGGGACAGGAATAGCAATTCAGTTGATACCGGTGATGGTCCCAGGAAAAATGGTCAAACGTGTGCAAAATAAATAGATGGAACGTGGCCCGTTCCTCGTTCCATAACTCGTGATTCCCACATCGTAGAGAAACGTGTGGGGCCTCATTTGGTGGTACTGTATTTGTATCGAAGGCTGATTTCTGGGTACCCGGTCATCACTGCCAGCAGTTATAAAGTGGCAGTGAGGTGTTTTACGAACTCTCTAATTTTTAGCTCGCCTGTTCGAAGAACAGAGAACTATAGCGATACACCCGGCGTGCGCATCAGCGTGAGCATGAAAATGTTAAAGTTTTTGGTGCAAGTTATTTCATTTCTAATGTTTTTATCTACCACATTATTTTTTACTGATTACAATATACAAATACATATATTGCTTTATAATTATTTGGATCAGACTTCACTGCAATGCTTTATAAAAAATATTATTAGACTGGTCTTTTAAAAACGATAAATGTATAAACAGGCGAGCATTGGGTGGCTTTGACACCAACTCTCTGGTATATAGTACTAACAGAGGTACCCACACCTTGTGCGGAAGGAATTTAGAGTTCAGATACAAGAGGATGATTTGTAATACTACCTACCACTGGGTGGCGCTATACAATACACATTTACATAGAGAGAATTGGGGTCTTCCACCCACCCTGAACCCCCTACCCTGTAGCTTTGAAAATACCCATTTGACAAGAACATTCCAACAGTATGCAAAATGATGGTGATGGGGTTACTACTGGTGGGGACAAACAGACAGAAAATATGATATCTGGTCGCAATGCTTCGTTTTCGATGTTCACGCTCGATGGGAGCATTGGATCGTATGTGAGCGGAACTTCCATGTTTTCCGTGATTGCTTTTGGTTCATGTTCCCACAAATTTTCTGGAACTGGGATATCAAAGTTTTTTGTTTTTTTGCAGATGTACCAGCAGATTACTTTACAAACTCTGTTGTGTCACGTGTACAGCTGTTCTGACGTCCGGTTTTTTTGTGTTCGTTCATTAAGCATAACATATCATTCTCTTTGCTAACCTTACCACCACCCCTCATATCTCTCTCTCTCTCTCTCTCTCTCTCTCTCTCTCTCTCTCTCTCTCTCTCTCTCTCTCTCTCTCTCTCTCTCTCTATCTCTATCTCTATCTCTCTTTATCTCTCTTTATCTCTCTTTATCTCTCTTTATCTCTCTTTATCTCTCTTTATCTCTCTTTATCTCTCTTTATCTCTCTTTATCTCTCTTTATCTCTCTTTATCTCTCTTTATCTCTCTTTATCTCTCTTTATCTCTCTTTATCTCTCTTTATCTCTCTTTATCTCTCTTTATCTCTCTTTATCTCTCTTTATCTCTCTTTATCTCTCTTTATCTCTCTTTATCTCTCTTTATCTCTCTTTATCTCTCTTTATCTCTCTTTATCTCTCTTTATCTCTCTTTATCTCTCTTTATCTCTCTTTATCTCTCTTTATCTCTCTTTATCTCTCTTTATCTCTCTTTATCTCTCTTTATCTCTGTCTCTCTGTCTCTGTCTCTCTCTCTCTCTTTTGCACCCCTCCCCCCCAAACCCACATCGTATAGCAAGGATTGGTGAAGCGCCGCTTTTCCCACACTCCCCCCTCCCTTCCTCACTCTCCCCCACTTCCTAGCTTCTCCTCCCTTCGTCCTCTCCCCTCCCTTCTCTCTGTCCTCTCCCCTCACTTCCCTCTGTCCTTTCCCCTCACTTCCCTCTGTCCTTTCCCCTCACTTCCCTCTGTCCTTTCCCCTCACTTCCCTCTGTTCTCTCCCCTCACTTCCCTCTGTCCTCTCCCCTCCCTTCCCTCTGTCCTCTACCCTCCCTTCCCTCTGCCCTCTCCCCTCCCTTCCCTCTGTCCTCTCTCCTCACTTCCCTCTGTCCTCTCCCCTCCCTTCCCTCTGTCCTCTCCCCTCCCTTCCCTCTGTCCTTTCCCCTCACTTCCCTCTGTTCTCTCCCCTCACTTCCCTCTGTCCTCTCCCCTCCCTTCCCTCTGTCCTTTCCCCTCCCTTCCCTCTGTCCTCTCCCCTCCCTTCCCTCTGTCCTCTCCCCTCCCTTCCCTCTGTCCTCTCCCCTCCCTTCCCTCTGTCCTCTCCCCTCACTTCCCTCTGTCCTCTTCCCTCACTTCCCTCTGTCTCCTCCCCTCCCTTCCCTCCTTCCTCTCCTCTTCCCTCCCTCCATCTTCTCTTCTCCCCTTCATTCCCTCCCCCTCACCCCCCCCCCCGCCGCCTACTCTCTTTCCCATCCCTCCTTTCTTTCCCCTCCCTCTCTCCTATCTTCCCCTCTCTCCCTCTCCCTCCCCCTACCCCAAACATCCCCGTCAACAAAGTGATGGGTTATATTTGTGGGTATATAATAATATTATAAAGATAGAAGTAGGACAGGATAACTGTAGGTGACTTGTTCTTTTGGGTAGGGGGAGTTTTGATAACAATATCTTGAGGGGATAACAAGATAACGCCTGTTTGAGTCAAGATAACAATATCTTGGGGGGAGTTTTGATTGTTTGGTATGCATGTCCATAATCATTAATGCTTTCCTGTTCCCCAAATACATGCTGCAGACCAGCTCCAGCGACTGTAGCTTTGAGGGTCACGTCTCTCCTTCGACCCCTGGTTCTTCGAGCAGCTTTCCAAGTGGTGGCACATCTCCATCGCTTCCGAACCCATCACTTTATGGAGACATCAACAGACTGCTCCGTGAAGCCCATTTTTATAGCCTCATGCATCGAGAGGGCAGGCCTTAGACTTGCCAACGCTACTCTTTTGACTTTTCTCTCCATACGGCGTTTACCATCTATAGCGGTGGGGCGACATTTTTCCGTCTTCCACAAGCGCCGATTCAAAACTGGATTCCCTTTGTAATCTGCTTTTGTGTTTCACCTCAAATAAGTGTGCATATGTAATTATATTTTCTCTGAATGAGTTGGCCTCCCTCTCCCCCTTTGTTTTTTTTTTCTTTTTCTCAGTTACTCTGTTCTAAAAATGTATAATATTTTATTTATTTTTGTAGTAGTTTATAGCTACAAAGTACACATTATTTTGCAAGCTGTGAT
The DNA here is from genome assembly GCF_056783735.1 of Eptatretus burgeri. Lineage (NCBI taxonomy): Eukaryota > Metazoa > Chordata > Myxini > Myxiniformes > Myxinidae > Eptatretus > Eptatretus burgeri. Next base: position 52,696,933 of record NC_140974.1, read on the forward strand.
GTCATATTATTTCCCCTTGGCATTGTAGTGTTGTGGTCATAATGTTTTAATTTTTTGAAACCACATTTCATCTGCAGATGTTCGAGTTGACATTGTACATTTGAGGTACGCTGTTTTCCTTTTGTGCCGTCAGATTAGGTCCTTTTGTGCCGTAAACTCGACCGAAAATGCTCACTCGTGTTTCAGTTGAGTTTGAACATCTCCATGCTGCTTTGAACATTGATTTGACACATCGCCGTCACCATGTAAAATCTAGTGTTTCTGACTCCTTGGACCTTTGTTTCTGCTGTGTGTAGGATGTCCGATTCAAGGTAGATACATTTTTGTCTGGAGCTTACAATGGAGAAATTGGTTTTGATTGTAATATTCACAATTGCCGTTTTGTACCTTGTTGCAAATGAATGCGATGACGTAGGTGTTTGATTCAGTTTGGTTTCATGTATTCGGAAGGTGTTTTTAAGTGGGGAGGTGGGGGGGGGGGGGAGCTAAATCTGCTCGCTCGTATTTTCTGATGTATGTGGTACGGGTTAATAGGGGAGTAATAGGGTAAGGTGTTGAGGTTTTTTTTTTAATTTTTTTTTTTTTGTCGGCCAGTTATCGGGTCTGGCCTCATCTTGGAGCAATCCTGAATAGGAACATGAACAATGCGTCGACTCAAAACCTTTTATCTTAATGAGTCCTCCTACATATTGTTATGCACTTATTCACCAGGAAGTCATTTGTAGAATCGTCCAATTGTAAAAAAAAATAATTTGTAACATTTGGTGGTAACTTTTCCTCCCAATTTGTGCTTCCATTGCTACACTTGATTTTTCTTCTCCTCCCCTGAGTACCTCCTGACCCATGCTGTCAAAGATCCTCCAGTGCTGCTAACTTGGTAAAAAAAAAAATCCTCATTTCTTCTCATGCGTTTGATACTTTTCTCAGAACGAAAGCACTCAGAATGATCTTGACTTGATGTGTACAGTCTATTAAGCATTGCATCAGGGTGGGGGAAGGAATTGGAATTGGAGGTGGGGGGGTGAATTGCTCCATTAATTTTACTCTAGTGTACAGATACCTGGTGGTGGTGGTTGGTTGGCGAGGTGAGGGGAGGGTGTACCTTGTTTTCTGTATTTTGCATATTTGTATGAATATGTTTGCAAGCTTTTGATGTAAAAATGTAAAATAATTGCCAAGTCGTGCGTGTAAGAAAGATGACATGGTGGTGGAAAATAATTTTGCCATATGTTGTCCATTGCACTATTGTAAGCGGTACGTTGAGCAGAACATGTTGCCTCAGTGCCAGGTGACTTGATTACAACAGATAAAACATTAAAGTTTATTTCCAAATGTTAAACAATTTATTTTCAATGTGGAATCCATTTAGAACATCAAACTTGCTCTCCTTCCTTATGCTTTTCTTTCCTTCTTCGATTCTACTCCTTTGCCACTTCTTAATGCCTCTTCTTTTAACACTGCTTCCTCTTCTTTGCCCTCATTTCCTTTTAAACATAAGAAAACCTCATTAAAAACATTGATTAAAGCACGAAATGTTTTTCATTTTGTTTTTATTGAAAATAGATACCTTTGTTTTTGTTTTAGGCATTCTTTTAAGCATAAACTCTGAGCGTTTTACCATCATCGTCAGCTGTCTCGTCTGTGCTCGATTCCTGACCTGATTATAAGTATTGGAGCTTCACAGGCAGTGCGTTGGTTGTATCAAAGTGCACTGTCTTTCCGCTTGTTCTGCTGCTCGCGAGCATTTACTGGTGGATGTTTTAAAGATCCCAGAGTGAATTTGGAAAATCGAGTAGGATATTATCTGCAGGTACTGTGGCCTAATTATTGCCTAATCATCAGTGGCATAGCTGCCCCTCTAACGATGTGACCAGCAGGCCACATTCTTAATCTAATCCTGCTCATGTATATTCCCAAGAAGGATTTAAAGGTTGCATCCTCCCTTTAGATGTGGGTCATCCCTCCCCCAATATCTAACTGCAGGGACAATATCTGGTGGATTCCTTTTGTTTTTGGAATGGAGACAGGCAGACAGCCCAGGCACGCATTGTTTAGAGACCCGTCACGTTCCTATGCATGGAGGAAATTTACTTCTTTTTTTTTGTACACAAAATTGAGGCTCATCGAAGAGTAAGTGAGGTGAAATCTCACGGGATTTTTTCCTCAACCTATTCCCAGCCAGAATTTTGCTCTGATTGCAAAGTAAACCAAAATTTCGCACAGAAACATGATAGATAAGACTGGTTTTGGTTTGTGCAAATGAATGTGCAGTTGGCTTTTGCTCAAACTAGTTCAAAACTTGCTCATGGGGATGAGACTTTCCTGTGTTGAATAACAGTGATTGAGGCCAAACTAGCATATAGAGGGAGGGACAAAATATAAAATCTCCATTTTTGAATGCAGAATGAAGATAACAATAAAACCACTTCTGCAAGCTTTAACCTTATCTTACACCTCAACCATTTCCTATACCTAATGTTGTACGATATGCTGTATAAACCTTATCTAAGCATAACACTTAACTTCACAAAATTGACACGCAGGTTCTTAAATTATTTGTGGATATATTGTGTGAGGGGAAATGGATAGTAGCAGAGTTTAGAGAATTGCACAGAATTGCGGAAGACAAAGAACTGGAAACTATCACGCAGTGGCAGCCATGGCCTTTTATGCCCCACTGCCCCAAGCATCTTTGACCATGTCAATGGGCTTCCTTTGGTGTTCCTTTGGGGAGTGGTCTGAAGATGAGGCCTTCCAAAGTTACCTCACCGATCGTGATAAGTGTGGTCCATGAATGTCAAGAGTAGGAGTCATGATCCAGCAATCTTGTTACCTCGGATATACCTTGAGCGGCACATGTAGTTGCCTTGGGCGGCATAGAAAATCTATTGTGCATTTTGTGATTAAATCATCAAGCTTAGCCAATATATCGACAAATATATGACGATCACTTTCAGATATTGGGCCAATCGGTGTTGTACCAGTGGGTGTATGCGCAGTTGTTTGAAAGAAAAAAAAACAGCTGTTTTTTTGCTTTAAATTGCAAGCGAAGGCCTACCTACAATATACTATGCCGCCCCACTCACTATACAACATTGAATATTGAAAGATAACAAAAAAAATGACATGCATGTAGCCTACATTTTTATTTGGTGTTTTTGTAAGCAACTCCACAAAAATACTTTGATTTGATACTATCACATATGAGTAATCTTTTGCACGTTAACCTGCTAATGGCCCAGTCATTAGCCATATTACATACATTCCCCCTCACAAAAGCACAACTGTGCATTGAAGATTAGCTTTATTGCACTTACAGCACGTTGGGCATCCTTTCTTGCAGCCACAGGAAACCAGCTCATAGCAGGTTTGTGAGGCTTCGGGGAGAACCGTCCAGTGCGACTCATATAGACCAAAGCAGCTTGTGTGGGTGGATTTCTTTGCACTTAATTTATTTTTGCAAACAGCTTCTTTCTGGCTGTGTTCAAATTAGTGCATGTGCTTGTTTGATCGTAAAGCAGAATCACGAACCTTTTGGTGGCATGTATACTTTCCACTGGGATATCAATTGGTGCACATGCCAGAGTAATGAAATGCATTGGTGAGCTCTGGCAGTGAGTTCCAGGTCGCCCAGGCTGTAATCTTACGGTGTCCAGAAAAGGATGATACAGTGCCACACCCTGCTTTGGTGTGGAACATTGGAAGGGTGTGTGATTTATGTGCTCCGAGGATGGTGGATAGTTGATAGACAGAAAAGTAATGGAAACTTCTTGTTTCAAATGTCACCCATAGTTCATCATTTGTTGGTAGACTCTGTGCGATCATTATGGACAACGCCACAAAATCAATGTCAACAGTATGCATGAGGATCCGGTGATGACCATTTTGTGCTGCATGCAGTGAGAGAGGTGTCTTGCCTCCTTTATAGCTGAATGGGGCGAGCAAGTTGATCTCAGGTAGTGGCGGTGCAGACAGAATCTCTTCCCCATCTGTGGCCACAAACAGCTTTCCATCCTCATCAATTGACTGGATGAGTATCTTCAAGAGAAAGCGAAACAGGTCTTGTTGCTGTCAACATGTAGAGAGTTCTTCCAGTTTCCCGGTTTGGTTTCAGCCCACATAACATATCTACGCACTTCCCGTACACATTTTGCTCAGTCTGTGCATTTCAGGGAATCCGATATGTGGCTGTCCTACACCAGATCTCTTCAAAAGTTTTGGCCAGTCTTCAACATCTGGATGATTGCCACTCCATCAGGAACAGCAGTAGCAACAGGTGCTTCAGACTATGGTGCAGAAAGTTCTTCTTGGCATGCCAGCAGGTGACTTGGTACGAATGTGCAGTGTTTCTGCTTCAGATCGTGCTGAAGGACATGCTTGATTCTCATGTCAAAATAATCTAGATTGCCATCCTTTATCTGACAACCAATAGACTACAACCATCAGAAGAGTTCTACATCTCTTTCATCAAGGTGAGCTGTTGCTTTCCTTTATTCGCAACATTGTATGTGAAGGTGCTCAATAATGCTTGTGAGCTTGTTGTGACTTGTATTCTCCAGCCACTTCCTCTCTTCTTGTGCATGTTGTTCAAAATTGTTTCTACTCAAGGATGTCACACTTGAAGCTGAAACTGGTGATTCTTTGATACTGAACATGATTGGAGGCACATCAGTGTCATAGTGAGGTAGGTGCACAACTGTTTTTGATCATGGGTGGCATTGCTGTTTTTGGAGGTGAAACAGGCTCAATGTACAGATGTGGGGAAAAAACAAGCTCAAATGCGCTAAGATCCTCGTCCTCTTCATGATGATGTCATAAAAACGAAAATGACGTCATTATGATGTACCAGGTTTGCGATAAATTATCTGTGCTAATGCCCGGCTTGATTCCCGCAAACAAAATTCAAACAGCTTGCCTAGTTTCGGAGATAATGGTATAGGCGATTTCCATTAACGGCGATATTATGACGTCAACTTTTTATAGGAAGAATTTCCAAAATCGGAGATGGTTACTGCCTGCGCGTGGGCTTTCTGCATATACATGGCAAGTTTCACGAAGATCCGATGAAAACTCTGGGTTGTGAAACAAAAAATGTCAAACAATAGGAATGACGTCATAAAAATTGATATGCCGTCATAGTGATGTATAATATGTGTGGTAATTAATCTCTGCTAATGCCCTGTTCGATTCACGCAAACAGAATTCAAAAAGCTTGCCTAGTTTGAGATAATTTTTAGGCGATTACCATTAGCAGAGATATTTTGACGTCATAACTTTTTTTCTCGGTGGAATTTTCAAAATCGGAGATGGTTACTGTCTGCACAGGGTATTTTTACATATATATATATATATATATATATATATATATATATATATATATATATATATATATATATATATATATATGCCAAGTTTCAGGAAGTTTTGATGAAAACTGTAGGCTGTGAAACAAAAGTCCACAAGAAGAAGATGAAGAACAACAATGTGAGTAACACTTTGAGATCCTTCACGAGGATCTAAAAAAAATCACGAGACGTCCACAGCAAAGTCTTTTTACTCTTTGGGGAGTGATACCCCCCCCCCTCTTTTTACCCCCCCCCTCTTTTTACCCCCCCCCCTCCTCCCTGCAGTCCTCCCCTTTCTCCTCCTTCCAGCCAGACACATAAAAAACCAACCCAGGGCCCATCATACTATGAATTTGCCCAACATGTAAAGGTCGCATCACGAGCAACAGGGCCAGAGAGGGTTACATTTGCTGCACAAGGTGCAGCGAATGGTTCCATCTGGCCTGTACTGCTCTCAGTAAACTATCAGACTGCACACCTACATGGACTTGTGGCTGCAGTTTTCGGTTAAATACAAGCTCAGACACTAACAAAGACATGCCTACACAAGTCCCAAAACACATTGTCACCACCTTCATCACTTTCACCCCATCCACTACCACCACCACCTGCAAAAATAAACAACTTCAACCCCCAAAAAGCACACATGACCTCCAATACAACACAGTATCATCAGCAAGGCCATGCAACTTAAAACACTTCACTCTTACAAACATTCACATAGCCATCATACAATGAAACAAATTACACCAGATTGCAAAAGCATACCGTGTGGGGCGCCAACTGCGAGATGACCCCCACCCCCATCCAAAACCATTTTCTACCCCCCCCCACGTTAACTCACCCCCCACAGCCCACCTTCCAAATTTCCAGTTTTCCCATCCTGAGAGTTTGCTTCTGTGTCCATCTTGTCCACCCTGGGTATCCTCTCCTATCCCTCATTCCTCCCCACACCCATTATTTGTTCGTCTCCCTATTATTATTATTATTATTATTATTATTTTTTGTCCTTTACCTTGCTGTTGGTGTCCCCACCCCGCCTCAACTCTCCCTTTTATGTTGCGTCCTGATCCGTTCTGTTAAAGTTCTTCCACAATTCTTGACTGAATACAGAAATAAAATGAAAACTTTTTGGTTGTTTGATTACAAGTGATGATCTTGGCAGTGTTGATCTACTTCGTCAAAAAAGTCGAAAAAGTAAATGGATTTCTATTTGCTGAAGTTTATGGAGAATTTAATGAAGGAGAAGTTGCAGGGTGTGGGTGTGAATTCAAATTTGAATTTATGGATAATTAATTTTTTGTCAAAGACACAACAGAAAGTTCGTTCAGTTAACACATTTTCTGATTATATTGTTGTGGTGCCAGGTTCGGTGGCGAGGACGACCGCAAGATGCAGCAGTTGGGCCGTCTCCCACCGAACACCGGAATTGAAGGTCATAACCTTCGGATAACTCCGAAGATCACGGGTCCCTTAGTGGACCGTGGCCGCCAATATTTAGACAGCGTGGGGTAGGGTTAATTGTCTAATTCCAATTTACCTAAGTACCCATGCCGTCTAACTACCGGGGAAGTCACACCCTTGGCCGACTTTGTCTGAACCGAGTCGCTTTTACCGACTCGGATCCGGCTTAACCAAGCGAGGATTACCAAAGCCTGCCGGACCAAATGAACTATTTACGGCACAAACGGCCTCCCTATTTCTCAAGCCCACACCGTGCTGGGTCAATGATAGAAACGACAGGCAACAAGCTGGTACATTTAACACGGGGTTTATTTATAATGGGGAGAGGGAGACAAAGAGCAGAGTTACACACACACACACACACACACACACACACACACACACACACACACACACACACACACACACACACACACACACACACCCACACACACACACACACACACACACAAGCATTTAAAGGCCATTTTCCCCGCTAAAGCAGAGGTTAGCCTTGCGCGCCCCATGACAATCTTCTCCACTTTACCCTGTTTTCTGCATCTCCCCTTCTTAATCCCCTTGCCCACATTTCCTCTTCCACCACATTCAGCCAAGTTTTTCTCGGTCTTCCCCGTCCTCTACTTCCAACTACACTCATTTCCAACACTCCTCTCACTCAGTCACTTTCATCCTTCCTCAACACATGACCCAACCATCTCAACCTGTTTCTCTTCACAACCTCCATCACAGACTCTATTCCCATCATCTTCCGCAAGTCATCATTTGTCTTCCTCTCTCTCAACGATACTCCACACATCCACTGAACCATTCACATTTCCACTCTTTCCAGCCTTTGTTGCTGCTCCATGTTCAGTACCCATGTCTCACTCCCATAAATCATCGTACTCCTCACACATGTAGCATACACCTTTCCCTTCAGCTTCAACGACACTCCCCTCTTTGTCAGCACGCCACGCAGTTCCCGAAACTTCTTCCATGCACATCTCACTCTAGCAACCGTCGAAGAGTCTGATCCACCTTCTCCATTCAGCATGTCTCCGAGATAGCAAAATGTTTTCACACCTTCCAGCTTCACACCATCTCCAAGATCCAACTCAACAATTCCTTCATCTGCTGCTCCCTCGATGCACACCTTACACTTGAATGTAGCTGCCACACTGGTTAAAGACCCTCTCACCCCACTACATTTTCGATGAACCCATTCAGCACACATTGTACACTGAATGGAGTTCACTCCGACACCCTTCCTGCACACAGCACAGGGCCACTTCCCAGTCCTTTCCACCTCACCACATGCTTTACCACTTGCCATCACCTTCGTCTTTCCGATATTCACCTTCAAACCTTTTGCCTCCATACATTCCTTCCACTTGTTCATCTTCTCCTTCAGTCCATCCATACTCTCTGCAATCAACACCAGATCATCTGCATACAGCAGCTCCCACGGTAAACCCTCCTTTACCCTCCGAGCCAGCACCTCCATCACAACTACAAATAGAAGTGGACTTAGTACCGACCCCTGGTGCACTCCTACCCTCACCTCAAACTCACCACTGTTCCCATCCTTCGTCCTTACAGCTGTGCACGCTCTCTCGTACATGGCCATCACTACTCTGATCAACCATTCCTCCACTCCTAACTTCCTCAATGCCCATGTCATTACTTCGCGTGGAACCCTATCAAATGCTTTCTCCAGATCAACAAACCCAAAAAACAACTTCTTCCTCTTCTCCATGTACTTCTCCTGCAACTGCCTTACAATAAAAATTGCATCTGTCGTTCCTCTTCCTGGCATAAATCCAAACTGCATTTCGTCAATCTTTACCTTCTTCCTTATCCTCTTCTCCAACACCCTTTCCAATACCTTCATTCCATGCTCCAATAACTTTATTGCTCTATAGGAGCCACAGTCCAGAGGGTCACCTTTCCCCTTGTACAGAGAGACGAGGGTATTCAGTTCCCAATCCACTGTAATGCGGCCTTCTTTCACCACCAGATTACAGATCTCTGTCATTCTCTTCACACCCCAACTTCCCGCTGCCTTCAACATATCTCCCACAACTCCCGTCAGCCCTCCTGCTTTTCTACTCTTCATTGCTCTTATAGCTTCCTCAACTTCCTTCTCAGTTATCTTCTCTGCTGGTCCTAAAACTGGGTTACTCTCGATGTTGCTATCCCATTCATTTACTACATTCAACAGCCTTTCCATATATCTCTTCCATCTTCCTTTAATTCCATCTGAGTCCACAACAATTTGTCCCACTTCATTCTTCAAGCAACTCACCCCCGTCACATCAAATCTCTCTCTCGCTATCTGCTTTGCAATCCTGAATACCGCTCTCTTACCCTCCTCCGAATCCAAGCGTTCTCCAAACATTTTCCTATGGGCCTCCTGTGCCTTTGCTACCTCTTTCTTTGCAGCCTTCTTGGATTCCTTATAACTTTCATGTGCTGCCTCTTCTTCCACCGTATCCTTTGCCTTTTGCCATTCCTTGAACTTCTTCCTCTTCTCTTCAATCGTCTTTCCAACTTCATCATCCCACCACCATGTTTCCGAGTGCCTCGGTGGTCCTTTTGTCCATCCACATACCTCACCAATGGCTCCCAATAGACTAGCTTTCATTGACATCCAACCACTTTCAAGCTCAACCACATCATCTTAAACCATACTCAGCCTCTCTCTTAATGCTTCCTTCACTGTCACCTCTTTCAACCTCCACACCTTCATCCTCGGTTGGTACTTCACCCGCCGAATTCTCCGCACACCTTTCATCCTTATATCGCAGACAACCAGGTGGTGCTGTGAAACAGTCTCCTCCCCTGGGATCACCTTTGTGTCCCGGAGGTTTCCCCTATCTCGCTGACGCACCATCAGGTAGTCAATGGTTGTCGTCAACCCACCTGACGTGTATGTAATAAGCTTATTATTCGCTTTCTGGAATTGAGTATTACAAATCAACAAATCAGCTCCATCAGCAAACTCCAAGATCCTTTCACCTTCTCCATTTCTCACACCATATCCATAACCCCCATGGACTCCCTCATAACCGTCTGGACTCCTTCCCACATGTCCATTCAAGTCTCCTCCAACCACAACAACTTCCTCATCTTTCACATTTTCCATCAACTTCTCCATCGCACACCAGAACATGTTCTTCTCTTCATCGCTTCGACCGACCTGCGGGGCATATCCCGAGATGACGTTCACCAAGAGATTTCCGATCACAATTCTCACCATCATCAACCTTTCACTCACTCTCGTCACACTCACTACACTGTCTACAAAATCCTCAGAAAACATGACACCAACACCATGCACGCCTTCTGGGCACCCTTGCCACATAAACTTGTACTTCTGCCCCTGCCTTCCCTTCACCATTCTCACACCACTTCCCTTCCACCGTGTCTCCTGCACACAACATTTGTCCACTCTTCTTCTGACCAATGTTTCAACCACTTCTCCAGATCTCCCTGTCATTGTCCCTACATTCCATGTACCAAACCTCAGAAACCGATCTCCACGTGGGGCATCAGACGATTGGTCATCATAAATGGAAAAATTTCCTCCCTTGCTTCGATCGGGTTCCCCACCTTGAGTTTTAACGAGAGGGGGTGAGGACCCCCACGGGGTACTTCGGGCTGTACCCTGCCCATCAGTTGTACTCATCATGGTTTCCTTTTGAGGCGATGTTTTTATGGCTGGATGCCCTTCCTGACGCCAACCCTTTTAGTCACCTTTTACGACACGCAGGAATACGGTGTACCTATTCTGACCGGGGTACACACCGGGGAAAAGAGCAGAGTTACACCGAATATAATCAAATGTACAATGATGCAAGGCACTTATACCGTTTCTACTTAAAGACTGGGCCCACAGACACACACACACACACACACACACACACACACACACACACACACACACACACACACACACACATCCAAAATGAAATGGACCCCACCGGGTCTTTATTCGGTCCTCCAGCCGAGGAGGATAGTTCAGCTGGGGGACAGAGTTCCATGGTGTACCTGGCCGCGTCGTGCGGCTTGCCGACCTGCCCCTGTGGAGCCCGGGATTCTTGGCGGGGAAGTGGGACTCTCCGACCACCAGCCCGCATGCTCCAACACAAACCACCACGGTGGGACTCGAACCCGCACGGACAGCATCGCACCAAGTGCTGAGAAGACCAGGGACGAAAACCGACGACCACGACAAGGAGTGCCCAGCAGGCCAGAACACGGGGGTGTCTGACCAACAACCTTTTCTTGTGCACCACTCGATTCTCTTATCCCCTCCCCTGCGCGGGGTGGGGAATCCGCTCTCTGGAAACTCGCCTCCGGATTGGACGGGGCCTTTCGGGTCTCGTGGTGACCCGCCATGATTGGAGGAGGGTCACGGTAGGAGGGAAAAACACGCCCCTTCTGGGCGGAGTCTCTGTGGCTGTTTTGGCGCTTCTCTCTTCTTTGTCGTTTAGTCGAGACATTCTTCTTTCCCTGGGCGTTCTGGCTTCCCATTGGCTGGGGCGTGTGTGCTATGCTCGCCCTTCGCTCATTGGGCAGAGGAAACACTCCATGCCCCTTTTTTGGAGCGGGGCTCCAATCTGAGGCGATGGAAGCCCCGCCCACGTCTGTGCTCGGCACACATGCAGGTGAGGAAGGCCGATAGCGGCAGGAGCGAAGGAGGATGTTGTTGTTGTTGTTGGATATTAATTCTAACTAAAAATAACTCGCAGCACACATACACTTAATCACTCATTAAACATAGGGACGGGACCCTAACTATAAACACATACTTATCGAAATAACTGAACTGCAGGGACTCTGGCTGTTGTGTGCAAATGGCTACCAGATTCGTAACAATATCACGTGCAACACTTTTACTCCGCAATAATATGTTTTATCACTGACTTTATTTACCATATGCATTATACATGATATATTTTCGAATGTATAAGTATTGGCTTATCATGTTTTATGGTAACATATGCAGATGATATTTGTTTTGCTGGACCAATTTTAAACAGTGATGACAAAGGATACAGTGACAATGTTCATTCCTTTGTAAGCTGGTGCCAGGGAAATCACCTTGTCCTTAATGTCGAGAAAACAAAGGAAATTGTTGTAGATTTTAGGAAGAACAGGGGGGATTATCACGTATTGTCTATTTTGAATGAAAATGTTGAAATTTTTTTGGAATGAAAACATTTAGGAACTTTTGTCATGGATTACCGTAGTATATCATAGAGAGATGATGCAGGAAAAAAAATGGCGGCACATTCAAATGTTTACACATTGATACGCTTATAAACTACCATAGAGAGAAGTCATCAGCATTTAAAAGCCATATCTTTTATTCTCGAGTGTTTTCTGAACTATCAAGACTTCAAAAGACACCAAAATACATCGTTAAAGTACCACACCGGAAGATAGCTAAAATGCCAATTTGTACTTCTTCTTCTTCTTCTTCTGCTCTTTTCAAACAATGTAAAACTGTAGCCCAACCTACCTCAACAGCTGCTGAAGCCGGCATGGTGATTCCAATGTGAGGAAATTATTTTGTCTCTGGGCTAGTGCACACAACCCAAAATTTAAAAATATATCAAACATTAATTGCTTTATTAGGAAAATAAATTGAACATAAATGTGGACTCGACCAAACCAGGCCAGGATCGTGGGAGGAGGAAAGATGGGCAGTCCCATTCCAAAAGCGATACATATCCAAACCATCCTCCAAATCAACTGAAACAAGTATTAAAATAATTTAATAACATCCAGAGACATGACAAGTAAATAGACAGCATGATTTTTAAAGAATTTATTTATTTAACATTTGAAGAACACTTGATCCATTTTAATACATACACTAGTATTTGGTCGACTTGCTATTTGCAAATTTCAACGCTTTTACTGTTTCAGGCAGAGAACTAACGAGTTCCAAAATTTTCTCTTGTGGGATTTCTGCCCGTGATGTTGGTTTCCTGAACTTTTTCGGCACAACTCGATCCAATATGACCTGGGGGTGTTCAATGGGATTAATGTTAGGAAACTGACTCGGCCATAGAATTCGCTTGATCCCATTTCTGTCCTGCCATTCTTTGGTTTTTTTCGCAGTGTGGCATGGAGCTCCATCTTCCATGAACAGTGTTTTTTTAACCATCTGACCAGTGGAGAAGACAGGGAGACGTCCATCCTCAATGACAGCTCGAAGACACCTTTCTGAGGGCCAAAATCGACCAGAACAGGAAGCTGTGGATTCCTTGCCTTTGCTGGTAAATTGCACAATCACCCGATTGACCATAGAAAGTGGAATGCCAAGGTTCTGAGCTTTCTGACGCTGGCTGACTCCACCTTCCGGTTGGTCAACAATTTGTCCTCTTTGAAAATCACAAAGGTCGTGCGCTCCCTGGGTTCGAGGCAGAGTTAATTGTCATACATGACTCAGGAACTCGTTTCTGCAAATATATAGTTGAATATTTGTACAAATCACTGAGTAAAACTTGCTTTCTACAGATGAAATGAATAAATTAAAGGTGTCTACTTCTGTCATGTCTCTGAAGATAGATTTAATCCATACCAAAATAACAAAACATATAAAACATTAAGCATTTCATTTTTTGTTTTTTATTAAATGATAATTGCATTGTTTTGCATGTGTGGTAATCCAAAAGCCAGGAATGAGGGGGTTAGGGGTAGAATGTACTACAAGCCAAATTTAATAACGTATGTGGATTCAATCCATAACAAAATATATGAAACATTAACCATTTTATTATGCTAAAAAATTGCAGAAACATGAAGAAGAAAAAAAAAAACATTAAAAAATGTAAAAACATAAGAGGGATGAAATCTCATTAAAAAAAACAACCAAACAAAGTCGGAATGACACCACATTTCGATGCCACAATACGACACAACAATCCTCTCTCTTTTGGATTACCATCACAACATATTTTTTTCATTAGCTCGCCTGTTCGAAGAACAGAGAGCGACAGCGATACCCCCGGCGTGAGCATCAGCGTCAGCGTCAATGTGAGCGTGAAAATGTTAACGTTTTTGGTGCAAGTTATTTAGAAGCTTGGCATTCATTTAATATGTGTACTCAGATGCTGATATTTGGCATGGAGGTTCCTTTGGGGTATATTACTTATTGATGTAGTGAACTTGAAATTAAAAAATAATTTCAAATGTTTTAAATTTTTGACCTGTTTTGAACTTAACTTTTTTGTAGCACATCATCGTTAAAGTTTTTGGTGCTAGTTATTTTTTAGAAGCTTGCCATTCATTTAATACTAGTAGTAAAGCTCGGCATTGCTCGGGCTAGCAATAAAGCCCGGCGTTGCCTGGGCTTTCTTGCAAATTTCCTGAATAGCTGTTAGCGGTTAGGGGTTAGTGGTTAGGGTTGCGGTTAGGGTTAGGGTTAGCTGTTAGGGTTAGCTGTTAGGGTTAGTGTTAGGGTTAGGGTTAGCTACCCTAACCCTAACAGCTAACCCTAACCGCTAACCATAACCGCTAACCCTAACCCTAACACTAACACTAACCCAAACCCTAACCCTAACAGCTTGGCGGAGCGGAGGTAAACAGCGCCCGGGGCAAAGTGGAAATTTGCATCCCCCGTAGGCCTTAAACTTGAGTGGATTTGAATGGAAAATCCCATAAGGGATATCGATTTATCGATTTTTTTTCGAATATCGGAAGTGTTATGGAAAAAAATTTATAGCCAATGACCTAAGTTGGACCAAAAGCCATAATCGTACCGAATTTGAATGGAATCGTTGGAGTTTGTGAAAATGCATCAAAATGAATTTTGAGGGGCCTCTTAAGGAAGACAATAATATAATTAGTATATGTGTCAAATCTTGTTTCATTTCATGCAGTAACAAAAATCTGATGGTGGAACAAAGAAAGGGGAGTGCCGAAATATTAATTTAGATGTGTAGTAGGATGCTGATATTTGGCATGGAGGTTCCTTTGGAGTATACTATTGGTGTAGTGAAGTTGAAATAAACAAATGATTAAAAAAATATATATTTTTTAATTTCAACCGGAGATGGTGTCAAAGCCACCCAATGCTCGCCTGTTTATCCTAGACGCTTGCCGTTCATTTAATATGTGTACTAGTTTACTGATTACAATATACAAATACATATATTGCTTTAAAATTCTTTGGATCAGACTTCACTGCAATTCTTTATAAAAAATATTATTAGACTAGTCTTTTAAAAACGATGAATGTATAAACAGGCGAGCATTGGGTGGCTTTGACACCAACTCTCTGGTTTAACTTTTGTTGTGGGGTTGTGATGGATGAAGAAGAACAATAACAATGAAGAATGAGACCACATTACGATTCCGCAATGCGACAACACAATCCTCTAATAGTTGAGCATCACAATATCTTTTGACGTTGTTCCATCACAATCCCACAACAAAAGTAAAGGGGAGGGAGGAAACTCTGGGGAGCAGGAAAGCTAGAACACCAGTGGGTAAATGGGGTCTTAAGGGTCTTGGGATTTTAAGTGTCTTTGAGGTCTTAAAGGATCCTTAAGGTTTTACAAGTCATTGGGGTGTTAAGGGTCTTTGAGGTCTTATGGCTCTGTGGGGTCTTAAGGGTCTTTAAAAGACTTTGAGGTCTTCGGGGTCTTCATTAGTCTTTGGGATCTTAACCATCATTGGGGTCCAACGGGTCTTTGAGGTATTCGGGATTTTAAAGTGTCTCAATTGTGTTTGGGGAATTCAATGATCTTAAGGGTTGTATGGGTCTTTGCGTCTTCAGGGTCTTAACTCCCTAGCATGCAGAAAGTCTTCTCTCAAGCATGTATTCTAATCTCTCAAGCATGTAAAAAAAAGTCTTATGGTTCTTCGGGGTCTTTAAAGGCCGAGGTTGTGGATGAAAATGCACTGAAGACGTCCCCCGGGTTGGACTTTGTCTGTGTGCCAAATTGGGTAGTCGTCGTTCCAGCAGTCCTTGCAAAAAACGCAAACAGACAGACAGACAGACAGACAGACATCCGATGAATCTTATTTATTTGATGTTCCAATGTTGTCATTGTTTTTGTTATTTATTTTGTAATTAGAATGCCATGCTGTGGTGGTAGGACGTATTAAGCTGTTTTATCCACCTTAACATGACGTGCGTTTAAAACATGGGAATTCTAATGGATTTTTTGTAAAATAGTCGAGTCTTAGGGGTCTCTGGGACTTTTGGGTCCTTTATGTCCTCAGGGACTTTTGAGTCCAGGACTTTTGGGTCCTCGGGAACTTTTTGGGACTTTTGGGTCCTTGGGAAATTTTCGTTCTCAGGAACTTTTTGGAACTTTTGGGTCCTCAGAAACATTTTGGGACTCTTGGGTCCTCGGGGACTTTTGGGTCCTCCAGATCTTCAGGGTCTTTAAGGATGTTAAATGGTCTTCAAAGTTAGAAGGGATTTCAGCAGTTTAAAGGGTCAAAGGGTACATTTAAATAGTGCGTAATTAATTGCCAAAAATTATGCCACACACACACACACACACACACACCTCTTCCATTTATCATACATACATCTTCAAGGGACGGGCATGGCGTGGCAATTGCGAATAGGAACGTACTGTACCCCAATGATCATGGCAGACAGCTTTGGCTAACCGCAGTACGAAAACGGTGAACGTATTATTTATTTATTTATGTAGTGGTTTCAAATGTGCGTGGGGTCAGGCCAGCTGTGCAGTAAGACAATGGTTGGAAGACACCGCTCGACTAATTAGATGTACTGGACTTTGGCCGTGTTATGTCACGTGATATCTGTTAACCAATGAGAATGCATATAAATGAAAAAGCCAGAAAGGTGATCTTTCAAGACTCGGTTGATGAAACGATGCTGAGGACAATCACCGGATCGGACTTGGGCTGTGTGCCAAATTTGGTGGGTGTCAGTCCAGCTGTCCTTGCAAAAACACGCAACCAAACAGACAGACAGACAGACAGACAGACAGACAGACAGACAGACATCCGATGAATCTTATTGATTAGATCTGTTGCTATTTATTTTTTGTTAAAATTGCCGCCAGCTTTTAGTACCCGACAAATCATGTACCCAACATGCCAGTTCTTTTTTTACCTCCCAAACCCCTCACTCCCCCCCCCCCAAAATAAGATATTACAGAAGATATTACACGAGTCATGTACCAGAAATATCAGTTTTATACCTGTCACAGCACGTACACACAAAGTCTTAAAATTACAATGCTCAGTTCAAAACAAATATATGATAAATATATGGCGAAATACAAAAACAACGAAACACTTCGCGCATATTAAAATTATTGGGTATGCCATCTTTCTATATAGATCGACAGTAAGCATGCAAGGCACAGATTTACATATGTGGGATGTGGACTCACCGGCACTCCCTGGTCCAAGTCCCCACTGGCGAAATCGGAGAGAACATCACATGGCGAGCGTCGCTCATCAAGAACTGTTCCCACGAACCACATCCTCAGGACTCCAAGTTCCCATCCGAATTTGTAAACAGATGAAAACCATCTTCGAAAATGATTCGTCGCGTTCACGCAATTTGTCTACATTCTACATTCGCCGCACAATTTAAGAGTTTTAAAACCAGACGTATTTTACATCATTAAAATCAGGTGTGCACTGAATTTTACTGCAGCGGCTGTGATGGAAGTTACATCTGTAGACATGTACACAGATCAGTATTTCTCGCATAGCACACACGGAAACGGAAAGCTGCAGTGAGTACAGCTCTCGGGGATGCAGCTCAGGAGAAGCAATAAAAACTCAGTACCGACATTGGGAAAATGATTGATTCAATGAGGTCAGGTCAGGTATGGGAGCATGCGCCGGAGCAGCGCGTCACTGCGTCCACTTTCCACCGGTACTCCAGGGGCCTTCTATCTGGCCATCCCCCAGGTAGATGCCTGGCCCATCCCCATCTCCTTAAGATGCCGATCAACCTGCTGCAACCACGAGGCACGTGGTAGGCACATTGGTCTCCACTTATGAGGCTCCCTCGCTGAGAGAATCTGGTGAGCAGGATCAGCGTCAGGAAAATGAGCCACATGTGCATACAGCCGCAGCTGACACTCACGGACTATGCAGGTAACAAATCTCATTTGAGTCTCTCAGCAACCGCTCGTTGGACACAAAATCCGACCAGCGATAGCCATGGATTCTCCGAAGAGACCTGGTTCCAAAGGAATGAAGTCGCCATCTCAGATCCCTGGTCAGAGTCCAAGTCTCACATCCATAGAGCAAGACTGGAAGCACCAAGGACCTGAAGACTCGGACTTTCGCCCTCCCGCACAGGAACCGGGAGCGCCACACCCCATGATCCAGTGAATCCATGACTTCCCAGACCCGACCCAGACGTCCATTGACCTCTGGCTCACAGCCTGCAGAGACATGAATATCACTGTCAAGGTAAGTGAATCTCTCCATGACCTCAACATCCTCACCACAAACAGGTACAGACAAGATAGCAGCATCCAAGATGTAAATGAAAGTCTGGATCTTAGTTTTGACCCAGAAAACCCGTAATCCGAGCGGTTGCGACTCCTCATTCAGCACCTTGAGGGCCCCCAGAAGGACATCCAGAGTCTCCGCAAAGACGACTGCATCATCAGCGAAATCAAGGTCAGAGATCTTAACATTCCCAAACGATACACTGCAGCTTGATCTCTTCGACATCCTCCCCAGAATCCAGTACATACAAGTGCTGAAAAGTGTGGGGGCCAGTAAACACCACTGATGAACTCCAGTAACAACTGGAAATAAAACAGAGATGATATCACCACATCTCACAGCACTCTCAGTACCAGAGTGTCTTTCAGACATCAGATTTATCAGTTTTGGGGCACCCCACGAAAACCAAGAATCCTCCAGAGGGCATCCCACTTCACTGAATGAAACACTTTGCAGAAATCAACAGAGGCTGCAAGCAGCCCCTACCAAAACTCTCGTCTGCATTCAGTGAGGACCCAAAGGGCAAGGATATGGTCAATCATTGACGTCTTTGGTGTGAAGACTGACTGCTCTGGACGCTGGTGCTCAAGCAGATTGTGGTGAACCCTCTCAAGAATTATCTGAGCAAAGACCTTGCCCGACACTGAGAGCAGCATCACCCCTCAGTAGTTGTTGCAGTCCTGGCGATCACCCTTCCCTTTCCAAAGGGGGACAACAAGGTCACTCTTCCAGTCAGTTGGGATGATGCCTGTGTTCCAGGCAGAGCACAGAATTGCATGCAATGACTTGAGTTCAGCATTTCCACCAGCCTTGAGAAGTTCAGCATGGATGCCACAGATCCCAGGAGCTTTACCCCATTTCAACTGGTTCACCGCAGTCTGCGTTTCCACAAGCTAAAGTGGATCACAGTTGATTGGAGGGTCAGCAATCGGGATACTAACACCCGTGACATCCAACTCGACAGCTGGTGGATCCACCTGGTACAGCCACTTAAAGTAACCGGCCCAGGGGGCCTTCACTTCGGACTCCTCTGTCAAGAGCTCTCCACCCTCCACTCTAATTGCAGTACACGGAGGGATGGGCTTGGATGAACGCAATGCGCAAATTCCCCTGCAAGCAGGACGAGAATCACTTGACCACAAGTGATGCTGTACCCCCTCCACAGATTCCTCACCCATAGGCCTCCTTGTCCACACTTAGTGCATGTACAGTTTTACACCTCAGCTCCCTGAACAGCTCAGCTCTGCCATTAAGCCTGGCCCTGCGACTCTGATCAATGGTGTCTGGTGTCCCTTGAGAGACAAAATTATTTTTCGCTCTACTGTGAGTTCCAAGACACACACCGGCAACATCAAGGCAGTGTTCTTGAAGGCACTCCACAGCTTTTCAGGATTCCCCAAAGCACCCAGACCCCACAAATCTCACTCAGCCTGTTTGCAAACTCCTCAGCTACCCTCTCATCCTTGAGCTTGCCAACATCCAGCCTCGGCTGGGATGGTACCATTCTCCCCGATTTAAGCTGCAACTTCAGAGTTACTACCACAAGCCGGTGGTCGGTATTGAGTAACTGAGCACTCCGGTAGACCCTGCAGTTCTGGATCATCCTCCAGCGACCATCACCAAGCACATGGTCAATCTCTGCCACACCACCAGCGTTGGAATACCAGGTCCAGCGATGCGCTTGTGGTTGCTGAAACCATGAACCAGCCATTGAATCCATGATTTCTTGCAAAGTCAAGGAACTTCATGCTATTCTGGTTCACAGTTCTTGCCCATGGGGACCAATACATGTGTCATAACCATCCCTTTCAGTTCCAGTCACAGATCTAACACGGCCTGACCTGATAATTCAATGAGAAGTTATAATATAAAAACTCCGTATCAACATTGGGAAAATGATCGATTCAATGAATGGTGTCAGAGTCATACATGAAGATATGGATTTTTAAGCAGTGCAAACTGCTTCAATATTTGTTATGTCCTTCCTTCAGATCCGTCGGTAAAATAAGGGGAAGAACCTTTCTAACCCACTGTGTTTTGTTCGTTTCTCGTGAGTTGTTGTTTAGTTACCTCTGGATGGAGGTGATGTTTTTACCCCTCTCTGTCTGTCCGTTTGTTACTTGCAAAATTGAAGATTTTTCAAGCATATTGGTCAGTCGATGTTGTTATGTCTGTCTGTTTATCGCCTACAGATCACACATTTTAACCGATCTTCACGAAACTTCACCACCTGATCGAGTTTGTCATGAGGAAGAAGCATATTGTCTTTGAAGTCAAAAGGTAAACATAAGCCAAAGGTCAAGAACTTCAATATTTTGAGGATTTTAGATTGAGGATTTCAATTGAGGATTTTAGAGATTTCTGAAATCCTCAATTTTCTTCCAATTGATGCGAAATTTGAAGAGGATTTGCACATCAGCTCAATAAATACAACCATCAATTATTTTTAAGGTCAACATAGGCCAAAAGGACAACATAGGCCAAAAATTACAACATAGGCCACATTTCTAAAATTGTCAATTTTCATCCGATTGACTTGAAATTTGAAGAGGAGTTGAATATTTGATCATTGAATTGAACGAGCAATTATTTTTTGAGGTCAAATTTGTTTTATGGATTTTGTAAGTATCGTGCTCTGTACGACATATTGTTCTTGTTTGTTTGTGAACGAAATATCTCAAAAAGATGTGGACGGATTTTGACAATTTTGTGGAGAGCTTTGGGTATGTGACAAGGACGAAATGATTAGACTTTGGTGACGATCCGAATACGGATCCGAGAATTTTAAAGTGATTCTTCACCATTGAGTGATAGGGCTAAAACGACATACAGCACGATATCTCAAAAAGTTATGGACGGATTCAGACGAAACTTGGGGGGTGAGTTGGTTATGTGATGAGAACTAGCCGATTAAATTTTAGTTCAGGTTCGGATCCTGATCCAGCGTATCAGTGCGATACGAAACGTAAACTAATCAGCCTGGAGGAGGTATGCTCTCTACCGAGTGCCCATCTAGCTTTTCTTGTGTTGTTGTTTAGTTGTTTAATTGCATCAGGACAATAAGGTCACCCTGCCTTTTGGATAAGCAACTGTCCATCCCCCACAGGCTACTTTTTAAGTCGTGCAGTCTGCACAGCTTCATTCGGACACGGGTTTTTTTCTGGGATGTTTGACAAAACAACAAATAACAAAAAAAAAGAGGTGGTGGCTTCAAAAAAGGAAACAGGTGGGGACAATCAATTGGTATATATTTTTTTTATTTGGCCTTATTAAGACACTATAGTTAATGCACAGCAATATGGTTGCTATTTTGATATGTTCTCTGATAAAATATCATATCCTACATGCCAAGGAAACTGTGAAATGTTCACATAATTGCTTGATGTTGGTGGTGCTGCTGATGCTTTAAAGTTTCATGAAGGCCTGATTATGAACGGATGTGTGAACAGGATTTAAACATCCCATCTCTAAAGGCGCTGTCACACCTTGACGATTTTGCCAGCGTATGCCGACTTATGAAAAATTTGTCTAAAACGCTGGCACACGTCGAATACGTTATGGGTAAGTTTTGATAACATTAAGAGCAAGCTGAAAAACACTGCCATACATCGTAGTACGCTGGCTTTCATCGTTGTACTTTGCGGTTGTCCTCAAATTTTAGCATGCTTGAAATTTTACGACGTATGCCAGCGTATGACTCACACGTTCCGCTACGCTGGCCATAAGTTGTAGGCACGTTACGCGATCGTTGACACACGTCAACACACGTTACTTGTAAGTTACTCATAAGTCGAAACACGTTGAAGTAATGATTAGCATACTCGAAACTTATTTTTAACCTATGAGTAACGTGTTGTAGGCACGTTACACGATCGTTGACAAACGTCGAGGCACGTTATGCGATCGTTGACACACGTCGAGACACGTTACTTGTAAGTTACTCATAAGTCGAAACACGTTGAAGTAATGATTAGCATACTCGAAACTTATTTTTAGCCTATGAGTAACGTGTTGTAGGGACGGTTACACGATCGTTGACAAACGTCGAGGCACGTTATGCGATCGTTGACACACGTCGAGACACGTTACTTGTAAGTTACTCATAAGTCGAAACACGTCGAGGTAATGCTTAGCGTACCCAAAACTTATTTCTAACCTATGAGTAACGTACTTTGAACCGATGTGTAACTTACCTCCAACGCATATTGACGTATGTAGACGTATTTGATTGACGTCTTCCGGATGACCACAGAACTTACTGAACGTGTTTCTAATTTACAGCTACCGTATAGTGGCGTATTGGCAGCGTTTAAAAAAACAAAAACAACAATAACTTCCGATATTTCGTCACCTGCCGTTACGTCACGTCCGATTGCCTCTTCAGTTTGCTCATGTCTTATTCTTAGTTCCTCCTCTGTGAATATTTTCTGTTTGAGGATATTGTCACGTCGACGTCGAAACTTAAAAGCAAATGTCCGAATATATTTTAAAATTCGTGATAGACTAAAAAAATAAAAAAAAATAAAAAAACAACAACAACTTCAGATATTTCGTCACGTGCCTTCACGGAGCCAAGGAGAAAAAAATAAAATGTGCCTTGACGGAGAAAATAAGTTTCGGGTATGCCAAACATTACCTCGACGTGTTTCGACTTATGAGTAACTTACAAGGAACTTGTGTCGACGTGTGTCAACGATCGCATAACGTGCCTACAACTTATTCCCAGCGTAGCGGAACGTGTGAGCCATACTGCGAGTACGTCGGAAAATTTTCAGCATGCTTGAACTTTCACGACGTACTAAACGTACCACGAAATATGACAGCGTACTTAATCGTTTTTCAGCGTGCTCTTACATATACACAACTTACCCATACCGTATTCGACGTGTGCCAGTGTTTCAGACACATTTTTCATAGGTCGGCATACGCTGGCTAAATCGTCAAGGTGTGACTGCATGGTTGACATTTCCAATTCTCAGGCGGTTATGATTTAAATCGGCGTGCGGCAGGTTTTTAACAGGCTACGCCACGAGTTTGTCAGCGATACGTTTAGCGCGCTATGCGTAAGTTAAACTATAGTTGGGCATAGGTTGTGAACGCCGACAACAGGCTAAGCATTCATTGCTACAAGTTATCTATAAGACAACGAAACGTTCATTGCCCGTTATTAATATGTTATGCATACAACCAACACGTTATGAATATGACCAAAACTTAAAAAAAAAACATCAAAATTTCAGCGTATGCCAACGTTTTACATACATTTTTATACGTTGCCATTGCTGGCTAAATCGTCAAGGTGTGACAGCACCTTAAGAAAAGTGATGAAATCGATAGAAGTCTTTTGGAATCTCAGCTGAACGTACTATTGTGTGTGTGCATGATCTTCTGGGAGGCACGGCGTGCAAGACGCAAACGAAGAAAACTTCCAGAGATAAATGCATTCATGAAAAATGCCCATCCAGGTAGATGTAACGAGAACTTTCAGGACCTGGGACTTGTGTGAGATGTTTTTATTTATTTATTTTGTTTACAACCGTATATTTTCTCCCATGCCTTTAAACACATGGAAGAGTTTGTACATAAATCACACGTAGGACAAATAAATCAGCCCACTTTAATATGAATTACAAGGACATTAGGAGACAATGGACGAATCTCTATTTGACACTCAATTTAAACATGGAATCCCAGCAGCACGAGCTGGTGCTCAGATGGAAATGTCAAACAGGCAAAGTCAAAACCAAGTGACTCATTTCAATTTGCTGGAACAGGAAAGGAAGGGAGAGAATAATGAAAAAGTGCGGGATGTAACTGAGCGGACCTCACTGATGACCGGTGGTGAGAATGGAAGATACATCTTCACGCATTAGTATGAAACTTGAAGATCTGTGATGGTGGGAATCCCAGCTGAAGGCATGCAGGTTAGTGTTTCACCCTGCTATCTTCATTAGAGATTGCAAATGCAATTATTGCTTGGAAGGAGCAATAAGGGAATGATTGATGGGACAAAAAACGACCAACACAACAACAAATGCCAGACCTTTTGAACACTAGTCAAAATTATTTTCTTTCCAAATCTCACAAGCTCCATTCTTGAGTTTGAAAAGGTCAACGTTGTAAGAGCACGTGATTCTTCGATTGAAGATCCGCTGAGTAGCTTACGAACACTAATTGGGAATTCTATCAATGTCCTTTCCAAACAGAAACATTATTTTAACGAATTACTCTCTATCGCCATTGACTTTATCCAATCTTTAACTCAAATAAGAAACAATTAGCAATACATTTTTGGAACAAATGTGAAGCAAACTTTAAACAATCCATTGTGATGATTACCACCTGATGATCAATTGTTTTTCTGTCTCGTCGGAATCCCTGAGAATATTTTACACGCTTGGCCCTCATCATAGTCTCATGATAGGTGATAAAGGAAATGATCCAGCGTTATCTGTGTCTCAACCTGGCAATGACCCTTTTGCTACCTTTGTCTTTCATACGATTGCAGCAGGATGTTCCTTAAACCTGCTTTATCAATACACTTGGAGGAGAAACTCAGTACAGTACGCCTTTGTGAATGGGCTTCGGTGAGTGTATTAAAAAAAACTCTCTGTTGTTCATTTACTATGCAAGGGCAGTAACAGGAGGTTGCGGATATGATCATGCACACAACGCTTCTGCAACTCAGCATACGTCAAGTTTTCATCGGTGTTGGGGTCGAAAAAGCCCTTGCAATCATTATTGGGGTCGCAAAGGCTCCGATGGACGTCCGCATCTATGAGGCCACGTGCCAGCGCCACCGAGAGAGGAAGGCGGTGACTCGCAGCTGGATCTATGAGGCCACCGGTGGCAAGTTGAGCTTCAAGTAACCGCATTCCGTGCGAAGGCAAGATTATTCCCAGGCGTAAAGCCTCAAAGAGTGAAACATGTTCACTGGTCTTCGGGTTCAAGTAGCCTGTTACTGCACCCTCAGCTGAGAGCAGTTTCTCATAAAACTTTGGAGCCACCATTCCCAACCAGGTGGCACGTGTGACGCTTAGTTTTCGTCCTGAAACAGGCTCGATGATGAAACCCGTCGCAGCCTGTGCCTCCAGGAGCTGTAGTGCACAACCGGGCCGCACTACCTTACGCTGCATGGCTTCGTGCACAGAAAGGCACTCGCGTGTCTTTTCTATGATTATACCGGCAATGACCCGGCTGCCCTTCAGGTAGGAACTCAGCTGGAGCGATATTTTACCTGGTGACAGTCGGCCCTCACGAAGTTGGTCAGCTGTTGTACGGTCGATGAGATGAGCTGACTCCAGTTGATTAATGGAGATTGGGGCTCGCAGACCTTGGAAGACGACCTGGGTGAGAGAATGGTTCATTTGGTTTGAATGTTATGTTCATGGAATATTTTGATAAAATTCGGGAAGTTAAGAACTTTCTAGAAAACTGCCATTAAAATAAGATGAAGTACACGTCACATAATTTGATATGACTCGCAGGTACCCACGGAAATGCTGCCTATTCCATATTTGCTCGTCTCTCGGTTTCAGGCAGTCAGGCCACGCCATCTCTCGGACATTATTAGTCTCCATCAAAGTTATGCAAAAGTATGCCGGGTGAGGTCACAGTGGAAACGATGTCCTATTCACAATCTCGCAACATATGTCCTGTGGAAATTCCGTGGAATTGCTACTCTCAGGTGATTGTGCATAGCCTAATTGTGTTCATAAATGATCCGAAATAAATTATCTTATTCGTGATGCATGAATACAATGTTAAAATTAAACGATGACAAAAAGTTTATTTCACAATCTCGTGACATTCCGTCATCTCGCTATATTGCAGGTCTCGCAGTATTTCACGTCACAGATGGACAGACGTTACAAGCATATTATTATATCGATAAATAACTGACAACCAGATACTCCCTTGGTGGGTCCATAAAAGGACGACCAATTGTTATTGAGTTATTTTGGTTTTTTTTCCCATGAAGTAGGTGTGCGTGCTGGTTGCCTTTCATATCCGAAGAAGACCGTTCACCTGAAACACGCGAACCATCTGGTCCATTGTTTATAATGCAGAAACTACTCATAAAATTGGCGACTAACAATAAAAATGCACATTTCCCTTTGTGTAGTTGGCATCATAAGGTATGTATCGCAAAATTTTATATTATCAACATGGTTGGAATTTTTATGTCCAAAGTGAATAGCATGTTTATCATATTTGATCGTTGATTGAGGTGTGCGATCCATGGTGGGAACAAAGGAGAACCTGGTGTTTCGAAATGTGATGCGGAGATTTCTCCTTGGTTCCCACTGCAGTCAGCATACCTCGATCAACGTCCTGTTGATTCCATCCATTGTTCTACGTGTCCACCGACGTAGATGAACGCCAGTTTTCACCAGCAATATGGAAGACGAGTTTTTCATTCCAGCATGTTTATTAACTAACCCTACATGCATCACGCAAAGCAGGGTTAAACAATTGGTTCACTCTGTCTGTCTGTCAGCCTATTTCTATGATCGAGGAACTATGTAATTTCAATTGAATTATTTATTTTGAACACTGTAGAACATGAATCGTAATATAAATGGGAACACGAACCTGCAGTTCAGCAGTACTTTGGCTCCAAATTTGACAAATTGTACGGAGTCTCGTCCCGAGCATACATGCGCATTCGCGGTAAAACAGTTGCTTCAGTCTATCCGTCAGTCTGCAGCTAAACAAAATTGAAAATCATTCCAAACAGGAAACTTACTGTTTTTCAGAATGTCATAAAGGACACAAACAACAGGAATAAAAGAACGAATTTAAAGTGTTTAATAAGGTGGTGTAAAAGATGCTGCATTGATGGCGGTAAACTTCTAAATAAATGGGGTTTTGGGGTTGTTTTTTCAAAACAAACTTTCAAACTTTTATTTTATTTAAGTGGAATTATGTATTTGAACACTGCAGAACACAGATCTCCTTGTTTGCACTTTCGTAAACCCTCGGTTTAGCAGTACTTGGGCAAAAGTTTATGCTGTCTTGACCAATTAATTGTGCCACGTGCTGTGATGGCGGAGTAATAGTGAGATTCAGACAAAATGACGAGGGATGCAACTACAGAGCTAACTTCATCCAAAAGATCTGTGTTTCGTGCAACGCTTTCTCAAAGATCGTTCCAAAATCGTCAGGTCCTCTGAGAAGAGTTGTCAGAAGGTTCAACTCTGAACTGTTCTGTTTGACCCATTTTTGGCTTTTTGGCTTTGGATGGTTGCCATTGCGCCTGTTATTCAAAGTTCACAAATAAGGCAAATATAGAACGTGCTCGGAAACACAAAGCAAGACTCTTGATATGTCCTTTTTCTGAAGACTGCTTGGGGTAAGGAGTTCTATAAACCCCCACATCAATATTTGAGTATTGTGTTGTAAAGTTTCCCCAAGCGATAAACTCCATGTGTGTTGCACGATTGTCCTTGCTGTATGTTGTGGGTAGCAGGCAGTACAGAACTAAGTCCATTAATATTCAACCAGTGTGAAATCCCTGACCAAAATATAACTTGTAACCAGACTCGGTGTTGTAATGGTTAGAGGGTCCAGTCTGAGTCTGATCGATGGTTCAAGCCCCATCTGAGTCATACCAAAGACTAAAAATGGTACATGCTGCTCATTTGTTTGATGCTCAGCATTTAAAAACGATAGAGCACAGACAATCAACCACAGCACAGGCTTCAATGGGTCCTATGGCCTCCTATGTCTAAATAAATGCCTTGTTATAGAACTATCATGATCATCATCATTAGGCTGGCATGATGGTCTACATGTATGCACACATGCCTTGAAGCTGTTTAGCCTGGGTTCAAATCCCGGTCCAGCTATAAACTGTCATCCCGGTGTTTCACGGGCAGGGTGATTCATCAATGTGTGCGCAGTCCATAAGACGGACGTTAAACTGGGCACCCCATCTGCCAGCATTCTGAGGTGGACGTTAAAGATCCAACGGTGTTCTTCGAGAAGATTAGATGAGCTATTGCCGGCACCCTGAATAAATTACAACTTCCTGCCCAAATTACTGCTGGGAAGGCAATGGCAAACCACTCAGTATGACCCTTGCCAAGAAACTGCTTCAGCAGCACTGACACTCCGTAACAGAGTATGGTACATGAGAATCAGAATCAGAATTATTATTGTTATAACGTGCACATTATGAAATGGAAAACTCTAAACCACCTTGTGGTTCACTCTGGTGTTTTGACAAAGTGTACTATTAATCAACCAATAGGAATGTCAGTCCAAAACGTTGAAAACGACTCACACCTTCCTTACCTCACTTGGGTGTGTTTGTGATGTTGACTTTCCCAACACTTTGTCTGAACTTGCAAATTTGCTCATCCCAGCACCTTGGGAATAACTTGCTTGTGGACGCTTGCCAACACCTTTCAGGTATGCTTCATGAGCTCCATGCATCCCAAAAGACTTGGTTGTAAACACGTTGGCATGACTTGCTTTTTGAGTCGATGATTCATTCATTTTCGATTGTACCAAGGGTCCTGGTGAAATGTCACTTCCTTGTTTGGAAATGTTTTTACATAATGATGTGTTTGTGTGGGTACTTTGATCAACATTGCAGGTTATATTTTCAATGTCAGCCTTGATTCGTGAAATCTCTTCTTGTACATATCTAGTCTTGGCTTCCCTCGATGCTTCAAAGCTCCCTCGTGTGTCTTCACTTCTCACTTCTCGTCTCTCTGTGGAATTGAAGAAGTCTGGATTTGTACATTTTTCTTCCGACATGGTTGATGATCTTTCTGTGTGAACAACACTCTGCATTGATTCTTCGTGTACTTTATTCCCAATCGGTCTTCCTTTGGCAGGATATTTGATTCCTTCGTCCTGGTCCAGATTGTCAGTTTTCCACCATTTCCCTCGTTTGTTGCTTTGGTGGATTCGGCTCGTAGTATGTTGTGCTGAAAGTACGGGATTGTGACCACGATGTGCTACTTGAGATGAATCTGGAGACCCGCGTCCATCGCCGTACGAGTTCGATACACACGCCGAAGCCTCTGAGTTCTCGAGATGGTTGTTTCCGTTCACTTCGACGTTCATTTCAGAAAGTAAAGCATCTGGACGCTTTTGTGAACACCTTTTGTTCCCAGTTTCTGCTTGAGGAGTTTCTGCATCGTTCACTGCATTGGATGCACGAGATGCCGCTCCAGTAGAACATGCTAAAGAAGCTAAAGGTGTTGAACCTTTGTGAAGCTCTGCCTCCACCATTTTACTTCCATCAAAACTCTTTTCCCGTTCGACATCATCATCGTCGTCTTCACTTAATGTCAAAATTGTTGCTTTAATTTCTGCTTGTTGGGACTTCCTTTCATTTTGTGTTGGAGTTGCCTCCGGTTTATTTGTTAATTTTTCTTCATCCTTTATATCCGGACGACTCGTCATGTAAGCAGTGATCCTCAGTTCTTCCGTTTCCTTTCTCTCTCCTGCTGTCTCATTGAACTCGTGCAAATTGTTCTCTGCGCCAAAGTTCACTAAAAATGAAGTGTATTCATCTCCTTGGAGACGATTCATCGATGATTTGTTTTCATTGCAGGCCAAGCCATGAGTAGTCGCTGTTCCATCATCGGATGGAGGATTCGGTGGCTCACTGTATTCTCTGATAACAGTTGTTTCCTTTCTATGGACCAATTCTTCACCATCTGAACATTCTTCCTGGTGACTCAAAGGACGAGCGTCCACACGTGATTCTTCCTCGGAGTATGTGCATTGCCCGTCGGGTGTACCTAAGGAGTCCAATCCTATTTTGATCGGCGTTGTGGTGTTGCAAGAATCCATCAACGCTTTGTCATCACGTGACCTATGGATAACATACGAAGTTAACTGTTCAGATTTGTTTGCCTCCACATGTATTTCCGTTGCGTCATGGGTTAGCGTTTCGATAACTAAACATGTATTTGGTGCATACACCGTTTTACCTATTACATCGTCAATCAGTCCCTCTGAACTCAACTCTCCATGTCGTTCAACATCGGTTGTCACACGTGTTTGGGTTTCGGTTCCTTCCTCGGGTTTGGATGAATCCAAAGGGTTATTTCTGTCTTCAAGTCGATCAGGTGCCGTCAATGTTGTCTTTTCAGACATTGCAGCACTGTGCTTTATTGGAGGATCTTGAATAATGACTGCAGCTGAACCTTTTGCAGGAACAAAGACTCCCGTTTTGTCCACAATGGTTGGTCCTTTTTTCCTCCCTTTCCCGCGGCACAGGTCTGGACTGGGGATCAGCGGTTCTTCAGATATATCTGGGTCGTCGACAACCTCTGATGAAACTGCTTGAAAAATAGATTCCGTTTTCTTCACTTGAACAGGGACACTTTCCAAAAAACATCTTTCAATCCCTTCCCTGAAATGACTTTGTGAGTTACTATTGCGTGATTTACTTGCATCGGTAATCTGATCGTCGGCATCTTCATTGAGCTTGACAAAAGAATGAGACGTAAGATGATACAATATTCGTCGATCGCTAAAAGGACTTTTCCTTGCGTCGTCATCTTTCCCGTGCAAATCATTTTCATGACGAGTAACGGTGTGATGTGATAGGACATTTGGCTCCACAGGATTACCGAGTGCATCGTTCATACCTTCAGGTGAGTTGGCTGTCACACTACGGTCTTCTGCTTTTCTCTGTGCTTTGTTACCATCGGTCAATTTCATTTCCTGAACGTGTCCTGGAAAAGTCAGGTTCTCCGATTGTGAGCCATCTTTGATTGGCCATGAAGTTATATAATTGCTCATGTCTTGTGACTCTAATCTGATGCTCGAAGTTGCCTTGACATGTTTTAAAGGTCCCTTTCCCTCGTGACGCCTTGTGCTTTCACTGCTTGTTTCAGGTTCCTCCCTCATACCTTCGACAGGTTCCTCAGGTGACTGAAATCTGTGCTTTTGTGATGAAGAATCTGAAGCAGTTACTCCCTCTTCATAGGTGAATTCTTGCTTGCCTTTGACGGTTGCAAATTTACCTTTATTTTCACGATAATCAATTTGCTTCTCAGAATTTTCACCAAACTCTGTCGTTTCCCTTTCTGCCTGCAAAGAAAATGCGACATTTCTCGTGTTGTCATGTTGAGGGATTTGAGTAACAGAGATTTCATGTGCATGATCGAGAGTCGAGTAGTTTGTTACTCTAGTTTCTTCATCGGTGACAGATAAGGTAGATCTTCGCTCCATCTCTGATCCTGCCTCCTTGTCAGAGGAGGTAGATCTTGATAATACAGCCGAGTCTCCCTCCTTGGCAGATGAGGTGGATCTTGGTTCCACAGCTGATTCTCCCTCCTTGGCAGATGACATAGATCTTGGTTCCACATCAAAGTCTCCCTCCTTGTCAAATATGCTTTCCATTGTTCTGACTGTATGCTGTCTCTCTTGTGTTGGTGTTCCATGATTAAATTCTTCTGAAACTTCATGTTCATGAACATACTGGGCTTTTCCTTCGTTTAACAAGCTGGTTTCGACAGCTGTTCCAGAAACCGACATGTCACCACGATCTTTATTAATACTTCGCTGATGTTCATAGTCGTGGAATGAAAGACTCTCTTTGTTACCTGAAACCTCATTCAATGATACTTGAACCAAGGGTTCTTTACAAGTCCCGGCGTCTCCTTCAGAATGTTCATTTTTGACTCTAACTCCACCTTGCACATGATCTGACGTGGCACAAGATACGTGCGCTTGCTCACTCAAAAAATTATCCTCTTCAAATGATGTGAATCCAGGAACTTCATGAGAGTCACTTACATTCTCTTGTTCTGAAGATCTGAAGACATCATCCCTTGTTACTGAATCTCCACCAGCAGAATGATACGTTTCTGCCTCGCTACAAATGAGATCTTCGTACACAACAATAGTGAATGGCATTTTCTTCCTTGGTTTTATATCATTGGTTAAATAAAGCTTTGCTTCAGCATCATCATCATCATCATCATCATGGAGTGTGTGTTCAAGGTGTCTCTCTTTGGCTTTGTGATCTCCCTGACACAAGTCCACATTGCTTTCACCGTCGAGATTAACTTGCATTTCACGTGATGGAGTTTCGTCTCTTGGATGTCCATTTGTGCGTTCTGTCACTCCTAGTTTGTATTTCATCTGATGAAGTGTCTTCTCTTGGATGTCCACATCACCTGTCTGTCCTTCCATTGCGGAAATTTTAAGATGTGGATCAGGCTCTGTAAAAATCCCTGTGTCCTCTTGACAGGCTTGTTCCAAATTGTGTGTTCTTTCACCTGCATAAACATGCGCTCTCGTCCGTGTCTTCTCGGAGATCGAAGCCGATACAATGCCATCGCAAGAAAATTGTTCCTCTGTAGAAAACGCTTGTTCTTTCCCTTCGTCGTCTGGAGGAATCTCAGGAGGATTCGTTTTTCCATCCACTTTGTTTTCTTGCTTATCCTTCTCAATTTCATTTATAGCCATACTGTCACCGCATTGACGACCTTTAAAAACTCGAACATCACAATCGACTTCACATTTGGGTTCTAGCTGAAGATTTCTCGACTCCTTCCTTCCCAGTGTTATTAAGCTTTCCTGATATTCGCATATCATCGATTTTAGGTCAAACGCATCTTTAAATTCTCCTTTTCCAGGATCATCTCGCAGGTGACTTTTCTCACCTTTGTGATATTTCACATTTGACAAAGCTGCATAATCGATGTTGCTTTCCTTGTTGTCTTTATCTTGTAGTTGGTCTGAAGAATCACTCCCACCCAGATGCAGATTTTGGATTTTCTCATCAACTTGCTTTGTATCCACATCAGCCGGTGAGTTGGAAGAGCCCGTTTGACTTGAACTTGTTTCACTTAACTCTTCGATCCGGGGTTCACCTGGATTGCTGTTTTGTTGTTTTTCTGACCTGCAAATGAAAGTAATTGAATTGCTTTGCTGTTTATAATTATTTACTATGTTGTCTCGATAAACTCGTTTTGTTTGATGGCTAAGCTCTTTATCTTCCAGAGTCTGACTATTTTGTTTCGTGACATTTGACATGTTATCAAATTCCATATCAACCCTGATCTGTTGTATCCCACTGTTTAACATTTTGCCTTCGTTTGGTAGTGTAAAAGTGATGACGTCATTTTCCAAATACTTTTCTTGTGCGACAGGTTTTTGGGGTGCCTTATTTTCATCGACTTGTATTGTTTGTGATTTTGTTTTCTGAAAACTTGTCTTATTTCTCTCATCTGTTTCAACTGTCATGTCATTTCGACTTAAAACATTTTCGTTCTCATCGTCACAGAGTGATTGTGTTGCACTGTTCCCAAGGTCCTTTGTAGAAGCTTTGAGAAAATTGGAAATTGTTTGCGATGACATCGAAGGTGCATCATCGTTTTCTTCATCCTTAGTGCATTGGCCTTGTTTGTCAGATTTCATTATATCTCCTGGATATATATTCAATGTTTCCAACTTTGTTTCCTCCCACCGGCTCTCATCCTCGAAAAGCGATCCTGATGATTTTTTGTCTGATGCCTTTAAATTATTCTCGACATCATCATAATCAGTGTTTCCAAGAGTTCTACTCACTGTTCTACAATTTCCTTCTTCAACTGTTTCACCGATGAACCGTATTCCCTGCTCTTTGGTTCTTTTCAGTGTACAAGCCAGGATTTCCTTTTCCTTGGTTGGGTCTCCACATGCCTCCTGATTGGTCTGCATAATGTGTCGAAGTGAGTCATCATCAATTTCAAAATGCCTCTCGTTGTACTCGGTTTCCAAACCTTCTTGAAGGCATGGACGTATATGCCAATTCCCTTCATGCTGGACATCGAGTCCATGTTGGTCACCAGTTTCAAGTTTTCTGCAAGTCACGTGCTGATCATTCTTTTCATAAATCTTTGAATTGGTGATGCAACACGTCTTCTCGACAGCTGGTGAAGGGGTACTTGAAAGACTTTGAAAAGAGATATGTGATTTCTTATGTGTGTTCAGCTTTAACCCATTGTCAACAAGCTCCCAAGGAAGGCTGAGTGTTCGCTCTCCAAGTTGTTCTGCGTGCTCTTTGCATTCTTTCATTTCTACATGTTCCGTCGTCATTTTATCAAGTGCGAGAATATCACACCTTCCTGCTTTCTGAACTTCAGGTAAGTCATTGACTTTATGGTGCACATCACTGCTGGTGAATGCAGGGCTATCATCCTGCGAGGGTCTGGAAGTAGAGCCTGATGAGTTTTCCATGGAACTCACCATACTGTAATTTAGGCAGAGTCCTTGGTTGGGACAGGGGAGCTTTACAGAGAGATCCTGGTCAGCACAGGGGGGTTTTAGAGAGAGTTCCTGGTCAGGATACACGGGCTTGAGAGAAAGTTCCTCATCAGAACCAGGGGGCTTCAGAGAGAGTTCCTGGTCAGGATACGGGGACTTCAGAGACAGTTCGTCATTGGAATGGAGAAACTTTAGAAAGAGTTCCTGATCGCAACAGGAGGGCTTTAGCGAGAGTTCATGGTTGGGTAATGGGGGCTTTAGAGAGAGCTCCAGGTCAGGATCCAGGGACTTTAGAGAGAGTTCCTCGTTGGAACAGGGGGACTTCAGAGAGAGTTCCTGATCGCAACACAGGGGCTTTCGAGAGAGTTCCTGGTTGGGTAGTGGGGGCTTTCGAGAGATCTTCTGGTCGAGATATGGGGGCTTTGGAGAAAGTTTCCGATTGGCACATGGGGGATTTAGAGAGAGCTCCTGGTTGGGAAACGTGGGCTTTAGAGAGAGATCTTGGTCGGGATACAGGGGCTTTAGAGAGAGTTCCTCATTGGAACTGAGGGACTTGAGAGAGAGTACCTGATCGGGAGAAGGGGGCTTTAGAGAGAGTTCCTCATCAAAATAGGGGGGATTTCGAGAGAGTTCCTTGTTGGGACACGGGGGCTTTTGAGAGAGTCCCTGATCGGGACACGAAGGAATGCTAGTGCTTTCAGGATGAGTTGTGATTGCGATTGGAAATGTACATTCTATTTCCTTCTCTTGGCTTGGAGGTGTGAAAGCAACCTCACTTTTAGCAGTCCATATTGAGGGCTCTTCAACTTCCTTTTCAAGCAACTCATCAATAAAGTCTTCACAAAATGATGATTCCTGTAAGGAAATTAAGCATGTGCATTAATTACATTTGAGGATGTAATTTTTAAACAGAAATTATTTTTGTTGAACAGGAAGGCACAAGGGAAACAGCATCCCTTCTTTGCAGAATATAAAATACATTGTTATGTCATGATATGCTAATTTTAAAAACTAGAGGAAAACTCGTCAAAATGACGGGTGCACAAAACTCAACACAAATGATCTGTTCTGTTATTGTGTATGGCAGCTTGTTTGGTTGGGGAGCTATCATTTCTTGGAAGTGCAGCTTTGCCGCTGATGCTGTGCCCCTCGACCAGTACACCGGTACTCATTTCACTGACCTCAGAAGGATGACAGGCTGAGTCAACCCCACCGAGTATGAATTCAGCAGCCGACAGGGCTCAAACTCAGGAACCTGAGATCCTAAGCCAGCCACCATAGCCACTAAACCAACATCAGGCTTATAACAGAGGATTACAATACAGTACACACAAAGGTATGGATTACGTCTGATTAATTATTTCCAATAAAGGAATGCGAAAAGGGGAATGGGTTGAAATGAAGATACTAAACATGAACGGGTAAAAATGTTGAGCAGGATTTCTTTGATATGCTTCAGGTGTTGATGCGAAATGCACAAACATACGGCGGCGTATAAGCACAGCCAAGATTGCTCCCAAAATAAATTTTAAAAAGCACAGGAAGTGTATAGGCACAGAACGCTGGCTTGATTGTTCGATGCCTCGAAAAAAGACAACTCGGGTTTAGTATAGGTAACGAAGCCAAAACATGGCTAATTGCTTATGTGCATATTATATCATATATTGTATTTATATTGCTTGGATAGATTCCAATTCCACTGGGCTCATGAAGGAATTATACCATCGGCCAGAAGACTCGAAGCCTGGGGCCTACACAAGTGGCGTGCCTCAGAATGCCTGTAATGCTGATGAGCTGCAACCTTTCGACATTTGATCATGCTTTTAATAGTCACTTTTGGTCTTTCTCACACCGATAGAGAAAACTTATCAGGAAGTCATGGCGATCGTGAATATAGCACTTCTGTTTGGAGCCATTTCAACTCACGTGCTGCGGAGCCTATTATTTAATTAGATCTGGTTAGAAAAAAACAACTATCGTTTTTTTTCCTAAAATTTTTCCAATTTTACTCTAGATTTCGACGTAATTAATTAGGCCATGAGTTCCGATGATCAAATATGGAATCGTATTTCGAATATCAGCTTTGAAAGCCTTGGTAAAACGTCATGATTAGCTATCTTAACATGGATATAGACCTTAACACGGATTTTGCCCAAGGATGAAAACCCCCTTGGGGAGGGAGGTGGGGGAATTGAAGTCGCTACAACCTCCATCGTGTGACCCTGAGTCCTCCTGTCGAGTTTGGTTGAGATTTGATAAGTAATGACCAAATGTATTGCGGATAGACAAATACATGAAATGGCGTATTTTAGTGTGATAATGGTAGCTTCTTCCCTTGACAATTATGACCAAATAAAGTCTGCAAACCAGACTACATTTATATTAATTTAGGACACATGGATTACCTCCCATTCACCCTTTTCAAAGTTATGGATTTGCCTCCTTTAAACTTTCTTCATTTTTGCTTAATACGAAGGAAACAACCAAATACACAAATTATGTTCAAAACGATGTCATATGAATTTGACTCAGAGTTCATAAATAGTTTAAAGCATTTGATGAAAAATAACCGACCTTGGGACATTGCTTCATCATTGCTTCCATTTTGGCCTTGAGCAGGCATAACTCAGCCAGGGTCTGATCCTTCTCGGTTCTCATGTGGCTCACATCAGCCCTCAATGCTCTCTGCTGCTCCTCTAATGACGCCTTTTCTCTGCTTGTACTTTTCACTTCAATGTGCAATCTACACAGCTCTTCCTGCAGCTTCTTTCGAGCCTCTTCAGCCTCGTGAACTGCGAAGCGGTATCGTTCCATTTCTTTCATTGCCACCACCCTGAGCTCCTGTGCCTCTACCTCAGCGGCTTTTCTCAGTTCTGCCTCTTTTTCAGCAGATCGCCACAAACTCATTGCCTCTGCTTGAGCAACTTCCTTGGCACGTGCTTCTTGTTGGGCCAGTTCCTGTGCACACACACACACACACACACACACACACACACACACACACACACACACACACACACACACACACACACACACACACACACAATTTGTGTTGGTCAAAGCTGAGGCCTTGAGTTGAGGTAAGTTCCAGCGAGTAGTATAGTCAGGGTGTATTATTTGCCCCACCTCTTCATCCTGGATTATTTTGCCTCAAGTCCTTTGAAAGACAAATTTTACATCGCATCGCTTCAACTCTATTAAGAGCCGTTTTCACGACAAGAGGTTGAGTCGGCCAAAAACTCAGAACGGTTGCTTATTTACAAGCTAATTTCCTTTTAAGCCAATCATTTGGTCATTAGAGGTTTATTGAGCCTCGTTCAAATGAATTGTGCTCGTCATGATCAATGAGTGAATTCCATCTCAATAACTGAAATCCATAATCTTACCTGATATGTTGCTGCCCTTTCAAGCTGCTGTTGTAACTGAGCCTCAAACTGTGCCAATTCCATCCTTGTCTGTTTGACCTCCTCCTGCAGTTTCACAGCCTCGGCCTGGTTCTCGTATCCAACCTGAGAACCATAAAAGTGTCATTCATGTCACGAGTTAGGAAACCAAGCTGGGTTCAAGTTACCTTTCTGATAAAAGCAAACATACATGTTCTTCACGCTGAATGAAGCCTTTTCAAGGCTTCTCTGCATCATTCTCAGAATTAATTACTGTAAAAACATAAATCCCTCATTCTTCCTCTTATATACTCCTTATTAGCCAGTGTGATGTTTATTGATTCAGTTTTGATCCCAAACTCTACTATTATAGTGATTTGAACCCTTTAAACCTAAGCGGCCATTTTACCAGCGGCTATTGAAACCTCCATATTTCCGAGCAGCCAGTTTTTTTTCTCCAGAAAGCCCAGGGTGGGGAAGTCGAAAGTCCAAGATGCTCAGGTTTTTCAAAAGATTAAGGCAACCAAATTATGATCGGTGCCTCGTTTAATTAGAAGTTCAGATGAAAATTCTCTAATTGGTAATAGTTTCCTCATCCACGTGTGAAATATAGTCACAAACTACCCAGTTGTCATGTTAACACACGGCTCGTGTCTGTTTGTGATTCTTTATAATCACCGTACCTTTTCAGAACAACCTGCTATTCACCTGGCGACCTCACATTCACAAACCCATAATCCACTTTTGTCCATGTAACCCCCAAATCTTTACCACACGTGCCAGACATCGACCAATTATGAAATTTCTGCTTTTTGTCTTGAAATGACTTGTTTATGGAGTCGAAAGATGGAGGATTTCGTGTGTTTTCGGCAAAACAATGCAATTATAAGCAATGTGCGTTGGAATGGTTAACCCTTTGAGGATCACAAGCATCTTTGTGGCCCTCAAAGGGTTAAATCATACAAGTGGTTCTTTAACAAAACTACTGCATCTTTCTTATAATTAATATTCTTGGATAGTGTGCTTGAGTAGAATCATACTAAAACATGCAATTTGGTGTCTGTCTGTCTAACTGCGATACATTCGGTCGTAACTTATCCAATGTCAACCAAACTTGGCAGGAGGATTAAAGGTCACAAGATGGAGGTTGTTGTGACTTCATTTGCCCCCTCCCCAAGGTGGCATTCCTCCTTGGGGTAAAAAATCTGTGTTGAGGTGTATGTTCATGTTAACATAGCTTATCGTGCTGTTTTTCCAAGGCCGCTTCTAATAACAAAAGTAATAACACTAATGATAATAGCATAATATTAATGTTATTACAAAATAATAGTAATAGTAATAATATCCCCCCTCCCTGAGCGTTTTTTTTTTCTCCTTGGACAAACGCATTGTTAACGCGTATACATAGCTTAGCGTGACATTTTATGGGGCACGTGACATTATACTGCAAGGAAAAAATGTTATAAACCACAAACATGTATGATTACCTTTTTAAACAGCTGCTACTGCCGTTTAACACGAAACTGAAAGAGAGGAAACCCGACGTTCTTGAGGCATTGTATGCTTATTGTGTCACCCACATACGAATGGACCCGAGCATAGATCTACTGCAATCGAAATACCCCAGATAGGATAATAACATGATCCTTCCTACTGGAAGCAGGTGGACTAGTTTATTACATTTACGCTTCACTTTTCTTTTAATTTCCCCATGGCACATCTGTTTGTCATTTAGTGAGCTCAATGAGACGATACGTATGGAAAAGAAAGGAAATGTCTTTCCAAAGTAAATTCAGAACTGCAGCTATCTAATCATCAGGATTATGACATTGATATCGACATAACATAAAAATAGAAAAGTTTGTGAAAGAATGATCATCCATCCTGACCTCTCCATTGCCTAAATGTTCACGCTGATAGGCCATCTCTGCGTCTTGCTTAAGCCTTTCAGCTTCTTGTAGTGCCTCCTGGCGACTCTTAAGTGCATCCCTCTCAGATGCTTCAAGTTTCTGGACCTGCTCACCACGAAGACCTTTTCATAACATGGCTCCTTAGGAACAAAAACAGAACCCAATGACTCTGATATCTCGCATCGTTGTCGCATGTTCGTAACGCTGGTTTTATACCTTCTCATGACATGACCATTAAATTCAACTTATAAGGTAAACTAAAAACTTGAAGTTAACAGGAATGAGAATTTCTTTCTTGTCATTATACTCGAGGATTTTTCATTTTCCATCCAGGAAAGAACAATAATTGTGACTTTCATTATTTATCATAACCATATGTCAATCTATAGTGTCCAAATGGGATGCAATCGGATGAGAGTTGCCCACACCTTGTGTTCCACCTGCAGAATCTTCTGATGGAGCTCGTCAGAATGAGCTTGATGCAGCGCTGCTTCAGTCTCAGCTCGTTCCTGACCGGCTCGTGCCTCCTCGACAGACCCGCGAAGGATCTCCAGTTGGGCCTCCAGGCACTCTTCCTCATTTGACAGGTGAGTCTCCTTATGTAGACGCTGTTCCTCCCAAGCCTGTCTCACACGACCATAATTTATTGACTGGCGTAGCCGTCATTGAAAACAAAATAAATTTTTTTTTTGGCCACTGAGCAGGTGGCCATTACCCGATGATTATTCATGACCATAGTATGAAACAAGTTTCTGAGTATAAGTATCTGGGCGCAGTGATCGATGACAAATTGAAATTGAGTAATAATTCCCAAGTGTTGGCCGGTAAAGCAAACCAAAGATTGTACTTTTGAAGGGAATTGAGCGTTTCACGTCGATAATAACATTTTGGTTCTTTTCTATCAGTCCTTCATTCAAAGCATTCTTAATATCAATTTGATATGTACATTTTGTAATTTGTCAAAAGAAAGTTAAGAAATTGGAAAGACCCAGGAAGATTTCCCAGCATGTTACACAGACAAACCTTCCCTCAATTTGTACATATCATTTGTGCCCAATTCAATTCACATGTTAAATGCCAATGCGAAAAAGGGTGTGATGCACCCTTATTGAATTGAATTGCCGGTGGATGAGAAATTTGCATGTTTCATGTGGACAATAACAAATAATGAAATGGAATGAAACGAAATAATCATGCGTTTCAGAATAGACCGATGATGCCCATCGTGTCCATATCACCACCAGGTGTACTATGATGTGTGAATATGGAAATGCCTCGTTTAAAAAAAAACTTTCTTGGAATATTATACAACTTCCTACCTTTTATAATACAAGATTCTGTGGCATAATTTATGTAGTTATAAACTGATTTGATCTTTTGAGTTCAGACCATAACCCTGAGGATGCATGACTAGTTCTGAATTTGTTACATTGCAATACAGTATAGGAAATGGTTCAACAATTGCTGACATGGTGATCATTATTTCTTGGCAAGAGAAGTGCACAGCACCATTACTCTTGATACAATGCTTAAGTCCCCTTAAAGTCTCACCTCATTCTTGAGCCCAGGATCCACAATTACTCCATCACTAGGCTCTTCATGCATTTGCTTCAGGTTTGAAGCATCCTGTTCTGCTGTGACTAAGTCGCCCTCTGAACCTTGAATTGCTGCTTGTCTTTGTAACTGTGATGTCTCCATCACATCCTTCATTTGGTCCATGGCCAACCTGACAGTGTCCAAATTTGTTGGTACCTTCCCTTGACCTTGCGCTTTTCTTGCCGTGGGTGTCATGGAGTTACGAGCTAATTTATGTGGAGGTTCAGGACTGAAAACATCGTCATCCGAGGTGTACTTGGGGGAAGATTTCCCCCAGTATTGCATTGTGGGTGAAAGCTCTCGCGAAGCTGGAAGTGTACCAGCTCGCTGCAACATCCGACCCTCATTGAATAGCGGAGACTGAAGCCGAGGACTCTGCATACATGGCACAGAGAATAAATACAATGTTACATCATTTACACCCACTCAAACCATTAACTGCTGTCTACCTGAATAAATCGACATGTCCAAATTATTTCATGATACCTTGGAAGTAAAGAAATAAAATCCTAATTAATGAGGTTTTCCTCCAAAAGTGCATGTTGTACCTACCCTTCCAGATGAAACATGACTCATTATATAAACTGTCAAGTAAAACTCCAGGTCAAGACTGAGTCTGGGTTGTGAAACTATTTTGGCAATCAAGTGCAGAAATCCTGACTGCTGGTATATGTATTTCTGGATTTTAAAACCTCAATATTACTTTCCTTAGGAATCTTTCATTGGTGTACATTTTCACTACACGTATTTTAGGTAACTTGTGACTTGCCAGACAGCTAGCTGTCAATGCAGAGCTCTAAATGCCACCTTCACTCTGATGCTGGAGAGCTGATTCATCCACTTTGCTCATAAATTGTCTGCTGTTCTCTCAAATACTGTAATATTGAAACAGTATTAACCTGAACTATTTTCCACTGAAAAGTTAAGGTCTACATCCGGACCTCAACCAAAATCTAATCGGCTTGTTCTTGTCATCAACCTAACTCGTCCACTAAGTTTTGACATAAACCATCCACAACTTTTTGAAAGATCATTCTATATACGCATGTCGTTTTTTGGCCCCATCACAAGCTAGTTTATGTGCAGGTTCAGGACTGAAAACTCGTATCCGTATCCGGATCTTCAACAAAATCAAATCAATTTCTTCTCGTCACACACCCCCAACCTGTCTGTCTACCAAGTTTTGTCCAAATCCATCAATAAATTTTCACTCAAGCAACATGGTGGAAGCTGCACCATCACAATGTGACAAAATGTTGTTACAAACTCGAGTTGTGGGGCGATTATTCCACGGTAGAGCGTTCTACATGGAAAGCTTTTCTGGTTTTACATATAAAGTACGAAGAAAATGTTTCCACATTAGTAATTGTTTCCACGGTTAAACGTCCGATTAAACGAGGGAATGAAGCTCGCAAATGTTGTTTCAGTTTAGTATTTATGGAATAACTATACTATAAAACTGCAACAACAATTTTGTATTTTTTTTATTTGCCATCAAGTTATCCTGTCGGTTTTATCTTTCACGTGCATTGCTACACCTTGTATGATGAAATAAAAGTTATAACAATGTGGGTGCTGATCCGTTGTTTAATTATACAGTACCGGTGGATTATTACCTTGAACCAAACTCCATGGATATTATTTTGTCTGTTAAAAATCGAACTTACAACATGGCAATCACAACCATGGCCAGATATGACAAAGTTTAATTGTTGGGAAGGAACACAAACACTGAAATTGTCTTGAGAACTGAAAGCAGCACATTCAAGTCCCTCTCTCCCACAAAATACTCCGGGCTGTAAGTCTTATGAGAATCCAAAGGAACGCGAAGGGACCCTGGATTGGTTAGCGCCGGTAAAGCGGACTCTAGAGAGTGAATCCGCTATCCAAGTCCATGCCAAATCATGGAGAGGCAGATTGAGCAGAGGAATGCAGAGGAAGAGAGCAACTTTGATGGAGGAGACTCACTGAGGCTGCTCCCAAGTTAAAGGTGCAAGTGAGCTGAGCAAGGATGAGGTGTGGGTGAAGCTGCTATCAGTGGCTTCCTTGCTGAAACCCTGCCACTGTTCCAGCAACAGACTAGCGTTGCCCCACACCTGCACGTGTCATTTCCTGGCACCAAGCATTTCAATATGCCCTACGCCATGCTGCCATTCTGTATTTTCCCCTTCGACCTTTCTGGCATTGAGACGTCTACAAACTGCTCGTTATGGTCAAGAGTTACCAAAAGGAACAGAGCTTCTAAAGTCCACCTACTCCTTTTTGTGCATGCTCAGGTGTTTTGTGTTCTCTGTTTAAAAGCATCCGCTCTTCGATTCCTGATTATACACATTGGAAAGATTATAATATGTGCATTGTTTGGGTTACAAACAAGCCACGTGATTTTAAATAATTGAAATGCAAGTATTGAAGGTTCTGTATTGGTGATGCATTGATTATTTATTGTTGTGGTACCAAGTAGTTTATATTTTCTGGAAAAAACTATACAGTCTTCACCCATTGGATAAAGTTGATCATTGTACAGGGTAAATTTAACGATTATCTTGTTGCAATCGAGTGAGACATTTGGGACCATCAAGGCTGCAACGCATCCCTTACCAAGATGGTCGATTGGATCTCCTGGACCATGTCGCACCCTCCGCCCCAGCTTATTAACCTCCGCCATCTTCGAAGATGGACGGAGGTTACTGTTTTCACCCCTGTCTGTTTGTTTGTTTGTTTGTTTGTTTGTTTGTGAACAGTATTACAGAAAAACTCCTTGACGGATTTCGACGAAACTTGGTGGGGGGATCAGGTATGGTCCAAGGATCATGCCATTAGATTTTGGACTTGGTCCAAAGTCCAATATGGCCGCTATAGCGGCCATTTTGAAAAAAAAATTGAATTTTTTTTTTTTGCATTTCTACATGTTTTAAGTGATTTCCAACCCCCCCCCCCCCCCCAAAAAAAAAATTGTTAGAGAAAAAAAAACAGAAAATTGTGTTTTTTTTTCTCCAACAATTTTTTTTTAGAGAATGAATTGAGTATGTGGAGTACAAATTGAGTGGTGAGTACGAATGAATTGAGTATGTAAAAGTTAAAAGTAAAAGGGAAAGTTGCAAACTATAACTCTGTGAGCA
Source organism: Eptatretus burgeri (assembly GCF_056783735.1). Lineage (NCBI taxonomy): Eukaryota > Metazoa > Chordata > Myxini > Myxiniformes > Myxinidae > Eptatretus > Eptatretus burgeri. The sequence continues at coordinate 52,741,434 of NC_140974.1, forward strand.
CTGTTGACGTCAAATTGAATGAATAGGATATCAGGTTCACTTGAGTGACCTAGCAGTATTGGCGGCGGAGGTTTTGCACTCTACCAAGTGCTCCCCATGTAGTTACAATAACTGTAATAATGGCAGGTCATGGCACGTGATGAGGCAATTATCGGTGATGGTTGCTTGATGTACTACAGTTGCAGAGTTTGTTGCTCTCATCAAATGAATCCACATGGACCATGTTTTTGAAATTTATGCTTGATCTCCTACAAGAACAATAACAGACAAAAAAAGTAACTCTTCTTCCTCACCTTGTCCCAGAAGGAATATGGCTCTGGAGACATTGATGTTGATGATGACTGTGACCTTCTTTCTATGGAAAGGCGAATTGACCTCTCCCTCCATGCTCGTGGAATAGAGTTTGCTGTGAAAATGAATAGAAGAGGTTTACATGTATTTCTTTTTTACTTGTATACTTCAAGCACAAGACTTTTCCCTACTTTTAAAATCTAACATTTTTGTTATAATTTTGTAATTGATACAGCTGTCATGTTGGGCACATTGAATGCATCACAGTTAATTAAGAGTTATTGTCCACTTTTATTCCTTATCTGTTGTTGCCTTTATCGACACGACAAGGATTCTAATCCTTTGAACCCTGGTGGCCGGTTTACCAGCCGCTATTCATACCTCCATATACCCGGGTGGCCGGTTTACAGCTGCTATTCAAACCTCCATATACCCGAGCAGCCAGTTTACCAGCCGCTACTCACCATACACCCAAGTGGCTGGTTTACGGCCGCTATTCAAACCTCTATACACCCGAGCGGCCGGTTTACCAGCCGCTATTCAAACCTCCATATACCCGAGCAGCCAGTTTACCAGCCGCTACTCACCATACACCCGAGTGGCTGGTTTACGGCCGCTATTCAAACCTCCATACACCCGAGCGGCCGGTTTACCAGCCGCTATTCAAACCTCAATATACCCGAGTGGCTGGTTTACCAGCCACTATTCAAACCTCCATATACCCGAGTGGCCCGTTTACCAGCCGCTATTCAAACCTCAATATACCCGAGTGGCCGGTTTACCAGCCGCTATTCAAACCTCAATATACCCGAGTGGCCGGTTTACCAGCCACTATTCAAACCTCCATATACCTGAGCGGCCGGTTTACCAGCCACTATTCAAACCTCCATATACCCGAGTGGCCCGTTTACCAGCCACTATTCAAACCTCCATATATCCGAGTGGCCGGTTTACCAGCTACTATTCAAACCTCCATATACCCGAGTGGCCCGTTTACCAGCCGCTATTAAAACCTCCACATACCCGAGTGGCCCGTTTACCAGCCACTATTCAAACCTCCATATACCCGAGTGGCCTGTTTACCAGCCACTATTCAAACCTCCATATACCCGAGTGGCCCGTTTACCAGCCACTATTCAAACCTCCATATACCCGAGTGGCCCGTTTACCAGCCACTATTCAAACCTCCATATACCCGAGTGGCCCGTTTACCAGCCACTATTCAAACCTCCATATACCTGAGCGGCCGGTTTACCAGCCACTATTCAAACCTCCATATACCCGAGTGGCCCGTTTACCAGCCGCTATTCAAACCTCCATATACCCGAGCGGCCGGTTTACCAGCTACTATTCAAACCTCCATATACCCGAGTGGCCCGTTTACCAGCCGCTATTAAAACCTCCATATACCCGAGTGGCCCGTTTACCAGCCACTATTCAAACCTCCATCTACCCGAGTGGCCGGTTTACCAGCCGCTATTCAAACCTCCATATACCCGAGTGGCCCGTTTACCAGCCGCTATTCAAACCTCCATATACCCGAGTGGCCCGTTTACCAGCCACTATTCAAACCTCCATATACCCGAGTGGCCTGTTTACCAGCCACTATTCAAACCTCCATATACCCGAGTGGCTGGTTTACCAGCCTCAATTCAAACCTCCATATACCCGAGTGGCCGGTTTACCAGCCGCTATTGAAACCTCCATATACCCGAGTGGCCCGTTTACCAGCCGCTATTCAAACCTCCATATACCCTCATGGCCCGTTTACCAGCCACTATTCAAACCTCCATATACCCGAGTGGCTGGTTTACCAGCCTCAATTCAAACCTCCATATACCCGAGTGGCTGGTTTACCAGCCACTATTCAAACCTCCATATACCCGAGTGGCCGGTTTACCAGCCGCTATTGAAACCTCCATCTACCCGAGTAGCTGGTTTACCAGCCACTATTCAAACCTCCATATACCCAAGTGGCTGGTTTACCAGCCGCTATTCAAACTTCCATATACCCGAGTGGCTGGTTTACCAGCCGCTATTGAAACCTCCATCTACCCGAGTAGCTGGTTTACCAGCCACTATTCAAACCTCCATATACCCAAGTGGCTGGTTTACCAGCCGCTATTCAAACTTCCATATACTTGAGTAGCCGGATTTTTCTCCAGGGGGCCCAGGCTGGGGGAGCCAAAAGTCCAAGGAGCTCTGGGTTCAAAGGGTTCAAGATAAGGTTCAATACCATGACAGTTAAGCAAGGGAAATGAAACAAAACAGCATTTGGTTTAATGCAGTTCCAAATCTATTAGCACTCTCATGATCACAATCAACCACAATAGAAATGTTCCTTATTGTTCCCACTTGTCCTATTCTTCAACATTTCACCATTACCAACAAAATTACAATTACTATGAGAAAAGCCTTTCTGTAAATGTAATCACCGGAAGACAACAATAACAGCCCCCTTTGAATTGCTGCATCGCATCCAAGGTCACCCGAGGATGTGAGCAAGCGAACCCGAGAATATAATATTCCAATGAACTCCAGATAATGGTTATTCTGTGACATATCACCCACCTTATATTGAACGATAAAATTACTGTAAATCCAAGTTAGAATCTCGAACCAGCTGATGAGCCTCGGAAGTGGATTTTTGAAATCTTACCAAAGCACTACAACTTTGTCTCCAGTTGGTGTATGGAGGAGACCTGTTACCTTCCTGTTAGATTGCTCGTGAGAGCAACAGGAGAATTTTGCATTGAATGGGCTGCATTCGATGTCTCCTTATACTGTAAGATAATTCTCTGCGTAGATTGCTGTGGAAAATGTAGTGGGGCAACTTAGCATAACAATTGTGCATTTTGTTAGGAAAGCACCAAATTTGGCACACTAGTAGCCGATCATATTATGAACAGATTTGGATATTGGGCCATCTCAAAATTTTTGATGGCAGTGGAAAATGGCTGCCACAGCCATCAGCGGCTGAATTTGAGATGGCCCAATATCCAAATCTGTTCATAATATGTTAGGCTACTAGTGTGCCAAATTTGGTGCTTTCCTAACAAAATGCACAATTGTTATGCTATATTTAGCTAAGTTGCCCCACTAATGTGCTCATTGCCAAATCTCTACCTGTGTTTATTTAGTGTTAATGAAGCAAATCGTGGCCTTTAATCGATGGTGAGGTTGGGTGTATCTGTGGAGTTCTTTCCACAAGTGCTTGAGAGTTACTTCAAACAGTATGATTGATCCTCTAATTTAATAGTTATGAACCTAAAAACCGGCTTAACAAAAATTTACAAATACCACAATCAGAAACTGGTAGGGTGAGGTTGGCAACATACTTTGTCCAAGTGAAATGATTAGGTTTTTATAAATCCTCCTGCATGTAGACATGTCCTCGTTCATCTGCTCGTAGTGCCACGTCTGTAATATGCCAGTTTCGCTCCTGCTCTCCAAAAGCTTGTTGTAGAGTTTCTCCACCTTGTCCATGACCTCCTGGAGGTCGTTGTGATTCTGTTGTTCAACCTGTGCACAGAGATTGAGTGGAATCTCCATATCCTGCTGTCCAAATTCTGCCTTTCACAGAAAAAGAAACTTTGTACATGTCTCACATCAGCCAAAATTAAAACTCATTGAGAAAAAGTTGAAACATTGACAAAATCAATCATTTCACTTTACACAAGGATAGACAAAGGACTTTTAACACTGGAGGAGGACATTTGGGCCATCTTGTGTATGATCTGTCAACACCACGTGAAACCAATCTATCAGTTTGGTGACTTAATATCACTGTGGGGGCAGGGGGTAACAAGGAGGAACCTACAGGGACTGTGTGTGTGTGTGTGTGTGTGTGTGTGTGTGTGTGTGTGTGTGTGTGTGTGTGTGTGTGTGTGTGCACATATGTTGACACCACGTGAATCGATGTACCGAGGTTGTGGATCCGCAATTTGCAGAGGTAGGATGGAAGCCTTGAGGAAGAAAGACATATTCCAAGAGTTTGACCAGTTTGTAATCTTGTCAAGGTCTGAAGAGAGGGTTGAAGGATGAGGGATGTTGCAGCAGAGGGTGGACACATCAGCAAATAGATAAATGAGGTTTTACAGAGAGTCAAATATTGTTGATGAAGATAAAGAAAAGGACTGGACCCAGAACACTGCCTTGGGGCACTCCAGTCTTTACAGGGAGAGTAGATGAAAGGATTCCATTGAGAGCCACACGTTGGCTATGAAAGAAGAAGAAGTCAGTAGGCCTTGGGGACTATATAAATGTATGTCAAGAGACGGCCCAGATCTAATGTCTGACATTGAGGGCCTCCATCCATTGTTCGAAGAGTCAGAGCAGCATGTCCAAGGTGATCTGAGATGAGGCCATTGGGGAAAAGGATAGATTTCATATCAACTGCGATGATGGATTCCATGACCTTGCTGATGAGTGGAAGTAATCTAATAGGTCTGTAGTTGAAGGGATTGCTTTTTGCACTTTTTTATGTAATGTAGTGATGTTGGCAGATTTCCTCGGAGATGGGAGATGACCTATGGCAAATTATGCGGTGAAAAGAGCATAAAGAGGCTTGGAAGGAACAGCAGAGCAGGTTTTTGGACACGTAAGCTGATGCCATCCTGTCCAGTTGAAGAATCAGAGTCGAAGGTTGCAAGAAACTTATCCACCTTCTCAAGTGCTAAAGACACAGAGTCCAGGAGCAGTTGAGTGTAACTGGGTAGTGTGGTTTCAGAGAGCGAGGAGTTAGGGATGGAAGATTTGGAAGCAAACACAGCATTGAGGCATTCGGCCTTCTCATGAGTGGAGTCAGCTGTGGTGCCATTTGAAGAGAGGGAAGCGATGAAAGAGTAGCATACACCAGAAACAAACTTATCAAGGTACCACCAGGTTTTAGAGGAGGGAGACAAGTTTGAAAGTTTATTCTTGAGGTTTGACAGATGCTTTCTGGCTCTCCTGAAAGTAAACACGTACTCGTTGCGAGCTTTGTGGAATGTACTGAGATGACCTTCCGTCCGATTAGCCTTCCATGAAGACAAAGCAAGTTGTTTCAGAGCAACTATCTCACCACAGGAATCAGTGTATCATAGGTGGGAAGAGGAGTAGGATAATTGAGGACAAGATGGGGTGAATCTGTGCATGAGAGAGCAGGTTTCTGTGGAAGAATTCCCAAATTGGGTTAACATCAGGGGCAGTAGATGTGGGAGACCAGTCTAGAAGTGAGATGATTGCTTGCAGTCCCTGCCAATCCACCTGAGTGAACTACCAGACTCTCCAGCATTGAAGTAGCTCTCTGAGAATCGCCAGAGAGATGATGATTCTCACATGCACAATGATCAGATGAACCAAATGGAGCAGTTGAAGAGCAGGTGACATTTGCAGTTAACTTTATCATCACCAAGTCCAGAAAGGAGGATTTGATATTGGGAGAAATTCAGGTCAGAAAATTCACAGATTGAGTCAGTCCCATGGAGTTTAAAAAAAGTCCTTTGCTGAAATGCCATGGCTGGTGAGAGAGGTACCAACACCCAGCCAAGTTGCATGGTGACAATTGAAATCACCGCATATGAGGAAGAGAGTGTTGGGATGAGTGGATAAAAGTTGGTCCATGTTGTCTGAGACAGATGAAGATGGAGTCGTCACTGAATGGAGGATGCACATACAAGACAGACAGACAAGAGTCTGGAGGCGAGGTGAAGTCAGAGCCAAAGGTACTTTTAGGGTTTGGGAGGTGTAATGTCAGTCCAAGGGAAGTGAGAAATTGAATTCTTCATGTAAAGTGCAATTCTGCCACCTGAGCAGGGTTCAGATCTGCCATTCTCCAGTAACTCCAGGATTCACAGGTAACCCCCTTCTGGTTAAACTTCCAAAATCCAGGCTGACTGCCACCTCAACTTTTTAATTCCTCATTTCTCCCATCCACAGGATGTAACCACCTTCCAGAGGCCACTCTTTCCCACTCTTCGCTCCAAAGCTTCAATTAGGCATTATACTGCTACCTCCTATCATCCCCTATCCTGACCCATTATCTTTATTACCCCCATTAACCGCTCCTAACTCTTGCTTGCTGGTTGCTAACTCCTAACCCCCCCCCCCCATGTTCAACCACTCTGGTCTCTTTCTACATGTAGGTTTATACCTCACTGGAACATACATACCCTTTGCACTTAACATTTGCTGCTTGATGGTTTTCCATTTCTCTGATACCGATTGCCCTCCTGTTAGTTTGTCCCAATCTAGAGCACCTATCTATGTCTTTCTACCCTCAAAGTTTGCCTTCTTGAAATCGAATTATCTTATTTTCCTATCCTGAACTCCAACTCTTAACAGAATACTATGAAACACTATGTTATGCTCACTTGTCCATAAATTCACTCTTACCTCCACCTCCTCCACCATATCGGGTTCATTTCTGAAAAAGAGGTGTAAAACTACACTCCCCCTCCTGGCCTTATCTACAAACTTGTTTGAAAAGAAATCCTGGACTACATCTCAGAAATCCTCATTTACCCTTTCCCTGTTTCTTGATCCAATCTATCCCTGGCAAATTAAAATCCTCCATAATCAATACTCTTCCCTAATATCACCCGCCCTTCCAAATTAATCATGAACCCTTCTTTCCTGTTCTTCCCTCGCACCTGGAGCCATATAAAAGCATCCTTTGAGCCTCTTACTATACTCCAATCTCTAATGTTTATTCACAAAGATGGCTCGTATTGGCCTGTCCGTAGGTTGGTCACAATTCGGATGTTCTAATGTGGTAATGATGATTGGACTGAAATAATCAGTTGAGGTAATCATCACAGTTTGACATCTAACAGGTGCATTCCCATATTAATTGCAGATAAAGATGTATGAAATGACCAGAAGCTGTACCTCTTCAATGGTCCACGACATAACTCGGCTCATTCTTTCTTGTAGAAGATACCATAATTGTATGATATTGAGGTCGGCAGAGCATTTAATCCAATAGATCTTGGTCTCCGTTAGCATTTCCTGAATCCTGCGGAAGTATGGGAAAAAAAAGAAGACATTCCCAGGTGATTGCCGGAAATCTCAAAGCAGCATAATCGGAAAACAACAACAACACCAACCTCATAGGAAATGCCTGTGCTTAGTCAAACAGACCTTATCAACACATGATTTTGTTCTTAACGTCAAGGCTTATAAAAAGTTTAACAAGACCACAGACAGATATATAAAATGACAAATATAATTGTCTTTTGTTTTATTTAAGGATGAATAAAGGAAAACAAAAAATCCAACATTTTCAGCACTAGTAGGCACTCCCACCCTCTGGGCAGGAGTACCCTTCTCGGCCCACCTTTGCTGGGCAATGTGCTGAGGCACGGTCTTGAAAATGCACCTTATAATTTTTGAAAGAAATTTTATCGATCACAACATATCATTCTCCATATCACAAGATGAAGGGATCATACTCCATATCATAAGGTATAGCCTGTGTAACCAACTTCCACATTCTCTTCAATCCTATTTTTCTCTCCAGGTCTTTGCCCACCATCTCAGATCGTCCCCAATCCAAAACTATGATCTTTTCTACCCTCATCAACCTACCCCAATCCATCCTCACAAATTTCCAGTTTTCCTTCTTTGGAATTTTTTCTGTATCCATCTTCTCCTGCCCCGTTCCTCCCCGTACCCATTGTTTGTCCAAGTCTCCCTCTATCTTGGATTTCCACTCTGCTGTTGGTGTTTTCTTCCCTCTCTCTACTGTTCCTTGTGCGTCCTATTATGTCCTGATATGTTCATTGTGCTAGCTCTTCCACGAGCCTCGACTTTGTGTACAAAGAAAAAGATTTGTAATACCGGCTACTACGAAAGGTGGCACTATTTCAACCACACGTCAATTTTGGAGTTTCGGTGACATCCATGTTTGCTCCATTATAGCAATGATTTTGAAATTTGAAAGCACAGTCACATCGTCTGCCTTCACTGAGTAGATAGATGTGTATTACTACACACTTCAGCTATGTTCCATGTACGAGTACACACCATGTTTCCTTTAGTTGTGTACGTACTGTGTACGTTTATTTCTGAGTTTTATTCCCAGTGCATGATGTGTGCGTGTCTTTCATCTCCAGATCTTGACCCGTCACGTGCCCTTGTCTGACATTTTGAGTGTGCTGATACATGCTTGCCCCATGTTATGTGCTTGAGTTCTTCACTGTGTGCTTGCTTTATGATCACACCTTCATTTTGTTGTCTTGCTGTGTACCAACAGTATTAAAGGGAAATCTTTATCATTGTTCTGGTTTAAGAGGCCCACATGTGCACGTACTGTATATTAGAGTTTTAAATCCTAACCCCTTCAATATATAAAGAAGAAAGTTTATTTGTTTGTGTGTTTGTTTGTTTGTTCATTTATGCATTTGGACCCTGAAGGAACCAGTGCAACCAAACTTTGCAAGGCATGCTCTTTCATCCAGAGGAAGGTCGAGGACTATGTTTGGATAAAAATAAATGAATAAATAAAAACAGAAAATTGGTCTTCAGGCCTCGAGTGAGTATGTTCTTAAACACTGCCTGGGATTTTCCTGGGAGCGATCGAGCAATATGTTTTGTGAAGATTGTATGTTGAGGTTTTATGTAGTGATTTGTTGTATTCAAAAATTTTTTTTAACAAAAATGAGTTAAAAGAAGTGAAAGCTGTCCAAGTGCATTTTGCAACGCCCAAGATTGGTAATTCATGTGAAAGCACAAGGCCAACATTCCCAAATTTGTCATGCAGGAAATCTTTAAACACATATTCCATTGAATCTCCCCTGCCAATGCCGGGTACTTCAGCTTGTAGGACATATACCTCGTGTCTTAATCCTTCCTCAAGGATTACACATAATCCAGAAAAAAAAAACACTGATCATCGCAGGTGAAATCAAATTTGTATATTTTCTGAATAAATCACTCACACATGCAAGTACACAGTAAAATCCACAAGAATAAAAACTTATAAAACTAGAACAGCACTTGGTAGAGTGCATACCCCCCCCCCCAGGCTGAACAGTTTACATTTTGTATCCCACTGATAGGCCGGATCTGGATCCAGACTTTAACCAAAATATAATCAGCTTGGTCTTGCCACCGAACCAACTCATCCACCAAGTTTTGTCAATTCATCCACAAGTTTTCAAATATCATGCTACACATCGTTTTTGGCCCGACTGTATCTCACAACGGTAAAAAAAAAGATCATTAAAAATTTTTTATATATATATCTCGATCCAGATTTGGATGTTCACCAAACTAAATTTCAATCAATTCTTTCTTATCACACACACACCTGTCCACCAAGTTTTGGCATAACTCATCCACAACTTTTTGAAATATCGTGCTGGATATCGTTTTTGGCTCTATCTCTCAATGATGAAGAATCACTTGAAAAATTCTCATCTGGATTCGGATCTTCACCAAAATCGAATCAATTCGTCCTGTTCACACATACACACACAACCTGTCCACCAAGTTTCGTTTGAATCTATCCACAATGTTTTGAGATATCCTGCTCACAGATAAACAAATAAGAAAAAGACGGCGTGCAGAGCACGATACTTGCAAAATCCACCCCCTCTCCGAACGTTGCCATGGATACATCAAATTGTCCGTTTCATCAAGATTAAAATTGACAATCTTAATCAAAGTTCAGGTCAATCGGACTAAAATTAATTTTTCAGATTGAAATTGATGATTTTAGAAGTTTGACCTTGAGTTGACCTTTGACCTTTTGATCTCAAAAATAGTTTGCTTTCCCAATTCAGTGATAGACGATGCAAATCCTGTTCAACTTTCAAATTAATAGGATGTCAATTGACTATTTTTCAGTTGAAAATTGATGACTTTCGATGTTTGCCTTTGAGTTGACCTTGACCTTTTGGTCTCAAAAAATAGTTGATTTCCCAATTCAGTAATGCACTATGCAATTGCTGTTTCATTTTCAAGTCAATCAGATGAAAATTGATGATTTTTCAGATAAAAATTGATGATTTTTCAGATATAAATTGATGATTTTAGAAGTTCGACTTTTGACCTTTTGACCTCAAATCGTTGGTTTCCCAATTCAGTGATAGACAATGCTTTCAACTTTCAAGTCAATCAGATGAAAAATGACGACTTTAGAAATTCGACTTCAAGATGACCTTTGACATTTGACCTCAAAATCAATCGGCTTCTCAGTTGAGACTACCTCTATAACTTGGTAAAGGTTCATGATGATTGGTTTCGAATTGTGACCTGTAGGCGATTGACAAACAGACAGACAAACAAGCAAGAAAACACATCGTACAGAGCATGGCACTTCAAAAATCCAGAAAACAAATCTGACCTTAACAATAATGGGTGGTTGAATTCAATGACCAAATATGCAACTTTTCTTCAAATTTCAAGTCAATTGGATGAAAATTGACAATTTTAGAAAGTTGGCCTATGTTGACGTTTTCACCGAAAAAAAACAAACAAACAAAAAAAAAACAATAGGCTTCTTGCCAATGACAAACTCTACCATGTGGTGAAGTTTCGTGAAGATTGGTTTAAAATTGTTACCTGTAGGCAAATTGACAAACAAACAGACAGACAGAATAACAAAATGGACGAACAAATATACTTGAAAAATTTTTGATTTTGCAAGGAACAAACAGGAGTGAAAACTTAATCTCCATCCACCTTTGGTGGCAGAGGTAATAAAATAAAACTCAACTTCTTGGTGTTCGGAGATACTTCTTCATTCCACTTCTTTCACTAAGAAATTGCTATTACCACGACACATGCACACACTAAGAGTCAAATTAGCAAACTACCAACAAGTTATCATTACTGTTGGTCCATTGGTGGAACTACAGTATATTTTATGTTATTTTCACATAAAGTGAAAAATAGAAAGTTCAGACTACATTTTGAGTGATATTGCTCCTGCTTGGAAAATCCATTTGTCCATTTCTCCTGGTGATGAAAGACCTATCCATCCATCCATTGGGACCGTAATCTGGACAGAGTGTTGGTGCTGCCAAAGCAGTCTCCTGGGCTATTGGGCACAATCCTGGACGGGTCACCACTCTGACACAGGATATTCGAATGGCTCAATCATCCCAGCAAGCTGGTACTCATTTTGCTGACCTCAGAAGGATGACAGGCTGAGGCAACCCCACCTGGTATTAGTTCAAATGCCGAGCAGGATTTCAACTCGGGACCAGAGGATCCCAAGCCCACCAACCTATCCATTAAGCCAACACCAGGCATAAAGGCCTATCACCTGTTGGAAATGTTGATAGCATGTTTGTTTGGTGGTAGGATGATGTAGCAGACAGAGGGAACGATGATCTCCACCCCACCGGGAAGAAGGACCAACCAGGACACCCGATGTTTGTTGTCTTTGAGGAGGTATACATGCTCTCTCTGGCACACCAGCATCTGCAGCAGGAAGGGACAAGTACAGAAGGATATATTTCCATGCCTTGGTGGATGTCTTCTCAAAGATTAGCAGAATAAATCAAGGGGTGCCAAATCATAAATATGAGACTTTCAAAATGATATAATCCACCCCAGAATGTTTGGCGCACATGCACAGAAACCCCTAAAACAGCCATCATCAGGGCATATTAACGTATATTGTGTGTGCGAGATAAGGATAGTTCCCTTCAATGGCTCACAAAGCTTCTAAAAGAAGCCGAAAATTCTTGTAAAAGTACCAGACAGCAAGGGGCATGCCTCTGCACTACAAAAGGGTTGGAGAACTTTCTCAGCTCGCCAAAAGGGCTGAGATCTTACAGCTGCCCATACAGCAGACTCCCAACAAAGTTGATCGGTGCAAAGCCTGAACTGTGGACAAGCACATGCTACCCAAACCCTCAAACATTGCTGCCAGTGAGTGGACTTCGAACCTTGCAGGAGTGCCTCCTGTGAACATGGCACGCTTGCTGATATATTTAATGGATGTCTGCAAATGGAAAGACGATGCCGTGCTTCATCTATCTTCTATGTATTACTAAAACTCTCATCATGTATGTATGTATGTATGTATGTCTTTCCATTTGCAGACATCCATTAAATATATCAGCAAGCGTGCCATGTTCACAGGAGGCACTCCTGCAAGGTTCGAAGTCCACTCACTGGCAGCAATGTTTGAGGGTTTTGGTAGCATGTGCTTGTCCACAGTTCAGGCTTTGCACCGATCAACTTTGTTCAACTTTGTTTGGGTGCTAAATGTATGTATGTTCCCAAAATACAGCCAAAATGATACACGGTAGCACAAAAATATTAGGGCCACCTTACTCACCATTCTCCTGCGGTGTGCAGTATCAAGTTTCGTTCAAATCGAGCAACGAAAAAATTATTTAAAAATCAATTCCCGATTCAGTCAAGTACTCTTGGGGAGAATTTGATCAATACAAACAACCTCAGCGGTATAGTTCGCTGGAGCTATCTATTTTTTTTCTTGAAATGATTGATTTAAAAATCTCAAACATCTAGTACAGACAGACAAAGAACGATTTATTTTTCAGCATAAAATAAACATCACCATTTTGATCTAATACTTCCATGTTCATTAAGAAATAAAATTGTGTTTTGAAGATTCCACACAATAATTTATTCGACTTTCGTTTCTCCGTTTTTTTCACATTGACACGCAATATCAAGTTTCGTTCAAATCGGGCAACGAAAAAAATTATTAAAAAATCAATTCCCAAATTCAGTCAAGTACTCTTCGGGATTATTTGATTAATGCAAACAACCTCAGCAGTATAGTTCGCTGGAGCTTTCTTTTTTCTTTTTTTTTTAAATGTTTTTTTTTTTTACAAAAACCGCTGTCACAACAGGAACCCAACAGGTTCACGGGTCATCTATTTACCAATAAATGTGTCATTACTAACAGCTACCAACTCTTCGACAAAGAACATCTTCATGACGTGAAAATACACAAAGCTTGTGCCAGCAAAAATGATACATTTTTGCATCTATAGCTCAAAGGAGAAGTTATTTTAGGAAATAACTATCTGAGGACCTGGATGTTGGTATGCATTCGTCGGATCGGATTCTGAAATCCGTAACAGTGTGTGTGTGTGTGTGTGTGTGTGTGTGTGTGTGTGTGTGTGTGTGTGTGTGTGTGTGTGTGTGTGTGTGTGTGTGTGTGTGTGTGTGTGTGTGTGTGTGTGTGTGTGTGTGTGTGTGTTATATCCACTGCCACCACTTGCTTTCATTAAAACAGGAAATGGTAGGAACTCAAAATGGTAGTAATACTCAACACCTCATCCACAGATCTCAAATTTGATATATTTTCTTGCTTCTGATTTGCATCCAGTAACATATCAATTTGCCCGTTTTGAAATTGCTACTCCTTTGTTTAAATGCTGAAAATTATGTTAAAAAGATGAGTTACAGATTTCACCCCAGCAACAGCAGGTTAAACTGGAAGGGCATTCGGTAGAGCGCATACCTCCACCACGTAATGCCTGATCCACGAGAACATATCGGGCCCATTAGATTTTTGAAATATCATGCTATACAGTACTATATCGTTTTTGGCCCTATCTCTCAATGGGGAAGAATCACTTTTAAAATTAAATAATTCTCATATCCAGATCCAGATTCGGATCTTCACCAAAATCGAATCAGTTCATCCTTGCCACACATACAACATGTCCACCAAGTTTCATCCTGATCCGTCCCTAACTTTTCAGATATCCTGTGCATAAACAGACAAACAAACAGACAAGCCGGTAGGCGGACATGGGTAGTCGACTACCCAAGAGAACCTGATGCGTGGGCCCTTTCGATGGGGAATGACCTGAGGATTAAGCTCAAGAAAATTTATGATTCTTGCTTCAAGGGTTAATGCTGCAGATTGTTTTTTCGTTAAAATACCCCCACATTTAGAGGTTTTTCAGCCGTTGCTAGGAAACGGAGGGGTCCATAGCAACGGTTCTTTCTCACACATAACTAGGACATACCAATAACCTACCATACCAGTTTCATGGATATCTGACTCATCGTCTCTGATAAAAACGAACTTCGTTTTTTTATTGTTTTCGACCAGGGTTCATTCAAAGTCTATCTTCTCCGACAGTTTTCATAGGATCCGGCTGGAAATTTTTGACAATATGGCTGAATGTACTGCCCACAGTCGCTTGGGGCCCGATTTTTGATTTTCGAAAAAATTAATTTTTTATGATTTTTCAAAAATTTCAAAGTCCCGTTGCTTGGCAACGGTGGTGTCCATAGCAACAGTTCTCATTTGCACACAACTAGGTGATGGTATGAACCTACCAGTCAAGTTTCATCAAAATCAGTTGACTCCTCTGGCCTCCAGAGCTGTCCATTACATACATACAGACAGACGGAAAACCTGAGAATAACGGTAGTCTAGCGACCACCCAACAGAAAGGGGTGAAAACATAACCTCCTTCACCCTCGGTGGTGGAGGAAAAAAAGCCCCATCCATCGGAAATGTGTCTCTGAAAACGCACACACAGCACATGCGCAAAGACCTCATTAGCATTCAGACGTCATTTTGAAAGTCTCATATTGTGTGCTTACTCCATTCAGCGTGTAATCACAGACAGCTTTTAATGGCAGTAAGGAAGTGATCAAGTTGTCTGGACATCTCGGTTTCAGCTGCACAATCTCTGTGGACTTGTTTGAAAGGCTTTGCACGATGACTTCCATCTCCTCAATCCGCTCCTGTATACCCTGTGTGGCAAGCACTGAACATTAATTCTAATCATGACCAATCCAGAGGAAAGCAATAAAATGCAAATGAGGAGGAGGAGGAGGAGGAGGAGATAGGACTGTAAATTGAAGGCAACCACAATATCGAGTCGTGGGATGGGAGGTCTCACTGCTCACGAGAATATCGCACCTGGATCTGTTTGCGCAAAGTCTTGTGAGGACCGGGTGGGTGGACCATCATCATCTTGATGAGTTTGTGCAGTTCTCTGAGCACTTTTTCTGCAGCATGTGCATCTCGAAAAAACTGCCACCAGTCACAGAGAGCATGGAGGTGATCATTGAGGTGAAATGGGATAGTACTCAGAGAAAAAGAGGACATTCATTTAAATAATTAATTTCCAATTGATCTGTGTATGCATTCAAAAAGCAGATATCAATGAGACATTTCACTCACTTAGTTCTGAGCCATTGTTGATGGAAGATCATGATATTGTGTAGTTTTTGCAATATTATGATCCTTATAAAGTTTTTCTTATTTGTTATTTTCCATCAAACCCACTGGTAGTTTCACACCTCTGCATTGTTAGCTTGTTACAACAGGAGTTATGTTTATCATTGTTCATCCCTTCCATGATCCTACATCCATGTTTCTTATAAAGTGACATGAAACCCAAGCATGCTAATTACACCTGATAAGCATTACACCTGTTGTAAGCTGTTTGCAGAATCCATTATATATATATATATATATATATTTATATATATATATATATATATATATATATATATATATATATATATATATATATATATATATATATATATATATATATATATATATTCTGTCACCTCAGTTTCATCCTTCATTGCTTGTCACTATATCAGTGGAAATCCATTCCTATTCATCATCAGTCACTGTTGGCTGCTAACAAGTCCCTACCAATTGTAGTCCATGAGCCAGACCAAAATTTGGTACCAAATTGCGGGATAAACCGAGACACCATTTTTTGAGTAGGTTATAACCGCCAGTTTAAGAATCCGCTTACTTGCCATTTCAAAAGCGTAGCTTTCTTGGGGAAATCCCCTAGGGGTGCTTTGAGGGGACAAAATACTGATTTTCTTTCTTTTGCATATTTTGCAACTAGATGCAATGGACTATCATCCTAAATCAAGTTGGAGGATATATATATATATATATATATATATATATATATATATATATATATATATATATATATATATATATAATGTAAAAGGTAAAATTTTGACAAATTGTTTCAATCTTTTAGCTTAAATGAATAGAAATTACAAATTTCAAATGCGATTTTCGAAAAAAATTCTATTTTTTCCAGCATAATCAAAACCTGACGGATGTTGACCCATGCTATGAATACTGGTCGTCTGTGAGAGTCGTGAGACATTGTATAGGTGTCGTTGCTGATCATCAAAATCAGTTGGAAATCCAAAATGGCGTCCAAGATGGTCACCAGAACTACATCATTGAGGTATGGATAATCTTCTTTTGTGTTTCGTCTCCAATGAATTTGGGTTCGAAGATGAGTATGGAATTTTTTCGAATGATGTATCCATTTTACTTTTTTCTCAAGACTAAATTTGGCATTATTTTTCAGGTGCACGCAGAGTATGAACAGCATAAAAATGGACCTGACAAGCTCCCAACCTGCAAAGAGGCACAAGCCTGATTGTAGTGTTTGCATTCTTTGTGAAAAGGAAGTTGCAGTCGAAAAATTAACTGGACCAAAAGACTTATCTTCATGGTTAACATTGCTTAATGCTGCAAAAATACGTAATTATGAACCTGTTTTGCAGTTTTCCGATTCTATAGAACAAGTACCAGAATCTATCAGATACGAAACACCTTGCCGAAATCGTTTTACTAACAAAAAAGACCTTGAGACTCAACGTGCATGTCAATGTGGAAGTGTTTTGCCGCAGTCCATGATAACAGAACCAACTCGAGCTCGAAGACGATCTACGGATGTTTCTGAACGGGTTTACCCCATCAAATGTATATTTTGCGACTGGGAGTCAAAATATGCAAAGGGGCGGTCACGTGAAAAACTCGTTAAATGCTGCGAATTGCGGGTGGATGAAACATTGCGGTCAGTTGCGGTGCGAAATATTGCAATGCCCGGCAGAACAGGAAAAAGTTGCGAAATCGACAATAGAATTTTGGCCTTGACATCCAGGGAAATAGTCGCTGCGGAGGCTCACTACCACCATTCCTGTTATAAATACTACACAAGGATGAGACCTGAAAAACCAACTCAGGAGACGGACAATGTCGAGGAGGCAGCATACAAGGCTGCAGAGTCGGATGGTTATGAACAATTGTTTGATTATATCCGAACATTGCTTCTTGATAATCCCTCCATTGTGCCCTGATCTCAACTCACCTTAAAACTTGAAGAATACATGCATACCCTCGGTATAGCCATCGACAAAAAAGCACATATGCCGTGTCCTTGAGACAAAGTTCGGGTCTACTCTTCAGTTCATAGTGAACTACAATAACAGGGTACTGGTGACGTCCAATGCCCTTACCAAGGAAACACTTGCCAAGGAAAATTTTGGCATGAAAGAACAGTTGCGGTTACTTTTAGCTGATCCTTCTGATTCCAAGGGGGACATTTCAAGAATTGCTGCGCATCTCCGGAATCATATCAAAGATGCACAGACCCTGCAGCAATGGCCCATGCATCCACAAGAACTGACACAGGACTCAATTCTGATACCCCAGTCACTTGAACTATTCCTCACCGTCTTGCTAACTGGGCATTCAGACACCCAAAAATGTAGTTCCCGTAGCTATAGGATTACACACTCCCTTGCTCAGGATATAGTTTATCATGTGAGCACTGGCCGAAACAAGCAACCAAAACACATTCTCTTGCCATGGGCTGTAAAGTCCATTACAGGAAATACAGAAACAATTCGATTGCTAAATCGTCTGGGACATGGTATATCATATACAAAACTTGAAGAATTGGAGACTGCCTTGTGTTTGGAGAAGCTATGGATGGAGGAACACAGTGGCACAGCCTTGCCATCCGGTATTTTCCCCCATGTCCCAACAGTCCTTGCTTTTGATAATATCGATCGGTTGGAAGAGACCTTAAACGGAGCTGGAACATCTCATCGCGTAAATGGTATCATTGTGCAGCCTAGAGTGATTGGACCTCTACCTCCTCCAAGACGAGAAAACCTTCCCAGAGAGAGGAAGAGAACTTTGCCAACACAGAACGTTGTCATGCCACCTTACTACACGAGCCAGAGAAAGAGTCCACCAGCAGTGTCCCTAGGAGAGCCGACAGTTCTTGAAGATAGTGCTTCAGTGTTGGCTCGAGAAAAAAACCTAGTTTGGTCGCTTTTGCGACAACAACAACCTACAGGCCAAACGATAAGTGCCTGGACCGGCTTCAATATTGTGACTCGCCAGGACATCCCTTCAATCACAAAGGATACGATCGGGTACCTCCCAACAATTAATGCACCTGCAACAAATATGTCTACGGTGCATCAAGTACTGGTTAAAGCCATGAGTTCCATGAATTCATTGCAACTCTCCGAGATAGTTTGTGTTTTTGATCAGGCACTCTACGCCAAAGTGGCCAAGATTGTGTGGAATGACCAGGCTCGATTCAGTCCAATCATTCTTCGGATGGCAACATTCCATACTATGTGTAACCTGCTTTCAATACTCGGCAAGTGCTTTGGAGATGCAGGGCTTCGTGATCTAGCTGTAGAAAACAACATTATCGCGGAAGGTTCAATATTGAAAGTTCTTGATGGTAGACACTACAACAGAGGAGTCCGTCTTCATAAGATTGTGTATGAGGGTCTACTCAGGTTGTTATGGCAGGGTTTCTTCTCAGAGATAGAATCCCGACAAAGCCTCAGAGATGTTCTTGACGTCGCACTCCAAGAGTTGGGCGCCATTTCCAGTAATCCAGATAGTGAAACAATGCAAAAATTGCTGTCACATCAACCAACAGTTCACATTCTGAACCTGTTTTCTCAGTATTGTGACGAAATGCGGAACGAGAGAGGACCAATGGCTGCGTTCTGGATGACATATGTCGACATTGTTGAAATCCTGCTAGCCATGATTCGCGCTTCACGCGAGGGCAACTGGTCCCTCCACCTTCATTCAGTAAGGTCACTGCTACCCTGGTGTTTCGCTTATGATAAAGTGAATTATGCGAGGTATTTGTCAGTGTATCTCGCACAGATGTCGAGGCTGGTGTATGACCATCCAGAGATATACAAACAGATGATGGATGGAGGATTCTCTGTGCAGCTGAGTGACAATAACCCTTTTGGTCGTGTACCAGTGGATCAGACGCTTGAGGAGACCATAAATAAGGACACTCAGACGGCAGGGGGAACCAAGTGATTCAGTTTGAATACATCTGCAGTGGCAAGATTTAAGCCTGGTGTTGGCGCAGTGGTAAGGGCAGTGGCTTGGGACCCAAGAGGTCCTGAGTTCAAGCCCCGTTGGGACACTGAATTAATATATGTATGTATATGTATATATATATATATATATATGTATAATGTGTATATATATATATATATATATATATATATATATAATATATAAATATATATAAACCAAGTCGAAAACACCAGGGGGTTGACTCAGCCTGCCATCCTTCCGAGGTCGGCGAAATGAGCACCAGTTGTACTGGGCCCGGTGTATGCCCCGGTTAGAATAGGTGTACCATATCCCTGTGTGTCGTAAGAGGCGACCAGGGTTGCGTCAGGAAGGGCATCCGGCGTAAAAACCTATGCCAAATCATTATGCGGACAACAAAACGAGAGCGAAATGGAGACAGTCGGTCCGCTGTGGCGACCCCTAACGGGAGCAAGCCGAAAGAGGAAGAAGAAGACATCTGCAGTGGCAAGATATTACCTTAGCGCAGAGTTCCGTAGCGTGATGTTAAGGCAAATCCGACAGTTGACAGACGGGGATGAAGGAGAAAGAAAAGTGAGCCACCCAGACCTTGGAAATCGTAGAATGCAAAAGTATGAGAGAGATGTCCAGGCAGTTTCACAATTGCTGCAAACAAGCTGGGTTCACCCGTTTGCCAGAGAAGATATGCAAATCTCCAGCCTTTCGACTGGAATCATAGTTCCAGATGGTGTTAAAAAGGATTTGATAAGAGCATAGCAGGTCGGTCGAAGTGCTGCAAAGCAATTTGTGGATGAAAGACTTAGTAAAGGAGAAAAGTTCTACGACCCTTCAACAAAGCTGAAGCTCAAAACCTTTGCCTCAATGCAAGTGACGAAGAAAATAGCTGCTGGCTGCTGGCAATCGAGAAATCATGCTGAAGGCCGAGAACTGCTTGTTCGGAAGGATGCTCCTCATTGGTTGCAGTAGGCAACTGGACATGCAGGAAGTGTTGAGGCACCCTTTGGGAACAATACCCTGGGCACTGGCCAACCACGATGGATCTCTGAAAAAGACCGCCAAGGCAGCACTTGCTAACCATCTTGAAAGTGGTGTGCTTCCAGAGGAAACTACACCTCGACCTTCCGCAGCAATCATCGACGGTATGGGACTTGTTCAGAAACTTGATGGAAATAAATTAACATTTGTGGAAATATCCGAGAGGCTGCTAAAGATGGCTCTCGCAAGTCACCCAGACAGTAAAAGAGTAGATGTGTTGTTTGACATATACTTAGACTCATCAATCAAGGATGCGGAAAGGGTCAATCGTGGTGCTAACCGGGGCATCTTATTTTCACAGATAGTGCCCACTCACACGGTCAGAAATTGGAGAGGAATACTCTCGAGCCCAGCAAGCAAGCGTCAACTTACGCGATTCGTTGCCAATGACTGGCAGCAGAGACAATCATTGATCGGTGAGAAAGAACTCTACGTAACAGCCGATTCGAAATGCCTCCGAATTACGCAGGATACTGTGATGGAAATGCGTGAACTTGATTTGTCGCATGAGGAGGCGGACACTAGGGTGTTGCTACATGCGTCACATGCTGCTCGATCGGGTTTCAAATCACTCGTCATTGTTGCCGAAGACACTGATATTCTTGTGCTTCTCTTGGCATTCAATGCTCATATCAGCACCCGCTTATGTATGCGACTTTCGTCTAAGGGAAGGATTCGACTCTTTAGCATTGACACGATTGAAGCGAGAATAGGACTTAATGGCAATTCGTTGCTGGGTCTACACGCATTCACAGGGTGCGATTTGGTCAGTGTATTCTCAGGTATGGGCAAGATCAAGAGACTGAAGTTGATGCGAGGAAATAAGGAGTTCTTGGATGCATTGTCTAAGCTAGGGAGTGAATGGACATTAAATAGGGATGTTGTTGATACTCTGCAGGCATTTACATGCCAGCTGTATGTGTCCCGAACCCATGATACAGAAGTGAACGCTCTACACTTCAATCTATGGCGCGCTAAAAAGGGTGTTGTAGAATCTGGGCAACTACCACCGTGTGCAAACACCCTTAACCAACACATGCTAAGAGCAAATTACCAGGCCGCTGTATGGAGACGATCCCTTGATCCAAAGCATTATGTGCCTGCTCCA
Organism: Eptatretus burgeri; assembly: GCF_056783735.1. Lineage (NCBI taxonomy): Eukaryota > Metazoa > Chordata > Myxini > Myxiniformes > Myxinidae > Eptatretus > Eptatretus burgeri. Next base: position 52,762,973 of record NC_140974.1, read on the forward strand.
GAAAACCATGGCTGGCGCACAACTGACGATGGTCGACTTGAAATATGTTGGATGACAGGACTGCCGGCGCCCCAGGTAATTTTGGACTTCATGTTCTGTGAGTGCCGCAAAGCGTGCGAACCTGGTGATTGCGTTTGCTTACACAATAACCTTCCATGTACGGACAAATGCCGATTAAAGGATTGCAGCAACACGAAGGACAGTGACTTAGTTCTGGATGTTTCTGATGATGAGTCTTCCGATAACGATGAAAGTGATGATGAAGATTAAGGACTTCAGTGATTTATACAGTGATGGCAAGGATGTCTGTGATGCACAGTTACAAGTACAAATTTAATGTCGATATCACGTCAAACTTCTACGGTGTAAAAGTCTGTGTAAACTTCTTCTAAAACATCCTACCCCCCCCCCCCCCGGCCAGTTAATTTTTGACGCTATCACATGCCTCAAATTTTAACTAACAGGTGTAGTATTAGACCAAACAAAACCTCTCAGTATATTCTGCACAGCAATATTTTAGGAATTGGTCTATGAAGTTACTGGCTTCAAGAAAACCAAAACTGGAGAAAATTGTGTTTAAAATTTGAAATTTCTACTCATTTCAGCTAAAAAATTCAAATAAATTTCCCTTTCTTTACCCTTTTCAGTACAGTTTCAGCTTGACACTGAAGTTAGAACAATTTTACATGGCATCTAGTTAACAAATATGCAACAACAACAACAAAAAAATCGGTATTTTACCCCCCTTGAAGCGCCCCCTAGCAGATTTCTCCAAGAAAGCTACGTGTTTGAGCTGGCAAGCAAATAAATTCTCAAACTATAGGTCATGACCTATCCAAAAAGCAGTGTCTCGTTTTATCCCGCAATTTGGTACCAATTCATGAAAATACTGGGCTCAGTTCATGGACTATTGATAGATATGATCCAACTCCTTCCTTGTAAATTAATCCCCAACCCGACAGCTCGTCTCTCTCTCTCAGTATTCCTCACCTGCCAATAGGCGGTGTTCTCCTGCACGTGTGAGAAGATGCAATGGCAGAGCTGCAGAACCCACCTCCACTTCTTTTCCACTTCAAATAATATTTCCTGAACAGCACAGGTTCACAAATCTCACTCTCAACTCATATAGGCACATAACTTTCATTTTTCCATCATACCAAGCATATGTGTGTAAATGTATTTTAAATGATCCATTTCAAAAAGATATACACAGGGAAACCTTTAAAATATGTACACAGGGAAACCTTTAAAAGATATACACAGGAAAATCTCCAAAATATGTACATATGGAAATCATTAAAAGATATACACAGGGAAACCTTTAGAAGATATACACAGGAAAAAATCTCCAAAATATGTACACAGGGAAATCATTAAAAGACATACACAGGGAAACCTTAAAAATATGTACGCAGGGAAACCTTTAAAAGATATACACAGGAAAATCTCCAAAATATGTACACATGGAAATCATTAAAAGATATACACAGGGAAATCTTTAATAGATATACACAGGGAAACCATTAAAAGATATACACAGGAAAATCTCCAAAATATGTACACAGGGATATCATTAAAAGATATACGCAGGGAAATCTTTAATAGATATACACAGGGAAACCTTTAAAAGATATACACAGGAAAATCTCCAAAATATGTACACAGGGATATCATTAAAAGATATACACAGGTAAATCTTTAATAGATATACACAGGGAAACCTTCAAAAGATATACACAGGAAAATCTCCAAAATATGTACACAGGGATATCATTAAAAGATATACACAGGTAAATCTTTAATAGATATACACAGGGAAACCATTAAAAGATATACACAGGAAAATCTCCAAAATATGTACACAGGGATATCATTAAAAGATATACGCAGGGAAATCTTTAATAGATATACACAGGGAAACCTTTAAAAGATATACACAGGAAAATCTCCAAAATATGTACACAGGGATATCATTAAAAGATATACACAGGTAAATCTTTAATAGATATACACAGGGAAACCTTCAAAAGATATACACAGGGAAATCTCCAAAATATGTACACAGGGAAATCATTAAAAGATATACACAGGAAACCTTCAAAAGATATACACAGGAAAATCTCCAAAATATGTACACAGAGAAATCTCCAAAATATGTACACAGGGAAATCATTAAAAGATATACACAGGAAACCTTTAAAAGATATACACAGGGAAACCTTCAAAAGATATACACAGGAAAATCTCCAAAATATGTACACAGGGAAATCATTAAAAGATATACACAGGAAACCTTTAAAAGATATACACAGGAAAATCTCCAAAATATGTACACAGCGATATCATTAAAAGATATACACAGGGAAATCTTTAATCGATATACACAGGGAAACCTTCAAAAGATATACACAGGGAAATCTCCAAAATATGTACACAGGGAAATCATTAAAAGATATACACAGGGAAACCTTTAAAAGATATACACAGGAAAATCTCCAAAATATGTACACATGGAAATCATTAAAAGATATACACAGGGAAACCTTTAAAAGATATACACAGGAAAATCTCCAAAATATGTACACAGGGATATCATTAAAAGATATACACAGGGAAATCTTTAATAGATATACACAGGGAAACCTTCAAAAGATATACACAGGGAAATCTCCAAAATATGTACACAGGGAAATCATTAAAAGATATACACAGGGAAACCTTTAAAAGATATACACAGGAGAATCTCCAAAATATGTACACATGGAAATCATTAAAAGATATACACAGGGAAATCTTGAATAGATATACACAGGGAAACCTTCAAAAGATATACACAGGGAAATCTCCAAAATATGTACACATGGAAATCATTAAAGAGTTACACAGGGAAACCTTTCAGAGATATACACAGGGAAAGCTTTATTGATGTAAACAGGGAAATCTTTAATAGATGTAAAAAGGAAAATCTTCAATCAATATACACAGGGAAATCTTCAATCGATATACACAGGGAAATCTTCAATGGATGTACACAGGGAAATCTTCAATGGATGTACACAGGGAAATCTCCAAAAGATATACACAGGGAAATTGTTAAAAGATATACACAGGGAAATATTTAAGAGATATACAAGGGAAGTATTTAATAGATATACACAGGGAAATATTTATGAGATATACACAGGGAAATATTTGAAAGATATACACAGGGAAATTGTTAAAAGATGTACACAGGGAAATATTTCAGAGATATACACAGGGACATATTTAAGAGATATACAAAGGGAAATCTTAAATAGATATACACAGGGAAATCTCCAAAAGATGTACGCAGGGAAATCTCCAAAAGGTGTACACTGGGAAATCTCCAAAAGATATACACAGGGAAATCTTTAATAGATATACACAGGGAAACCTTTAAAAGATATACACAGGGAAATCCTGAAAAGATAAACACATGGAAACCTTGAAAAGATATACACAGGGAAATCCTTAAAAGATATACACAGGGAAACCTTGAAAAGATATACACAGGGAAATCTCCAAAAGATAAACACAGGGAAATCTTTAATAGATATACACAGGGAAATCTCCAAAAGATGGACACAGGGAAATCTTTAATGGATATACACAGGGAAACCTTTAAAAGATGTACACATGGAAATCTTTAATAGATATACACAGGGAAACCTTGAAAAGATATACACAGGGAAATCTTTAATAGATATACGCAGGGAAACCTTGAAAAGATATACACAGGGAAATCTTTAATAGATATACGCAGGGAAATCTCCATAAGATGTACGCAGGGAAATCTCCAAAAGATGGACACAGGGAAATTGTTAAAAGATGGACACAGCCTTCATGGATTAATGCGGTAATTGTGTTTTGTTGTTTTGTTTGTGTTTCATTTGGATTTGCCCAACTTTGAGGCCATTCAATACGTTGTCCGAATGAGAAAATTATTTTTAAAAATTTCAACATGCAAGTATATTTGTATATCTAAAACATGTACAATAAATATATATAAGATCAACAATATATATATATATATATATATATATATATATATATATATATATATATATATATATATATATATATATATATATATATATATATATATAAAGAAAGACCCGGTAATAACTCTTGTACTCTTCTCGAAGAACATCATGGGATCTCATCTACAACATCCACTAAATAATGCCGGCAGATATGACTCCATTTTAAGGTTCATCCAAAGGAAGACACATGCATTGATGAACCACTTTCCCTGTGAAACATCAGGTTACCAGTTTGTCGGTCGTGATTCAAACCCACGCAAGACAGTTCAGGTGGGAGTGCGCATACCTCTAGACTATCCTCATTAATAGCTGTCAATACTTGTATCCTGTATTAAAAATATATAAACATATAATCAATAAAGTGTGACACTAGTTGGAAATTACATAAGGGAGTCACATATGTGCCAAGTTTCACGTGTACAGGAACACTCATGGAGGATAGACTTTTTGACTTCACTTAACAGGTGTGAATGAATGCATGAGCAATGAAAGAAATCTGAATTATGGAAGGGGGGTAGGGAGTTTTATGTAATCAAACAACAGTAGATCAGAATCACCTCGATTGTGTACACCGCTGGGTGGAACAAATTCAGGAGTTTTTCACCTTCCTTCTGAACCACGGTGAGCTCGACCTCCTGCTTCTCAAGGTCTTGCAGCAGGCCCTGGTGGAAAGTAACAACGGAAGCCATGAGAATAAGTTAACCTGTTCACATAAAAATGTCGAGGTTCATGGAAGAGCAAGCATACTGACGTAGCGGTGGGGAGAGGTAGAGTAGTGCGGATGTGGATTTGGACGTGTGGAGGCAGGTGATTTGAATGGCAGAAGGAAAGTGAAGAGTGGAAGACACAGAGCGACTGTTAAGACATGACCCCAAACATTCCCTCTGTGACTTGTGCCTTTTCTCGACCACATGAAGTACATTATTACTGCTGTACATTCCTCTTTACCATACCACGAATCCTGTTGTCTAGTTTCTTCTGTTATTCGTTCCTTCTACGTTTTGCTCATTCTGTGTTCCTTTGCCTCAAAACGAGAATTATACAATGCCATTGGATACGAGAGGCCATTCTCAAACAAGCATGTTGTATTGCACATTGTGTTCCTTTACCTGTTAGCACCTGCTGGCACAATAGGCTGAATCATGTTGCTTAATTATAATTTAAAGAGAGCTTGTTAAAATTGATGACGTTTTTATTGCTCAGAGATTTGCTCTTTTCTTGAAATGAGGCCATGAGATACTATTTAAACATTTCATGAAGTTTAAAGAGATTAATCTGACAATTACTGTTCACAAGAAAATCCTTCCTAAAGATTGTTTAAGGGCGAAGACACCATATGAGGCCAGTGATTCAAATAGAATGAAACTAGAAGGATGAGCATTCATTAAAGACTTGTAGAAAGTGCTTTTTTTAAGCACCCAGCAAGCTCAAATACTCTTACTTACAAAACACCTTTATAACGCACCTGAGCACTACGTAAACAAGGTAAACATCCAGTTGAGTGTGGTGTGGGGAACAGGTCCTGCTTCATGGACCGAGAGCTAATTAAAACAGAAATGGTAAAAAAAAACTTACTCTTGATGATGAACTGGACCAAACTTGCTGCCTTTGTGTTGTCATGTATGTTACAATGTTTGTTTGAATGTTATTTAATAGAGGTCAAACTAACAGACATAATTAACCCTTTCTCTCTTCCCTGCAGGGCTTCAGAGCAGGTGGTGCATCGATCACTATCTCACGTCAACCCCCATCATTACCCTTCATCTTTTCTACTCCCATTAACCCTTCCTAACCAAACTCGCTTGCTTGCGGGTGCGTTTCCTCGCCTACACTCTTTCCTCTTTTGTTTGTTGCTCATTTCCGTGTTTGTTGTTCGCAATTGTAGCTTCCTGACACGTCGCTCTTCCACGAACCTCGATTTTTGTATCCAAACAAATTACCCAGTTTCCTGAATTCCAAAACAAAACGTTATTCACATAAAACAAATAAATTGAATAAAAGACAAATTAAGCTTTGACTATCTGCCTTCCCTTTCTTTCATTCCATGTCTAAGGTGCGATATTGTAGGACGTAGGTAGACGAAGTGCAAGACTTCTGGTTTCGGGTGCTTTGAGCAGATCCTCCCTCCAGCTCATCAAAGCTAAGTTTCCCAGACCAGATCCATTGTGTTTTTTGGTTCACGAGCGCCAGCCAGAGTGACCACTATATTCGTTATGTGTGTGTGTCTGTCTGTCTGTCTGTCTGTCTGTCTGTCCCGAGCATAGCTCCATGGGTTTTGATCCGATCCTGATAAAATTTGGATGGGAGGTTTATATCATGATGTAGTTGTGTTTTCCTGAGAATGGGCATGCTGCGCCCATTATGGGTGGAGCCACGCCCAAAAAACATGTGTTTTTAGGGGGTAGCCGATTTCAATTTACATCTTCTCTTCGGGGGTTTGTCGAATCTGGCAGGGGTTTCAGTATTTGGTTAGCCCAAAGGCACCTGCATAGCCCCACGGAGCTCGATTTTTCATTTTCGTCACAAGGTTACGAACTTAGAAAATGTCAAAAAAATCAATAAACTGGGCATCGAGCTCCTCGGGTTTTAAACTGTTTCGAATGAAAGTTGGTATACAAGTAGTGCTCTTCGAGTACTACAACTTTCATCATTTACGTTTTCCCGATTCCCGCCATTTTGCCTGTGGCGTCCCCTCGAAGGTCAAAAAATAAAAAAGGCGAACCGTGTACATTGCTCGTGAACCATCACCGTCTCCAGACTTGTCCATTTTATTTTCATTTGTGTGTTTCTGGTCATGTTTTCGTTTAATCTCCCGTGTCAAACCGTAGTTGTGTTCAATCATCACATTTGTGTCCCTGTTAAAGTCTGGCCTACTCGCCGAGGCCTTGGATAGTCGGCATGTTGCTTTTGTCTCTGTTTTTAACCCACGTGCTTCGTTTTTGCTTCTTTTTTTTCTCCCAAATATTGTCATTATTGATCCCTCAGCTTGATCCTATTCCCATCCTCACTCCACAAAATACAAACAACAATAGCTCTTCTTCACTCCAAACCTCCCTCCCCTCAAAACAAAACCACAAACTCGATCTGCTGTGCATGGTTCCTCCTTCAATCTCCATCTTTTCTCTTTTCAAGACCCCTAAACTAAATCTTCATTTACTGAAACTTTTCTTTCTTGAAAAACTCTTAATATCATAAAAATGCTTTTTATACGATTCAAAAAATGCCGATTAAAATTCCTCAATCAGACACTCTCCTCACTCGTCCATCAGGAAAAATCTTCTTTTTCACAACACTTATTTCCAAAAACCTTTTCACTCCTAAATGTGAAGTTCGGCCACCCTACTCTCGTACCTACAGTTCCACTTCCGTCCGTTCCTTCAACCAAACATTTTTTCCCACCCTTCCCATGAAGTTTCTCTCCATATGTCCAGTTTGGGAATCCTGAGAAGTCAATTTTTCAGAAATTGGGTGCACATGACAATCAACTCCCTTTCACATCCATCAATTGTGACAAATTCTTGCATGTCAGTACTGTCCCCCCAACCCCTCTCAGCTATGCCCTTATATCACCCACTGTCAGGCTCTCCCCCACCCCTGCCCATCTCAGTTTCTCCCCACACCTCCCTCTCCCAGTTTCTGCCCTGCCCCTCCCCCAGTTTCTGCCCCATTCCACATCCTCATGGCTCCCCCCCCCCCACCACACCCCCTCCCTGTTTCCCCCTGCCCCACACCATCCCAGCTCCCCCTGATACACAAACTCCCAGATCACCACCTGCCCTGCACTCTCCCAGCTTCCCTATCCCTTGCATCACACCCTCTACCCTCCTAGCTTCTCACTGCCCTACCCCTCTCCTTGCTCCTTTCACATTCCTGCACCCTGCCAGCAGCTCCTTCTCTCCTGCCCCAAACTGTGTGGAGATCAAAAATCTGAGGCCTCTGCTCCAACTTGACAGGTCTCTCAATCCAGGCCGCTGCCATTAAACCAGACATCAGTGTTTAACAGAATCCTTCATCCCACAGTATGTACCTGACTCCTTAGTGGCTCTCCCTGGCTATTGTCTCCTCCGATTCTTACACCTCCCAACCCCAGGAATACCTTTGGCTGTGACCTCTTGTTTGTTTGTGTGTTGCATGATCTTCCAAACAATGACCCCTCCACTTACATCTCTCTCATATGTGGTGATTTCAATTGTCACCATGCCAATTGGCTGAGTGTTGGCATCTCTCTCATCAGCCATGGCACTTCAGCAAAAGACTTCTGTGACTCCATAGGACTGACTTGATCTGTAAACATTCTGACCGAGATTTATGTCAATGGCAAATCATCCCTTCTAGATTTGGTGCTGATCAACTTCCCCACTCATTGGTCCTGAGATTCCTCTGCTCCAATTGGGTCATCTGATCATGTGCTTGAGAAGGTCAAAATCTCTCTAGCAGTAAGCTGTTCTCAGAGAACAGACTCAGCACGAGCAAGTCTGGTAGTTCAATCAAACAGATTGACAGGGGCTGCAAGCAACCCTCTCACTTCAACATTGGTCTCCTACATCTACCGCACTTAATATTAACTTGGCTTCGGAATTCTTCCACAGAAACCTGCTCTCTCTCTCTTATGCAGAGATTCATCTCATCTCATCTCCCCCCCAGTTATCATTTCCAACCTCAAAATCCATGGTACACTGAATCCTGTTGTGAGGCAGTTGCCTTAAAATATCTTGCCTTCTCCTCCTGGAAAGCAAATCCGACTGAAGGCAACATCAGATAATTCTACAAAGCCTCGAACAAATGTGTCCACTCGCAGAAGAGCCAGAAAACAATATCTTGAACTTTAAAACTTGTCTTCCTCCACTAAAACCTGGTGGCACCTTGTTAAGTCTTTTTTCTGGTGCACGATCTCCCTCCATCCCTTCCCCCACTTCAAATGGCGCCACAGCCGATTCTGCTCGTGAGAAGGTCGAATGCCCAAATTCTGTATGCTTCCAAATATTGTGTCTCTAACCCCTCGCTCTCTGTTCCTAGAGGCGGCATTACATGCATGCAGCCAATGCAATTCCATGGGGCCCCGAGATACCGAGGGGCCCCTCATAACCAAACATGTTTCATAATCTTTCGAGACGGGCCCCAAGGGTGGGGTCTCACTTTGTCGACAAAACACATCAAGTTGTGAGTGGTGAAAAACACAATGCAAAGGAAATGTTCCATCTCAAGGACAGAAAGCACTGTGACATAATGAATCCATTAAAAAAAACCTTTTCTCCTGATGTTTAACTAGACAGAAGTATTACAAAATTAGAGGGTGAGGTTAGTAGAGAAAGCAGGTTAAGTGGAATAATAACTATGTTTTACGTACACAAATGCAACAATAGTCACATTAAAATTTGAAAATTCCTAATGTTAATACATATCGATATTGTTCAGCAAATCCACATTACAATTTGTGGTACGATCACAAAACAACCCCTCATTAGTAAATGGACGAACCCATTGACATGGCAGAATGTTGTGTTTTTTAAAAATCAGAACACCTGTCCCAAGGATAAAACGAAACTATCCCAGCAGTTTTGAAAAGCGGAAAATAGCTCAACAAAAGGTGAAAAGGGTGAAAATCACCCAGAATTAACTTTTTTCGTAACACAAATGGCAGAACCAGAACAAAGGTCCCAGGCCGAGCACATCTGGGGTGTGTTCGGTTACCAATCAGCTTGCTATTGCTTGCCAAGCCAGCTGTTTCGTTTGACTGCTTGCTTGAGTGCTTGAGCCACTTGGTGAGTGCTACAAAAGAAACTCGGTAACTGAACATGCCCCTGCAAGTGCTGGGGTGTGTTCCATTACCACTTAGCTTGTAGAGTGCTTGCCAAGTGGTTTAAGCATTCCAGAAAGCCCTCCAATGAAACCGTTGAAAGGAAAGGCTGGCAAGCAAGAGCAAGCTGATTGGTAATAGAACACTGCAACATGGCATTTTTTTTTTCCAAGGCAGAAAAAGGCAATAAAACATGGGGATTCCTCAAAAAAAAATTTTTGCAGTTGACTCTAAACTCAAAAGCAACATAGACTAAGCGAGTGTGAAAATAACAACATAGACTAAGTGAGTGTGAAAATAACAACATAGACTAAGCGAGTGTGAAAATAACAACATAGACTAAGCGAGTGTGAAAATAACAGAGTCCTCTTACTCATGATACAATTAAGGGTTCTGAAGCATCACGCGTAATACCCTCTTCCACTACCACCAGGAGTGGTGCCAAACGGTACATGTTTATGAAGATAATTTGAGTCGCTCCACCTTCGGGACTCCTGGTGAGGGAGGCAATGAAGTCGCTACAACCTTTGCCATATGACGTGTAGTACCCTTGGCAAGTTTAGTTGGTTGAAATTGTTTAAGTAATAACCGAATACATCGACGTCAGAAATACGGACGTCAAATTGCGTGTTTTAGTGTGACGACAGATTGACAGGGCACACAGGGTCCCCACTGGGCCACTATTGCATTTTTCATTCTGAACAAAAATACCATCATTAACAGAACACACCACGATTATAGCCCACTGCTATTATGGCCCATACACCCATATCACCCATGCACCCTATAATGTCACATAGTTTCTTGGCATGGGTTATGAATGTCATAAATGTAATCCTTCACTCACATCAGGTCATATATCAGATATATGAAGTTTCAGATTTTTTGGATAAGAATTTCAATTCAACCAATTATGGCTGGAATGCCACTTCACTGATGACGTCATCAATATCACACCATATACCCCATGGTGAGTTGATTACATCAGAGTTGGCAATAAAATATTCTCCATGGGGAGGCCCTTCAATGTTTAAGGTTTCGCATCGATTGGATAAACGGTTGCGGAGAAAATTATATTTAAAGCAAAACATGCAGATGCGTGCGCACGTACACACACACACACACACACACACACACACACACACACACACACACACACACACACACACACACACACACACACACACACACACACACACACACACACACACACACACACACACACACACACACACACACACACACAATCCAATAGTCTCGCATCCCCATCTGGACGAGACTAATTAATGAGAATATATTTACGATGATGATGATGATGGAAACAGAGGTAGATTAAAATCGAAAGTTTTTAATTGATGACATGAACAGGTATAGACTAAAACGGGCACTCATAGAGCGCATACCTTCGCCGCCACTACTTTTTTTGTTCTTGGTATGAGTGTGGGGAACTAGTTTCATATGAATGGTCTTATGACACAAACCACATATCTATAATGTCATGACCCCCCCCGACTTTCGGGGGCTACGGACTAAACAACAATCAACTCACGTCGTTTTGGCGAGTCTTCACTCGCAAGCTCGGTGAATACAACGTTTCAACAAGAGAAGGTAATCTCGTTTGATGCTGGTTTAATGCAAATCGAATAAGAATTGACTGAGTTATGCCGAAAACCGCATATTTTTCAAGGGCGTGAGCACCCCCCCCGACATTTTACCCCAACCGCTGATATGTGTTGTGACGTCATTGTGTCACAAGATTGGGCATTAAATTCTGAACATTTTGGTGCTGGGTTCATGTAAAGCGGACAAGAATTGACCGCGTTATGACAAAAACCGCATACTTTTCAAGGTCGTGACCCCCCTGACCTTTGACCCCTAACCGGTAACAAGAGTATGGGCGTCATCGTGTCATATTGCATATCACAAGATGAGGCATTGAATTCTGAACATTTTGGCGTTAGTTGCATGCAAATTGAATAAAAATTGACCGTGTTATCATAAAAAGACGATTTTGACCTTTTCGTGACCTTGACCTTGACCTTTGACCCAAACGATCACCAAATCTAATCGAATGCTTCCTGGCTAATAACCAATCATCCCACCAAATTTCATGCAATTCGGTTTAATACTTTTTGAGTTATACGAATCACAAGATTACAAATAAATAAATAAATAAATAAATAAATAAATAAATAAATAAATAAATAAATAAATAAATAAATAAATAAATAAATAAATACACGCTGACCAAAACATAACCTTTCGCAGAATGCGAAGGTAATAAGTTTCAATACAAGGGACCATAGTGTATCTTTAATGATTGTACTGACCAAGTAGGCATCCCTTTTACGACGAATGTTGCTTTGGCTCCAGTCATAGTTCACTTCGTGCTTTTCTTTCTCATCGAGCCACAAGATGAGACGTTCTGCTTGGCTGGAAAACCACGCAAGTTGCTCCATATTTGTCAGACGCTGATTTGATAGAGGCTGCATGACAAAGGGGTGAGTGATACCATTGCTACGTTGCTTGTACAATGACGTCATGAGTTATGCAAAGTCGTTTTCACCATACAGAACGAACTGGCAATGTGGTGGCAAACTGGAAAACGAACAGGCTGGCGAGTGCTGCATCTCCACTCCAAAATGTACCATTGAGAAGCGGTTGCAATAGCACTGAGCATCCATCCATTCATTGGGACCATACTCTGTGCAGAGCATTGGTGCTGCCTAAGCAGTCTCCTGGACTATTGGGCACAATCCTGGACAGGTTGCAACTCCAACACAGGACACCAGAAAGCTGGCACTCATTTTGCCAACCGCAGAAGGATGACAGGCAGAGTCAACTCGACCTGGTATTAATTCAACATCTGAGGGGCATTTGAACTCAGGATCCTAGGAAACCAAAGCCCACCACCCTAACCATGAAGCCAACACCAGGCTTACTGAGCTTTGAGATGTAGGTGTGTGTGTGTGTGTGTGTGTGTGTGTGTGTGTGTGTGTGTGTGTGTGTGTGTGTGTGTGTGTGTGTGTGTGTGTGTGTATGTATATATATATATATATATATATATATATATATATATATATATATATATATATATATATACATATACATACAGTGGGGAGAACAAGTATTTGATACACTGCCGATTTTGCAGGTTTTCTCACTTACAAAGCACGTAGAGGTCTGTAGTTTTCATCATCGGTACACCTCAAATGTGAAAGACGGAATCTTAAACAAAAATCCTGAAAATCACATTGTATGATTTTTAAATAATTAATTTGCATTTTATTGCATGAAATAAGTATTTGATACATCAGAAAAACAGAACTTAATATTTGGTACAGAAACCTTTGTTTGCAATTACAGAGATTAGATGTTTCCCGTAGTTCTTAACCAGGTTTGCACAGACTGCAGCAGGGATTTTGGCCCACTCCTCCATACAGATCTTCTCCAGATCCTTCAGGTTTCGGGGCTGTCGCTGGGCAACACAGACTTTCAGCTCCCTCCAAAGATTTTCCATTGGGTTCAGGTCTGGAGACTGGCTGGGCCACTCCAGAACCTTGTGATTCTTGTTACGGAGCCACTCCTTAGTTGCCCTGGCTGTGTGTTTCGGGTCGTTGTCATGCTGGAAGACCCAGCCATGCCCCATCTTCAATGCTCTTGTTGAGGGAAGGAGGTTGTTGGCCAAGATCTCGTGATACATGGCCCCATCCATCCTTCCCTCAAAACGGTGCAGTCGTCCTGTCCCCTTTGCAGAAAAGCATCCCCAAATAATGACGTTTCCACCACCATGCTTCACGGTTGGGATGGTGTTCTTGGGGTTGTACTCATCCTTCTTCTTCCTCCAAACACGGCGAGTGGAGTTTAAACCAAAAAGCTCTATTTTGGTCTCATCAGACCACATGAACTTCTCCCATTCCTCCTCTGGATCATCCAGATGGTCATTGGCAAACTTCAGACGGGCCTGGACATGCGCTGGCTTGAGCAGAGGGACCTTGCGTGCGCTGCAGGATTTTAATCCATGACGGCGTAGTGCGTTAATTATGGTTTTCTTTGATACTGTGGTCCCAGCTCTCTTCAGGTCATTGACCAGGTCCTGCCATGTAGTTCTGGGCTGATCCCTCACCTCTCATGATCATTGAGGCTCCACGAGGTGAGATCTTGCATGGAGCCCCAGACTGAGGGAGTGTGACTGTTATCTTGAACTTCTTCCATTTTCTAATAATTGCGCCAACAGTTGTTGCCTTCTCACGAAGCTGCTTGCTTATTGTCCTGCAGCCCATCCAAGCCTTGTGCAAGTCTACAATTTTGTCCCTGATGTCCTTAGACAGCTCTCTAGTCTTGCCCATTTTGGTGAAGTTGGAGTCTGATTGATTGAGTGCGGACAGCTGTCTTTTATGCAGCGAACGAGTTCAAACTGGTGCAGTTAATGCAGGTAATTAGTCGAGAATGGGAGGGCTTCTTAAAGACAAAACTAACAGGTCTGTAAGAGCCGGAATTCTTACTGGTTGGTAGGTGATCAAATACTTATTTCATGCAATAAAGTGAAAATTAATTATTTAAAAATCATACAATGTGATTTTCAGGATTTTTGTTTTAGATTCCATCTTTCACAGTTGAAGTGTTCCTCTGATAAAAATTACAGACCTCTACGTGCTTTGTAAGTGGGAAAACCTGCAAAATCGGCAGTGTATCAAATACTTGTTCTCCCCACTGTATATATATATATATATATATATATATATATATATATATATATATATATATATATATATATATATATATATATATATATATATATATATATATATATATATGTGCACTCAGTATACAAAACATTATGAACACCTGATTAAGGCCCAGTCACACCTTGACGTTTTAGCCAGCTTATGCCGATTTTTGCAAAAATTTGTGTAAAACGCTGGTACACGTCGAATACGTTATGGGTACGTTTTGTATATGTTAAGACCACGCTGAAAAACACTGCCATAAGTGGTAGTACGCTGGTTTTAAACGTTGAACTTTTGGGTTTTCCTCAAATTTTTTCATGCTTGAAATTTTACGATGTATGCCGGCGTATGACTCACACGTTCCGCTACGCTGGCCATAAGTTGTAGGCACGTTATGCGATCGTTGACACACGTTGAAACAC
The DNA here is from genome assembly GCF_056783735.1 of Eptatretus burgeri. NCBI lineage: Eukaryota > Metazoa > Chordata > Myxini > Myxiniformes > Myxinidae > Eptatretus > Eptatretus burgeri. The sequence goes on from NC_140974.1 coordinate 52,777,986, forward strand.
GTTACTTGTAAGTTACTCATAAGTCGAAACACGTGGAGGTAATGTTTAGCATACCCGAAACTTATTTCTAACCTATGAGTAACGTTTTGTAAACACGCTACACGAACGTTGTTCACACTTTGCAACACGTCACTTGAAAGTACTACTACTACTACTACTACTACTACTACTACTACTACCAACCAACATCGACATCACTAAATTCTCTCGAACTACTACTACTACTACTAATAACATCGAAATCATTAAATTCTCCCGAAGTACGACTACTACTACTACTACCAACATCGACATGACTAAATTCTCTCGAACTACTACTACTACTACCATCGACATCACTAAATTCTCTCGAACTACTACTACTGCTACTAGTACTACTATTACTACTACTATTAACATCGACATCACTAAATTATCTCGAACTACTACTACTACTACTACTACTACTACTACTACTACTACTACTACTACTACTACTACTGCCAGTGCCATTGACATCTCAACATGGAGTCAGGAACACTGACGGGAGGAGCCCATTTGTACATACCAATTCCCCTAAACGCTGCCAATACGCCATTATACGGTATCTGTAAGTTAGAAACACGTTCAGTAAGTTCTGTGGTCGTCCGGAAGACGTCAATCAAATTCGTCTGCATACGCCGATGTGCGTTTGAGATACGTTACACATCGGTTCAAAGCACGCTACTAATATGTTCAAAGCACGTTACTCGTCGGTTAAAAATTAAGTTTCGGGTATGCTAAACATTACCTCGACGTGTTTCGACTTATGAGTAACTTACAAGTAACGTGTGGCCGACGTGTGTAAACGATTGCGGAGCATGCCGAGAACTTACGCCAGCGTATGCGGAACTTGTGAGCCATACGTCAAGTACGTCGTAAAATTTTCAGCATGCTTGAAATTTCACGACGTACTAGACGTACCACGGAATATGCCAGCATACTTCATTGTTTTTCATCGTGCTCCTAACGTATACACAACTTACCCATACCGTATTCGGCGTGTCCCAGCGTTTTAGACACATTTTTCATAGGTCGGCATACGCTGGCTAAATCGTCAAGGTGTGACTGTGATGTTGACACTTCCAATTTTCCGGCGGTTATGATTTAAATCGGCGAGCAGCAGGTTTTAACAGAGAACGCCACGAGTTCGTCGGCGATACGTGCAGCGTACTATGACTAAGTTAAAGTATCGTTGGGCATAGTTTGTTAACGCCGACAACAGGCTAAGCATTCGTTGGTATAAGTTATCTTTAACACAACGAAACGTTCTGTGCCGTTACTAATACGTTATGCATACGACCAACACGTTATGAATACGACCAAAACTTAAAAAAAAAACCTCAAAACTTCAGCATACGCCAACGTTTTACATACGTTTTTATACGTTGCCATTCCTGGCTAAAACATCAAGGTGTGACTGGGCCTTTAGGAGCACATGCTCTTCCCATGAAATAGACTGATCAGGTGAATCCAAGTGAAAGCTATGATCCCTTATTGATTGTACCTGTTAAATCCACTTCAATGAGCATAGATGAAGGAGAGGAGACAGGTAAAAGAAGGATTTTTATGCCTTGAGACTATTGAGGCATGGCTTGCGCATGTGTGCCATTCAGAGGGTGAATGGGCAAGACAAGATTTATGTGCCTTGAAACGGGGTATGGTGGTAGGTGCCAGGTGCACCAGTTTGAGTGTGTCAAGAACCGCAATGCTCTTGGGTGTTTCACGCTCAACAGTTTCCCGTGTGTATCAAGATTGGTCCACCACCCAAAGGACATCCAGCCAGCGGCAGGCCAGTGGTCCAAAACGGCTTTGATGAAAGAGGCCAAAGGAGGCCGACACGAATTGTGCAGAGCAACAGACGGGCTCCAGTTGGTCAACTTTTTTTGCCAATACATCATTGGTGCCAAAAGCCCCACAAAATAATGCACAACTCGTGCACAACAAACTTCCGGCCTGCTCCTACCTACCTTTCCTATGTGCGTCCTTCGGGTATTTTTTGGGAAATTTTTTGAGAAAGGTTTTTTTTAAGCTTGAATCTTCAACTTCACATGGTTATAAAAATGTAATGTCACAAATATTACAAATTAATTTGCAAAATAAATCTTTGGATTCTGATTGGTGTAAATCATGAAACACAGCAACTCACGTACTTATCCTCAGTTAAAACAAGCCTGTCTCTATAGCAATGTGTGGTGAGGTGTTTTGAATTGCATAGTGGGAGCAGTTTTGAATTATGTGGAGGTGAGGTATTTTTAATGATATGGTGGTTACGTCGCAGTGTTTTTTTGTATTTTTTTTCTCTGCTTGTCTGGCAGTAAAAAAAAAAGAAAATAATTCCAAACAGCAAATGTACTGTTTTTCAGGATGTCACAAAGGACACAAAGAACAGGAACGAAGAACTAATGTAATGTGTTAAATCAGCTGCTCTGAAATATTGTGAATCAACGGCAGTAAAGTTTTGAAAAACGTTTTTGCATTTGCACTCTCAGCGTTGGCTCTTTTCCTTTTCAATGTCAGGGGCACAATCTTTTCAATGTCATGTTCTTCTTCTCAAGACTGTGTGGAGTAAGATATTCTTGGAACTCTCAAGTTTGATCTGTGTCCACATGGCGTGTCACTGATTCAGTTGATTCCAGAAAACACCATCATCCACCATTTTCCCATTTTTGCACTAACACTCAGCAATAAAAGGTACTGTCAGCATTCATCACATCTGATTCATAAGAGTAGATGGAAGGTTACGAATCCTGCTTGGGCTCGATACCTGTGGCATATAACTGCAGCAGGTGATAATGGAATCACATTAACATAATATCAACCTGCGCCTCACCTGAGTAGGGAGCAAGCTACCAACTCAGCCAGCCAAATACACAAACGTGGAGTTAAATAACAATTAGATTTGGGGGACAATAGCAATTAAAATTTTTCCAAAATAATATCTCACTTTTTCCAAACTTTCAAGAATCTAAATCATACTTTGATGCAATACATCCAGAAAATACATCCCTTTTAATGAATGATTGAAACCTGGTGGCAGAAACCATCATCATACGAAAATACGCATGAACACAATTTTTCGGGAAAGTTTCTCGAGTCACCTGTCAAATGTATGGGGTTCTCTCAAAAACTAGATGGTATTCATAGAATACTTACCCTGCACAGTCTTGAGAAGGACTTGGTGCAAGCCAACTCTTCTGGTGACAAATTTGGAACGAAAAAAAATTAATTTCAAATCAAATGGAAGACCAAATAAAATATAAACTGCATTGGAGTCATCAGAAGGAACCCGAACAAGAAAAAAGCAATGATGAAGTCATCAGGAGGGACCTGGATAGGATTCAGGTTTCAGGTGCTACTCCTCTACCCTCAAACCCATTCAGAAGCAGCCAAGTAAGCCTTCGGAGATACAGAGGGTCAACATTTCTCCTTTTTACCAACATGTCTGCCACACCACATGACCTATGATATCATAATTATCATTAAAACATTCTGCATGAGTAGTCACACCTATGGTGAAAATTTCGTGTCACTCTGACAAGCGGTTCCAGAGAAAAGGGAATAACAAATGCAGACACGCACTTAAGCATTTCGCACTTACGTACGGGGACCAATCGCTTCACCCTGCTTTTAGCTTCACGAGCGCAGGCTAATGGTGATGTAAAAGTGACGAATAGTCCATATCGAATGCCCTTAAATCTCAGTCAGAAATCTGAAGTGGGGATGGAAGTTTCCGTGACATGTCAGTGGGTCACCACCTTGAAAGATGACCCAGGTCTACCCGCCGTTATCAAAATATCCAATGATTATGTAATTTAAAATATCCCTCACTCAATTTATGTCTCTCATCATCCCGTCACTGCACGGATCATTATAATGTCAATAAAGGTCACAGTTTGACAGACAAACCAACCAAAAGATTGCTGTATTGTTCAGAAATCCTCTCAAAGTCATCCTGGAACGCTTTCTTGAGATGTGTCGGAATCGTATCCTGAAATGCACGCGGAATGTCCATGAGGTTCTGCACGGTGAAGGAAACCACATGACACTTCATGAACGCAAAGGTTACGACAAATGTGAATTCAACTGAACCCTCATAGGCTCTTCATTCATGTATTCTGGAAACAGTAATTATTGTAATCATTACAATTACCTTTTTCCTAGCTATGAACTTAAAGAAGCAAAAAATTTAATCAAAATTGCTCAGATTGAACAGTTTGTGGAGAAATCACCAATTCATATACAGTATATGCTGTCCTCTTTTATGACAAAACTGCAAATCACACTCAATATTTTACAATCGATACTTTGCCGATGACCTCGTATTATTTGTCCACATTCCCAGGATGTGCAGCAGCAATCTGACAGTTTTCCTTGAGTGGCACAGTGTTTTGGTATATATATATATATATATACCTATATATACATATATACATATATACATATATATATATATATATATATATATATATATATATATATATATATATATATATATATATATATATATATATATATATATATATATATATATATATATATATATATATATATATATATATATATATATATATATATATATATATATATATATATATATACACATATATATATACACATATATATATACATATATATATATATATATATATACATATATATATATATATATATATATATATATATATATATATATATATATATATATATATATATATATATATATATATATATTATTCAGAATTCGTGCCCGCCGGCGTGAGATCGGCCACGTAACTCAAATCTCGACACGTCGCCCACCGGAACAGACAATTCAGTCGTGACCCTCTTGGAACTACCGCCAAGGAGTGAGCCACGGGTGGGGGTTTAACCTCACCACAACCCAGTCCACATTCTACCCACGCGAAATAGGGTGAATCGCCGAATGTCCATATACCTAAGTACCTACGCGAGTGGAGATCAGATCCAAGATGGCCGACTGGCGGAAATTTTAGTTGTAAAAAACCGATGTTGAACACGTCCTCAACCATTTCTCGGACATGCATTTACCGATTTTTTTTAAACTTGGCACACAGATAAACAATGATCGCATACATATACACATCTTTTTTTTTGTTGTTAAGATCAGATCCAAGATGGCCGACTGGTGGCCATTTTGTTACTTTAATGTGTCCCCAACAATTTCTCAGACATGCATGTTCCGATTTTGTTCAAACTTGGAACAAGCACATTAAATGATGGCATGTACGTGCCCCTCACTTTATTTTGCGATCTGATTAAAGAAGGCCGACTGGTAGACTGGTGGCCATTTCATTTGCACATAAATATGGGTATGGGTATCCGGGTCTGAGAATTATTTAATTTTCTTTAAAGTGATTCTTCACCATTGAGAGATGGGGCCAAAAATGATATATAACAAGATATTTCAAAAATGTATTGGGCCCGACATGTTCTCGTGGATCGTTGCATGGCATAGGTATATGCTCTATTGAGTGCCCTTCTAATTATTATGTTTGTCATATCAAATGAAATTTTCGATTGGAAGCTGAGGTGGAGTCTCATGAGGCTGCAAAAGAGGATATTCAGCAGGAAGGCTGTTATTGAGGTGATCAAGTTTTTGATCTATGTGTTGTGGCCTCAACTTATGGCTTAAACAAAGCAGAAACTCACCACCATGCTTCCAGCCTTGTCTATATCCCTTCCAAACTGCACGATGCTCTTGTGCTGCTGCTTTTGGCAACGCAGGTAAAACTTGACTGCTCGTGTGTTGTCTCCCCACTCTGCTTTCTCCAGAAGGTGCTGTAATGCACACATGTGAGGTGAACTGTTCCGTGTGCTCCTGGATGGTGTATAACAGCTTGATGTACATTTGTGTGTTTGGATGGGTTCAGTGAATTGTAAAGAAAAAAAAGCACCCACAATGAAGGAGAGAAAGATAATAGAAAAGTATATAGACTTTTCAACAGAAATAACATAAAAGGGAAAGCAAGTTGCCTTTCAAGTGTGGGTACAACTGTGTCAACTCTTACTCTAGCGAGTTTTATCAAGATGGGACTCGTGATCAAACTGTTTGAAAAAATTTTCATCCCAGTTGTCTGAAGAAATCTGGTGGCAGAAACCATTGTTTACGTTAGCTGGGGATGTGACATTCCTGAAATGAAACAATGCAATCCAGGGAACAACCCTTCTTGACTGCAATTCCTGGCTGTGAGTTATAAAACATGCGACATGATTATTAGGACTAAAGTGGAGCTGCCTCCTGCTTCCCATCAGAAGGCATGGCCATAAGCATCATCATCCTAAAATACGCAATTTGATAGCTGTTGATCTGTCTGAATGATACATTCGGTTGTTACTTCCCCAATCTCAACTAAACTTGCCAAGGGGACTTGGGGTCACACAACAGAGGTTGTAATGACTTAATTCCCCTCCCCCTCCCTTCCATGAGGGGATTTTCTGCCTTGAACTAACTCCGTGTTTAGGTGTATAAATCGCTTATAGTGGCGTATTGTGGGGGCACACCTACAGGAAGTAAAAAATATTATTACCATAAACTGTTTCAGTCAATTCTGTCCAATGTATGATTACCTTTTTAAACAGTCACTACTTCTTATTTAACACTAAACTGAAAGTATTTGGAGGAAACCCAATGTCCATGGGGCATTCTAAACTTATTGCATCCACGACTAAGAGGTCCAACTAGGCCTCGAGATAAGCTGCTAGTTAGTTAGTTAGGCCACAATTATCTTTACCTAATAAAGGTGCTTAAAAAATTAAAAAATGCAGATAAGATGTGAATAAATGATATTAACAGAGAAACTCAGATGATTCTAAGTTCCATAAGCGTTCAAACCCTTTGCCTAATTAACCCGAAATCACTTCAGGAGTAAATTATTTGTTTGAAAGGTTACAGAATAAGTGTAATAGGTTTCACCTGAATGTAGTCAGTGGTTTAACTTAAAAATTAAGCTCTCCCAATTAACTCAGGGGTTTTAAGGTGCAACTCACTCAGTCAACCAACAAGGCAAACATGAAGACCAAGGAGCTTTCTCAGGGAGCCAGACAAAGTGGTGAAGAAGCAGCTTTCAGAAGAGGGTTATAAGAACATTTCAAAGTCACTCATCATCCCTTTGAGTACGGTAAAATCAATCATTAACAAGTAGAAGACGTATCATACCACAGAGAATCAACCCAGATTAGGTCGCCTATCCAAACTCAGCAGATGGGCAAGCAGGAAACTGGTTCCGAATGTCACGATTAATCGAACAATGACTTTGAAAGACCTGCAAGGCTTTATGTCCGAGATGGGATTCAGTGTTCATCAATCAACAATATCCTGTTCCCTTCACAAAGCTGGCATCTCTGGACAGGTGGCAAGAAAGAAACCAGTACTGAAAAAGACTCTTCTAAAAGCTCATATGGAGTTTGCAAAAATCATCTTAATGATACTGCAGGCATGTGGAGAAACGTGCTGTGGTCAGACGAGACAAAAATTGAACTTTTTGGTCTAAATTCAAAGCGTTACATCTGACACAAGCCGAACACTATACATCACCCAGTCAACACCATGCCGACTGTCAAGCATAGCAGCAACATGTTATGGGGCTGCTTTTTTCATTTCATTTTATCAGCAGGGACTGGCAAGCTTGTCAGGATGGAAGGGACAAATGGATGGTGCAAAGTACAGGAGAATCCTTGATGAATACCTGTTTGAGTCAGCCATGAATCTGAAACTGGGTCAGAGATTTACATTTCAGCAGGATAATGATCCGAAGCACAAAGCTAAAGCCACGCTGGAGTGGCTGTATAAGAAGAAAATAAATGTTCTTGAGTTGCCCAGTCAAAGTCCTGACTTGAACACAATTGAACATTTATGGTGAGACTTGAAGATCGCAGTCCATCGACGATCCCCATCAAACTTGGCAGAACTAGAACAATTTTCACGTGAATAATGGGAAAATATTTCACCATGTCACTGTGTAAAGCTGGTAGAGATCTACCCAAAAGACTCATAGCAGTCATTGCTGTAAAAGGTGCTCCCACCAAGTACCAAACCTAAGAGTCTGAATACTTTTACAAGCAGTGGAGTTTGATTTGTATGTGCTTTTTGCGGGTATTTCTGACATGTAACCTCCTTCAACTATAACAGTGTTTAGTTTGACCTCTTCAGTTATGAATAAAAATGTTCATTGGGAAAAACATTTTGATGTAATTCATAATTCATCTAAATGTGGCACTGTTGGTCGGAGGTGAATACTTTTGTAGGCCCACTGAAGGTGAGCTATTGCTGGCACCATAGCCAAATGCCAAATTCCAAATTCCTGCCTCAACCTTAGTCGAACATCAGACCTGCCCAGCTGGTTCATGAAAGACTTCGGCCAAGCTTTCCCCTGCCAACCACACAATCTATATATAGAAACACCATTCTCTCTCTCTCTCTCTCTCTCTCTCTCTCTCTCTCTCTCTCTCTCTCTCTCTCTCTCTCTCTCTCTCTCTCTCTCTCTCTCTCTCTCTCTCTCTCTCTCTCTCTCTCTCTCTCTCTCTCTCTCTCTCTCTCTCTCTCTCTCTCTCTCTCTCTCTCTCTCTCTCTCTCTCTCTCTCTCTCTCTCTCTCTCTCTCTCTCTCTCTCTCTCTCTCTCTCTCTCTCTCTCTCTCTCTCTCTCTCTCTCTCTCTCTCTCTCTCTCTCTCTCTCTCTCTCTCTCTCTCTCTCTCTCTCTCTCTCTCTCTCTCTCTCTCTCTCTCTCTCTCTCTCTCTCTCTCTCTCTCTCTCTCTCTCTCTCTCTCTCTCTCTCTCTCTCTCTCTCTCTCTCTCTCTCTCTCTCTCTCTCTCTCTCTCTCTCTCTCTCTCTCTCTCTCTCTCTCTCTCTCTCTCTCTCTCTCTCTCTCTCTCTCTCTCTCTCTCTCTCTCTCTCTCTCTCTCTCTCTCTCTCTCTCTCTCTCTCTCTCTCTCTCTCTCTCTCTCTCTCTCTCTCTCTCTCTCTCTCTCTCTCTCTCTCTCTCTCTCTCTCTCTCTCTCTCTCTCTCTCTCTCTCTCTCTCTCTCTCTCTCTCTCTCTCTCTCTCTCTCTCTCTCTCTCTCTCTCTCTCTCTCTCTCTCTCTCTCTCTCTCTCTCTCTCTCTCTCTCTCTCTCTCTCTCTCTCTCTCTCTCTCTCTCTCTCTCTCTCTCTCTCTCTCTCTCTCTCTCTCTCTTCCTTATGCATGGCCACATCTATTAAGTTACTAACTCCAAACTCAGGATACAAAAACAACTTTTAGTGGGGGGTAACATAGGCTATGTGGCCGTGGCTTCAGGTGGGGGTGTGGGGGAGGGGCATAACTTCTCTATACAAATGTGTACCATGTAGCGCCACCTAGTGGTGGTGACAGGGGTATTATAATTCCCTTTTTTACTTGGGCAATGCTGAGGTTAAAGCACTCTTCACACGGGTAAACTTGTCCTCCTCTCCATCTCCCCTCCCCCCCCCCCAAACAAAAACGGAGGGGCCTGTCAAAGCCTGTCATCGTGGGTGAGACATTTCTAGCTGGAAGGGACATCAAGATGAATGGGGGGCAAAGGGGGTGAGTGGAACGTGAGGACGGGTAGGGGGTGAGGGTGAGGGGTTAACACCCCATACATAGGTAAATTTGTCTTCCTTTCCTCCTCCTTCTAACCCCAAATTTTTGGCAAACACGGTGACTAATTGGTCCATCAGTGAAGAGATGGATAGGCTCTGCTAATATAATAATAAATAACCATTCCTTTCACACCATGAGGTGCATAGGGCTGCTGAGGCAGTTCATTGGCTCAGGAGTACATTCCAACCCAGGTTACCTGAATGGCTTATTACCCCAGTAAGCTGGTACTTATTTTGCTGACCACAGAAGGATGACAGGCTGAGTCAACCCACCTGGTGTTATTCCAATGGCACGACAGGGGCTTCAACGCAAGACCATACGACCCTAAGCCAGCCAGCTTAACCATAAAGCCAACACCCGGTGAACCCCACAATAATGTGGGGACAATTGTGGCCATAAAAGGAGGAGAATATTAAAACACTGCCGCCCAGATGGTATGCACATACATATAACCACCTACCTCCCCCCCCCCCCCCAATCCCACATCCATCCTGCTCCTGTGGGGAGCGAGTCTTTGTTGTTAAATAAATAAAGCAAAGCAATTCCAGGGAAAAAACATCAAAATTAACCAGTAAACCAGCAAGATGAATAGAAATTGAGGGAGTGTTCGAGGACCTTCTGGGAGGTGATGAAACTCTGCAAATCCAGGAGGACCTTTTGTTCCGGACTCGGGTCCCCGGAGATAGTTCTGGTGACACGAGGGAGGCTGCGATGGCGCTTGCACATCAGGCTATCGGAACTTCGGCCGGATGACCTCGTCCGGGACATGGAGTAGAGGGAGTCCCATCGCCTGCGAATGCAAAGCACGTTTTGAAATAGAGTAAGAAGGTGGTGGAAGCTATCAGAATGTGTGGAAGTCACAAACAGAAAAAGCATAAATGAGCACAACCAGCACAGAGTAATCCAAACCAGAGCACAACCACATTCCAAACCAGAGCACAACCACATTCCAAACCAGAGCACAACCAGTCTCATCCGATGAGTAATACTCAAGAGATCTGACATTTCGACCACAGAGATGCCTTCATCTGGGACTGAACACGACACATTTGCCAAGATTTGATTGGCCGCTTGAGGGACAGCTGAACAGATATCATGAGTTTTTTTAAAGAGAGTTGGGAGTGAGAATATGTGGAATTAAAAATACAAACTAATCCAAAAAACAACACACCCTGGACAAACCAATCTTGTTTTTCATGAACATTTGAAGAGCAGAGGAACCCTGGTCATCCCTCACAGAATGTCTGGGGAGAGGTTAATGTGATGGATGTGCAAGTTACATAGATGTCTTGGGTGTCAGAGTGCACCGGCTGTACTCCTGAACAATAAAATTATTATATTGCCATTATTATATCCTTATTGAATATTACGGTTCATTAGATTATCTTTGTGGAATATTGTGTTTAATTACAGTGCCGATCGAAAGTCGAAGCCCTCTTTCAAAATGTTCACCCTTTGTTTCCTCATAAGTTATAGCCGAGAATTAAACTTCATTAAATCAGACTTTTTCCACTTTTATTCACACATCGTAACCCAGAACTTCCAAGTGAACAACAAATTCTATAAATTTCAGGAAATTCATTAAAAATACAAAACTAGAATATCTTGGTTGGATATGTGTCCCCCCCCCCCACTTATAATAACAATTGTGAATTCGCTCAGGTGTAACCAATCATGTTCAAAATCACACACAAAGGTCATTGGCCTCCACCTGTGTTAAATTGTAGTGATTCTGAACATTTCAGAATAAAATCAGTTGTTCCTGTAGGTTTCCTCTGCAAGGAAGTGCATTTCACAGCAAAGACTCAATGATGAGCACAAATATTTGATTGATGTGATCCCAGATGAAGGCATCTGAACTTACTCCCCAGCACCCTGAGGAATACCTCTGGCTCCGGCTTCCCCTCCATTCCCACCTCATGTTTATATGTGTACTGTACCGTCCACAAAACAGTGATGACTCCATTTACACCTCACTAGCCGAAAACACGGACTAACTTTGAACCTCTCATCTGAACTCCCTCTTCCTCATATGTTGTGACTTCAATTGGCATCATGCCAGTTGGCTCGGTGTGGGTACCTCTCTCACCTGTCATGGCACTTCAGCAAGACTTCTGCGACTCATTGGGACTGACTCAATCGGTCAACTTCCTGACCCGGATCTCAACCGTAATCCATCTCTTCTGGATCTGATTTTGACAAATTTCCCTAACAATATCTGCTGCTCTTCCTCCGCTCCATTCGGTTCTTCTGACCACGTCCTTGTCAAAGTGGACATCTCTCTGGCGATTATCAGAGAACCACCTCACCGCCATCGAGTCTGGCATTTCACTCAAGCCGACTGGTAGGGTCTCCAAGCAGCCATCAAACTTCTAGACTGGTCTCCTATCGCTACTTTCTCCCACATCAACTCATCCTGGGAATTCTTTCAAAGAAACTTGCTCTCCCTCATGCACAGATTTATCCCCTCTCGTCTTCAGTTGTCCTACCCTTCCTCTCACCCATAGTTCACTGAAGCTTGTGGCAAGGCAATTGTCATGAAACAACTTGCCTTTGCCTCATGGAAAACAAACCCAACTGAGGGTAATCTCGGTTCCTTCCATAAAGCTCGGAACAAGTGTGTATCTACCCTCAGGAGAGCCAGAAAACAACATCTTTATAATCTCAAGTCTGAACTCTCAAACCTCTCTCCCTTCTCCAAATCCTGGTGGCATCTAATCAAATCTGTTTCTGGTGTATGTTCCCCCTCCATCCCTCCCTTACTTCATATGGTCGCACTGCTGATTCCACACGTGAAAAGGCTGAATGCTTAAACTCGGTGTTTGCATCAAAGTGTTGTGTCCGAAACCCATCACTTTCTTCGCCCACCTTACCCAGTTGCACCCAGCTGTCCCTGGACTCTGTGCCCTTTTCTTCTAACAAAGTGGAGAGTTTGCTGTCAAACCTCGACTCTGATTCTGCAACTGGTCCAGAAGGTATCAGGCACGTGTCTTACAAACCTGCTCCTCTGCTCTTGTTCACCCTCTCTCTGTTCTATTCACCCTCTCTTTGCTCAAGGTCATCTGCCATCTTCTTGGAAATCAGCAAACACTGCCCTGCATAAAAAAGGTGCAAAAACATATCCCTGCAACTACAGACCAATCAGCCTTCTCCCAATCATCAGCAAGGTTATGGAATCCATCATTGCTTCAGACATTTAATCCTTCCTCTTCTCCAATGGCTTGATTTATGATCATCAATTTGGTTTCAGACCAGGTCACTCGAGCATGGATATGCTATTTCTGCTCTCCCAAAAATTGATGGAGGTCCTCAATGCAGGCCATGAAATCAGAGCCATATCCCTCAACATATCGTGTGCTTTTGTCAAGGTCTGACACCCTGCCCTGCTCACCAAACTCTCTTCCCATGGTATCCAAGACCATCTCCACTCATGGCTCGCAGACTTCCTCTCCTGTCACAGTCAACGTGTGGCCCTAAATGGAGTTCTTTCATCCCCTCTTCCTGTCCAGGCTGGAGTTCCTCAAGGCAGCGTTCTGGGCCTTGTTCTTTTTCTGGTTTTCATGAACGATCTCTCCGACTCTCTGGAAAATCCTCTATATCTCTTTGCTGATGACTCCACCCTCTGCCGCACCATCCGTCATCCCTCAAACCGGCAAGCAGCAGCTTCTTCGCTCACTGCAGATCTGGGTAAAATCACAAACTGGTCCAACACGTCTTTCAATCCTGACAAATCTCACACTCCCGACTATGTCTCTCCGAAAGAACATTTGAAAAAAAAAAAACCCTACATCTACTTTCTCAACAATCCTCTCGAAGAAGTCCTTTCATTCAAGCTTCTGGGTTTCACAATCTGCCATGATCTTTCCTGGGAAAGCCACATTTCCAACCTGACCTCCAAAGCCAGTCACCGACTGGGAATCCTCCGTCATGCAAAGCCCTTCCTCGGCCCACCTGAGCTCCTCACCACATACAAAGCTTTCGTCCACAGCCTGATGAAGTACTGCTCTCCCCTCTGGGCTGGTGCTCCTGCCTCTCACCTTTCTCAGTTTCATGCAGTGGAAACCAGAGCATTTCAGATCATTGGTATCTCCTGCGATGAGGCTGAGTCTGCAGGCAGGTTGGTTGTCTTTTAGTCTTCTCCCATCTACTCTCCAATCCCCCAACCCCCCTTGCTCTCTCTGCGATTTGTCCCCACCATATTTCTGCAGGGCACTCAAGGTCCGCCAACAAGCCCCTTCTGGTAAAACTACCAAAATCACGAATCACTGCTCACTTTCACTCTTTCATTCCTCTTTTTTCCTGCCTTAGGAAAAAACTTCCTCACTCTGTTCAATCCCATCCTTCCCTCCAGGCCTTCAAGACAGCTGTTCACCACCACCTCTTATCGTCCTCCAAACCCACCTCTTTCAAATTCCCTGCTTTCCTTCCTGAAAGTCCCTGTAATGTCCATCTTGTGTACCCCATGTTCCCCGCCCCATCCCTCTCCCTTTCACAGATCTCCTCATGTGTTTGTTCCCCGCTGTTTTGTCCTTCCCACTCCCGCCCCTCTTGTCTCATGCCCCCCTTGCTGTGCGTTGTGTGTTAGCCCTCACACGAGCCTCGACAAGGTGGACAAAACAAAAAAGCGATCTTTCAAAAGACCTCCGGGATAAAGTTGTTGAAAGGTACAGATCAGGGGATTGGTATAAATATATTTCAAAGGCCTTGAATATCGCTTAGAGCACAGTCAAGACAATCATTAAGAAGTGGAAGGCATATGGTACCACTAAGACCCAGCCTAGATCAGGCCGTCCCTCCAAACTGGATAACCAAGCAAGGAAGAGACTGATCAGAGAGGCCACCAATAGGCCAATGGCAACTTTGAAAGAGCTACAGGGCTTTCTGGCAAACATTAGTCACTGTGTGCATGTGACAACAATATCCCAAGTACTCCACAATTCTGGCCTGCATGGAAGGGTGGCAAGAAGGAACCCATCACTCAATAAAAGGGAAAATGGATCGAGCAAAATACAGAAAAATCCAAGAGGAAAACCTGCTGCCCTCTGCAAGAAAGCTGAAAATGGGACGGAAGTTCACCTTTCAGCATGACAATGACGTGAATCACACAGCCGAAGCTACACTGGAGTGGTTTAGGAACAAAAAGATAAATGTCCTTGAGTAGCCCAGCTAGAGCCCTGACATCAATCCAATCGAAAATCTGTGGCATGACTTGAAGATTGCTGTTCATCAACGCTCCCCACACAAATTGACTGAGCTTGAACAATTTTGTGCAGAAGAATGGCCAAATATTGAACAATCAAGGTGTGCAACGTTGGTAGAAACCTATCCCAACCGACTCACAGCTGGAATTGCTGTCAAAGGTGCTTCGACCAAGTATTAACTAGGGGGGGGGGGTGGGGGTGGACACTCCAACCAAGATATTCGAGTTTTGTGTTTTCAATTAATTTTCTGAAATTTGTACAATTTGTTTTTTACTTGAAAGATGTGGGTCATGATGTGTCAATAAAAAGTGGAAAAAGTCTGATTTCAAGCCATTTAATTCCAGTCTATAAGGCAACAAAAGGTGAAAATTTTTGAAGGGGGTGTAGACACTGTATGTCAGGCACTGTATGTCAATGTTATTATATCTTTATCAAATATGATGTTCAAGTATATCACCAATATTATATCTTTATTGAATACGATGGTTCATAAGCTTATCTTTATCGAAAATGATGTTTAATAATATCAGGTCAGGTATGGGAGCATGTGTCAGAGCAGTGCAACGCTACGTCCACTTTTCTCCGGTACTCCAGGGGCCTCAATCTGGCAATCCCCCAGGCAGATGCCTGGCCCATTCCATCTCTATGAGATGCCGATCAACCAGCTGCAACCACGAGGCATGTGGTCAGCTCATTGGCCTCCTCCACTCATGAGGCTCCCTCACTGAGAGAATCTGGTGAGCAGGATGAGTGTCAGGAAAATGAGCCACATGTCCATACAGCCGCAGCTGATGCTCACGGACTAGGCAGGTAACAAATCTCAATTTAGTCTCTCAGAAACCGCTCATTGGACACAAAGTCTGACCAGCAATATCAAAGGATTATATTAAGAAATCTGGTACCAAAGGAATCAAGTCTCCATCTCAGATCCCTGGTCAGAGTCAAAGTTTCACATCCATAGAGCAAGACTGGAAGCACCAAGGACCTAAAGACTCAGACTTTCGTCCTCCCGCACAGGTACCGACGGTGCCACACCCCATGATCCAGGGAATCCATGACTTCCTAGGCCTGACCCAGACGCCTGTTGACCTCTGGCTCACAGCCAGCAGAGACATGAATATCATTGCCAAGGTAAGTGAATCTCTCTGTGACTTCAACATCCTCCCCACAAACAGGTGCAGACAGGATAGCAGCATCCAAAATGTCAATGAAAGCCTGGATCTTAGTTTTGCCCCAGGAAACTTGTAACCCAGCGGCTCCGATTCTCATTCAGCACCTTGAGGGCCCCCAAAAGGATATCCAGAGTCTCCGCCAAGATGACTGTATCATCTGTGTAATCAAGGTCAGAGATCTTGACATTCCCAAATGATGCACCGCAGCTTGATCTCTCTGAGATCCTCCCTAGAATTCAGTCCATACAAGTGCTAAAAAGTGAGGGGGCCAGAACACATGCCTGAGAACTCTAGTAACAACTGGAAATAAGTCAGAAATGGTATCACCACATCCCACAGCACTCTCAGTCCCAGAGCATAATTCAGACACGAGATTGATCAGGTTTGGTGGCACCCCATGAAGACCATGGATCTTCCAGACGGCATCCCGATTCACTGAATCAAACGCTTTGCAAAGATCAACATAGGCTGCAAGCAGCCCTTGCCAAAACTCTCATCAGCATTTGGTAAGCACCCAAAAGGCAAGGATACGGTCAAACGTTTTCCACTTTGGTGTAAAGCCTGACTGCTCTGGGTGCTGGTGCTCAAGCAGATGATGGCGAACCCAATCAATAATTGTCTGAGCAAAGGTCTTGCGCATCACTGAGAGCAGCGTCACCCCTCGGTAGTTGTTGCAGTCCTGGCGATGACCCTTCTCTTTTCAGAGGAGGAGGAGGAGACCCCTCTTCCAGTCAGTTGGGATGATACCTGTGTTTCAGAGCATAGAACTGCTTGCAATGACAAGAGGACAGCATTTTCACCAGCCTTGAGAAGTTCAGCATGGATGCCACAGATCCTACGAGCTTTATCCCATTTCCACCGGTTCACCGCAGCCTGTGTGTCCACAAACAAAGGTGGATTGCAGTTGCTCGGATGGTCAGCAATAGGGATAGTAACATCCATGATATCCAATTCAACTGCTGGTGGATCAGCCTGGTACAGCTGCTCAAAGTAACCGGCCCTGGGGGCCTTCACTTCGGACTCACGTCACGTGCCTTCAAGACCACCATCACGTCAAGGATGGTGGTCTTGAAGGCACTCCACAACTCTTCAGGGTACTCCAAAGCATCAAGACCTCCCAAATCCTCACTCAGCCTGTTTGCAAACTCCTCAGCTACCCTCTCATCCTTGAGCTTGCCAACATCCAGCCGATGCTGGGATGATACCATTCTCCCAGATTGAAGCTGAAACTTCAGAGTTGCTACCACAAGCCTGTGGTCGGTATTGTGGAACTGAGCACTCTGGTAGATTCTGCAGTTCTGGATCATCCTCCAGCGACCATCACCAAGCACATGGTCAATCTCCTTTGCCACACCACCAGTGTTGGAATACCAGGTCCACCGATGAGCCTGTGGGCGCTGAAACCATGAACCGGCCACCCTAAGTCCATGACTTCCTGCAAAGTCAAGGAACTTAGTGCTATTCTGGTTCACAGTTCCAGACCCATGTGGACCAACCTTCCATCCATAAATTGGGACCATACTCTGCGCAGAGTGTTGCTGCTGCCAAAGCAGTTTCCTCAGCAATTGGGTACAATCATGGACAGATCACCACTCTGACACAGGAAGGATACCAGCAAGCTGTGACTCATTTTGCCAACATCAGAAGGATGACAGGCTGAGTCAACAACACCTGGTATTAACTCAACATCTGAATTGAACTCAGGCCATTGAACATTTCATGGGATTGCCCACCACTCTCACCATTAAGCCAACACCAGGCATATGGGGAACAACACATGTCTCCTAACCACCCTGTCAGTTCCAGTCAATGCATTGAAATCCCCCAAGACTAGAAGAGTATCTTGCCTGGGGCACTGATCAACCACAGAATCGAGCATGGCAAAGAATGTGTCTTTCACGGTGAGATCACTCGCCTCAGTCGGAGGACATACAGAAACCAGGGAAACGACACCCAAGGAGTGACAAATCCTTAGTCTCATAATACGCTTGTTGACCGGTGTTACCCCAATTATCATTGGAGTCAGCTTATTGGACACAGCTACAGCAACTCCTTGGGCAAGGTAACCATCAGAGCGACCAGAACAATAGTAGGTGTAGCCACCCACCATGATCTCGCCACAATCCGGTCTCCGAACCTCAGAGAGAGCTGCAATACCGATGTTCAAACGCTTGAGCTCAGATGATAACAGAGACAGGTGATCATCCTCTCTTAGGGATAGGACATTCCAGGCACCCTCCCGAAGGGACCGCCTCAGGTTAACACAAGGAGACCGCCGTCAGGTGGAGGACACCTCAGCACCACCCCAACACTTCAAATATTACTTTTCATTATATCACCATTATTTTATCATTTTCAAATATCAAATTTCATCATGCCACCAGTATTATATCTATTGAAGATTCCGCTTCATAAACTTTTCTTTATCGAATATTACATTTCATTATATTGTCATAATTATATCTTTACTCGTGTGTGCCCGTACATGCGTGGCCGTACGTGCAAAAAAAAAAAGAAGAAAAAAAAGAATAACAAGAATTGTGACGTCAATTGTGATGTCATAGCACCGTGTCCTGTCATTGGTTTGGTAAATAAATGGCCATAACCTGGGAACCACTTGTTCCGTTTCATATCAAACCTTGAAAAGGCACATACTCAGGTCTCCAGCAATATACCTGGCAAGTTTCAATTAGATCAGACCAGTGGTTGTCGAGAAACAGCGGTCACAGACAGACAGACAGACACACAGAGATTGCTGGAATTCTAGATCGATTAAATATTACAGGTTATTATATCACCATAATTGCATCTTTATCAAATATAGTCAGATCCTGACATTTGCGGTTCCACTATTCACGTACTCCGCGTATTCGCGGCTCACAAAATGTGACCCGTTTCTATATTCATGGCCCTGCGCTTTGCATATTCATGTTTTTTTTTTGTAGGCGCAATTTTTTTCCCGACCAGCCATGAATAAACATAGTTCTAAAATCATCTTCCGCGAGCTGTGCATAAACACAAAACAGCTCTCACCAAGCATATACACCAGCTGCATGAGTAAATACAAAGGAGTTGCGTTTTAATGGGATTTTTGATTTTCCATCATGAATCACGAACCACCGGGAATCTATCCCCCTTTTTCGATTGAAACAATGCCCTGACATTCGCGACACTTTTCAGGAACCTATCTCCCCTGCGAATGTTGGGTCCAACTGTATTACATTTAATTAGAACACCATCACAAAAAATGAAAGAAGACGGTACAGGATGTGTGTGCCACAATGTCCTTTTTAGCCTTGAAGAAAAGGAGGAGGTTGCCAGGTAAGTTGGGTTAACAGTTAAGGTGGCTGCCTTAAGATCTTAGGGTCCTTGAGTTTGAGCCCCTGTCCCATTGAATTTATACCAGGTGGGTTGACCCAACATGTCATCCTTCTGAGGTCGGCAAAATGAATACAGCCGTGCTCCCAGCAATGATGCAACGGGCAGCCACAGAATGCATACAAAAAAATAAATCACAATCATATCTTTATCAAATATTACATCTTATTATATCACCGTTATTACATCTATCGAATAATATTTACAATAAACTTATCTCTATCGACTATTACATTGAATTATATCACTATTATTTTATCTTCATCAAACATTACATTTAATAAGCTTATCTTAATTGAATATTACATTTATATCACCACTATTACATCTTTATCGAGTATTATATTTCATTATATCAGCACTATTATATCTTTGTCGAATATTATATTTCGTAACATCATCATAATTATATCTATAGAATAGTACATTTAATAAGCTTGGGTTTATCGAATATTATGTTTCATTCTAACAGCATATTTATATCTTTATAGAATACTACATTTAATTATATCACGATTATTATATCCATTTAAAAAAAGAAAGAATACAGAGAGGTCAGAAGAAGGATAAAGGGGAAATAGAAATAGATATCTGCGATAACAAAGCGATTACCAAGAGCAAGCCTCCCCTGATCGGGGTGCCAACATGGATTAAATTTGTCGGACTTTATATTAAATTAGGCTCTGTTATTGGAACTCAGCAGACAGTAACCATCTCCGATTCAGGAGAACTTTCTCATTACTGAATTGCGGCGTAGAAATATAGTGTTCGCAGACACATGGTTTCATCAAGAGCAACGTACCAAGTTACAATAATTGTTCTGCAATTTCTAAGGCAACAGTTTGGGGAAAAGATAATCTCTCGGTTTGGCAAGGTTTCATGGCCACCTCGATCCCCAGATTTGACCCCAGTGGATTTCTTCCTCTGGGGATTTTTGAAGAGCCAGGTTTACAAGACAGGTGAGGTCCCACATATGTAGATGAACTTAAGATGAGGATCACTGAAGCCATCACTACTATTGATAATGACGCATTGAAAGCAGCAATGAACAATGTACTGGTTCGATGCAGAGAGTGCATCAATTGTAACGGACAGCATTTAAAAGATGTGATTTTTAAGAAGTAGAGCTGGGTTGTGTATACTGCTCTGATGTCGTACAATCTTCCATACCTGTACTTCACTTTAGTCGACTGAAAACATGATTTACTTTGTTCAGTCTTCTTTTATTACAGAAATAAATGCGTCAGATATTAGTATCACAGCCTGCATAATGAAAGGGCAGTCTTGGGGAGTGGCACACAGAAGATAGACCTGGGGGTGGCAATTGATACAGGTAAACTGACAGCACAGTGCTGGGTAGCTTTCGGTAGAGCTTGCAGGGTTTTAGGTTGTATTCGTAGGGGAGAAATTATAAATCAAAAGAGGTAGTGATAGCTCTCTACAGGAATTTAATGAGACCTCACCTGTAATATTGTGTATAATTTTGGTTTCCATATCTGAGGAAGAATATAATGTGTACCTTGTATAAGGTTATCATAATAGTTATCTTGTACAAGGTTGGCATAATATGTACCTTGTATAAGATTGTAGTAATACTGACAGACCCCGATATTCATGGTTCTGCTATTCGCAGACCCCACGTATTTGCGGTTCATAAAATGTGACCTGATTCTATATTCGCAGCCCTGTGCTTCGCGTATTCGTGTTTCATTCCCAGTTTTTCACGGGTGTATTTGCAGTTTTTCTAACCTGATTCTGTATTCACAGTTTTTCATGGATGTATTCACAGTTTTTGCATGGGTGTGTTCACGGTTTTTCTAACCTGCTTCTACATTCGCGGTATATCGCAGTTGTATTCGAGGTTTTTCACAGGATTTTTGATTTTTCCCATATGAATCACAAACCACCAGAAACATATCCCCCTTTTTCCCATTGAAACAATGTCTCGACATTCGTGTAATCCACATTCACGACATTTTTCAGGAACGTATCCCCCGCAAATGTCAGGGTCCAGCAGTAGTTACCTTGTACAAGGAGGAGGAGATTGGGACCATACTCTGTGCAGAGCATTGGTGCTGCTTAAGCAGTCTCCTTGGCTATTGGGCACAATCCTGGACGGGTCACCACTCCGACACAGGATACCAGCAAGCTGCCACTCATTTTGCCGACCTCGGAAGGATGACAGGCCGAGTTAACCCCACCTGGTATTAATTCAACAATTGAGCGGGATTCAAACTCAGGACCCAAGGATCCAAAGCCCACCACCCTCACCAGTAAGCCAACACCAGGCATAGTTATAGTAATAGTTACCTTCTGTAAGGTTATTGCAATAGTTGCCTCATGTACGGTAGTAGTAATAGTTACCTTGTATAAAGTTATCATAATAGTTACCTTATATAAGGTTATATTAATAGTTACCTCATATCAGGTTATATTAATCGTTGCCTTGTAGTAGGTTATAGTAATAGTTACCTTGTATGAGATTACAGTAATATTTACCTTGTAGAAGGTGATAGCAATAGTTACCTTGTAGAAGTCCACTGTAATATATTATATGTACCTTCTATAAGATTGTAATAATAGTTCCCTTAAACAATGTACAGGTATAAGGTTATCGTAATAGTTATTTGAACAGGGAGAAGGTTATCGTAATTGTTACCTCGTATGAGGCAGTACTAGTAGTAATAGTTTGCTGTGGGTGCCAAGGAACTTTGAGAGATGTATAAATGGTTAATGAGAAGGGTGAAGATAGAGACAACGTTCGACTTGTAGTGATTGTTTCATTGTTCTAGCATTCATACAGGAAGGATTTTAACCCATGTTTGTGTGTTTTTGTCCATTTGTGAGGATCACTTTCAATCTGGAAAGGTTCAATTGTTGTCTGATATTTCACTGTGAAATTGCTAACCCATCCCACAACCAAATGGGGTTGCACAGAGTTAATCTCTTTTCCCTTGATCTCGTTAGTTGGGACTGCAACCAATTTATGGAATTTGCTCGGAGTCGATGAACAAGCGAATTAGAAAGGCCATTTTTTGATCTTCGTGGAGGATCTCTAAGTCTTACGCACATTGTTGTTCTTCATCTTCTTCTTGTGGACTTTTTAGATCCTCGTGGAGGATCTCTAAGTCTTACTCACGTTGTTGTTCTTCATCTTTTTCTTGTGGACTTTTTTGTTTCACAGCCTACATTTTTCATCGAAACTTCCTGAAACTTGGCGTATATAATATGTAGACATACCCTGCGCAGACAGTAACCATCTCCGATTTTGAAAATTCCTCCTAGAAAAAAAGTTATGACGTCAAAATATCTCTGCTAATGGAAATCGCCTAAAAAATTATCTCCGAAACTAGGCAAGCTTTTTGAATTCTGTTTGCGGGAATCGAACAGGGCATTAGCAGAGATTAATTACCGCACATATGATAAATCACTATGACGTCATATCAATTTTTATGACGTCATTCCTTTTTTTTTCTTTCATTTTTTGTTTCACAACCCAGAGTTTTCATCGGATCTTCGTGAAACTTGCCATGTATATGCAGAAACCCCACGCGCAGGCAGTAACCATCTCCGATTTTGGAAATTCTTCCTAGAAAAAAGTTGATGTCATAATATCGCCACTAATGGAAATTGCCTATACCATTATCTCTGAAACTCGGCAAGCTTTTTGAATTCTGCTTGCGGGAATCGAACAGGGCATTAGCAGAGATTAATTACCGCACATATGATACATCGCTATGACGTCATATCAATTTTTATGACGTCATTCCTACTTTTGACATTTTTTGTTTCACAACCCAGAGTTTTCATCGGATCTTCGTGAAACTTGCCATGTATATGCAGAAAGCCCATGTGCAGACAGTAACCATCTCAGATTTTGGAAATTCTTCCGAGAAAAAAGTTGACATAATATCACCGCGAATGGAAATCGCCTATACCATCATCTCCGAAACTCGGCAAACTGTTTGAATTTTGTTTGTGGGAATCAAGCCGGGCATTAGCACAGATAATTTATCGCAAACCTGACACATCGCAATGACGTCATATTCGTTTTTATGACGTCATCATGAAGAGGATGAGGATGTGAGCTCATTTGAGCTTGTTAAAATCCATTTCACTGCTTGTTTACATCTACAAGCCACCAAGAGCTAAACAATTGTTGCCATACCTGTTCAGGGAGTTTGCAGGCTGTTCCTTTCATTTGATTAGCCCAGGGCAAAGGCACGATATTAAGGCCCAACAAGGCACGAACTGTCTCGGCACGTATCATTTGATCAAGAATATTTCATTTAGATTCTATCAAATGCTCGTTGGCAAACGGGAATGGACTCGCAGGAATATGTCGTATTCTTCATGCCTTCACAATTACCATACACTATTAGGAGCACGGTACCACTCACTGCGTTGCATGTCTGTTTGCTCTAAATGTTATTGGATTAGTCACAAATCCCGGAATGGCTCACCTGGTGGGTGGAGCCACCTTACTGGGACACAATTGGGCTCCCTGTGCTCCCAACTGTGGGCTCCCTGATTACATCATACCGGCTGTAATGACATCATTCTCATAGTCGTGCAATGGATTTGTTCTGAGATCACACTGTATTCACAGTAACGACTTGTTCGAGTAGGGTAATTTTGCAAAGTAATCACAATGATTAATACTTTTCTGCACTTTGCTGACTGTGCACCGTATTCAGAGTTTGCATGTTTAACAGACTATAAAAGGTGTGCATATATTCTGTTTGCACATTGTTTGTCCACACAGCATACTTAATTGTGTTTGGATACTTTACATTCGTGTGAACACTGTGTGGTTGGTTGCACACACTACTTTTAGCTGTGAACACCGTACTTTTGTGTGCACACTGTTCGGTGTCATGGGTGGTCCAGATGTATTGTGACCCCAAGCATTTCTTCCCCTTTTTGTCATTAATTTGCAGAAGTAGACCTGGCAATGTTGTATAAAACTTATCACAGGACAAGGCGTCGAATCATCTTGTACAAAGAAAGTATGCTGGTTCACAATTAAACTCACTGGACCCTTAAAAAGGACATTGTTAAAATTTTCAATGATATTTAGTAAAGTTTACATGCCATTTGCCATTTTTATATTGCTTACATCACATTACATCACATTACATCACATTACATCACACACCCATTTATATACAAATATATAAACTTTTAGATAATTAAATGGGGGAACAAGACATCTGGACCACCCTGCACTTGTTGCCCATGTGATTGCATGAAACGTTGAGTGTATATACTGTATTAGCTACACTTGATGCCTGTGTTTGCATCCTGTAATGGTAATCTGTGTGTGCACATTGTACATGTTGCCGATGTGATTGTACACTTGTATCGTGTGTGTGTGTGTGTGTGTGTGTGTGTGTATGTGTATGTGTGTGTATGTGTGTATGTATGTATGTATGTGTGTATATGTGTGTATGTGTGTATGTCTGTGTATATGTGCGTATATGTGTGTATGTGTGTGTATGTGTGTATATGTGTGTATGTGTTTATATGTGTGAGTATATGTGTGTGTGTGTGTGTGTGTGTGTGTGTGTGTGTGTGTGTGTGTGTGTGTGTGTGTGTGTGTGTGTGTGTGTGTGTGTGTGTGTGTGTAAATGTGTATATGTGTGTGTATGTGTGTATATGTGTGTATCTGTTTATATGTGTGAGTATATGTGTGTATGTGTGTGTATATGTGTGTGTGTGTATGTGTGTATGTGTTTATGTGTGTGTGTGTGTGTGTAAATGTGTATATGTGTGTGTATGTGTGTATATGTGTGTATCTGTTTATATGTGTGAGTATATGTGTGTATGTGTGTGTATATGTGTGTGTGTATGTGTGTATATGTGTGTGTGTGTATGAGTGTGTCTGTGTGTGTGTATGAATGTGTATGTGTGTATATGTGAATGTGTGTATGTGTGTGTATGTGTGTGTGTGTGTGTGTATGTGTGTATATGTGTGAATATGTGTGTGTGTATATGTGTGCATGTGTGTATATATGTGTATGTGTTTATATGTGTGTGTATGTGTGTATGTGTATGTGTGTATGCGTGTGTATATGTGTGTATATGTGTGTGTATGTGTGTATGTGTGTGTATATGTGTGTGTATATGTGTGTGTATATGTGTGTATGTGTGTGTATGTGTGTGTATGTGTGTGTATGTGTGTGTATGTGTGTGTATGTGTGTATGTGTGTATATGTGTGAAAATGTGTGTATATGTGTGTATGTGTGTGTATATGTGTGTGTATGTGTGTATGTGTGTATATGTGTGTATGTGTGTATATGTGTGTATGTGTGTGTATATGTGTGTATGTGTGTGTGTATATGTGTGTGTGTGTGTGCGTGTGTGTATATGTGTGCATGTGTGTATGTATATATGTGAAAATGTGTGTGTATGTGTGTATATGTGTGTATATGTATGTTTGTATGTACCGGGCGTCGTGGCGTGCGCCTGTAATCCGGCTACTCGGAGGCTTGGGTTGGAGGATCGCTTGAGGACGGGAGCTCTGCACTGGGCCGTGCTATGAGAGGGTGTAGGGCAGCCCGGAATCATGGCGAAACCCAATCCTTATCCCTGTGTCGTAAGAGGCGACCAGGGTTGCGTCAGGAAGGGCATCCGGCGTAAAACATGTGCCAAATCACTGTGTGGATCATACGGATGATCCGCTATGGCGACCCCTAACGGGAGCAGCCGAAAGACGAACAACAACATGTATGTGTGTATGTATATGTATATGTATATGTATATGTATATATATATATATATATATATATATATATATATATGTGTGTATGTGTGCATTGTTAATGCCTAGTGTGTGTATGTGTGTGTACATGTGTGTATACATATATATATATATATATATATATATATATATATATATATATATATATATATATATATATATATATGTGTGTGTACATGTGTGTATACATATATATATATATATATATATATATATATATATATATATATATATATATATATATATATATATATATGTGCACTGTTAATCCCTAGTGTGTGTGTGTGTGTGTGTGTGTGTGTGTGTGTGTGTGTGTGTGTGTGTGTGTGTGTGTGTGTGTGTGTGTGTGTGTGGGTGTGTGTGTGTGTTGCTGTACCAGCCTGTGTTCGCACACAGTGCAGTGTGAGAGCCTTTTGTAAACTGCAAATTTGCAATCCTAACTCCTATAGCTTATGTAATCGGGTCTGGAATCGAACCCACATTTGACTGCTCAGAGGTAATTGTGATACCTTTGTACTTACCTTGTCGTCATATATATATATATATATATATATATATATATATATATATATATATATATATATATATATATATATATATATATATATATATTGTACGGCTGTGGCAATTGACAGAACACCATAAACGTCCCTAGATTTGTTAGGCCAATAAGTCCAGGTCCAGATAGATTTCCCCAACGTTGTTTTACGGGTCTATTCATGTTAACCGGGCTGTGATCTTTGAGTTAGCCGTTATTCTTTACTATCGTTATTTTGGACCAACCACGTCCACCACCAACATGTTTCAACAACAGGCCAACAACCACCACCACCAACGCTCTCAACAACCGCTTCAAAAAAACCGCCTTCCACCACCACAACCACACCTGCCTCTCACCAAACCACGCCATCCTCACCACTTCGCCAGCAACCGTCAACATCTCCACACCACAAACATCGCCTCACCTTCGTCTCCGAAACGACGCCATCTTTGCGCCAGCCGCGGCGAGTCGGCATCGAGCGGCGTCGCTACAGGCCGACGCGGGAAGTTTGCTCGTCGGATCAAGCTTGGTGATCTCGCGCACGTCCGCTTTCCGCGCAGAGGTCAGAGGTCAGAGGTCGAGGATCGGAGGCCAAACCGCGTCTCACCAGCCCGATAAAAGGACGAGCAGAGCGCCAAGCTCGCGTTCGAGTTGGGTGGAGTCGAGTTGATTGGTCGGCCTGAGTCAGACTGGAGAGTTTGGGGAGTCGGGAGGAAGCCAGAAGCCAAGGAGCTGCGTGGAAGTCTGGGCTCATGACGGAGTCGGTAGCTTGGAGCTTGCAGTCGGTGGAGAGTCCGGGTGTCGCCAAGGAGATGCGAGCTGGAGGCGCGGCCTTACCTGCTGTGTCGCGCTGAACCGCGCGTTCGTGTGGAGAGAGCCGGAGAGAGCTCACCAGTCAGCGACAGGCGGTCCGAGGTGATCGGGCTTCGGCGCAGTTCGAGCATCACTGAGGGACGGACGGGTTCTTACAGAGCATCAACTCTAAGAGAGCAAAGACCCGTTCGTTCCTCTCAAACGAGTTGCCGACTGAGACCGAATCACTCGGCCGCTTGGCAAGGCCTGAGCTCGACCGCGGCTACGCTAGCTGCCATGGGGAAGGAGCATCGCGGGTCGCCTAAGCGCGTTCGTGTGGAGAGAGCCGGAGAGAGCTCGCCTGCCACACGTTAGGCCCGAGCTCGACCGCGGCTACGCGAGCTGCTGTGGGGACGGGACGTCGCGGGTCGCCCAAGCCAGACACCACGAGGATGCAGGTAACCTGCAACGGTCTCGTGGGACTCGTTCGGTTTGCCAAATCCCACGCCATAAAGACCCAAGAGGTCCAGTCTGACCCCATTGACTTTGATGGGGTCTTTTTCCTGCTTTTCTTTCGAATGAATGTTGTGGCGCCGAGTCCCGTAAGTAACACTGTGTAACTGACTGTACATTAATAATTACTTATAGACGGTTGTAGCGCCTTGTCTTGCCCACGTGCCGTGCCGCATCCATTGCTTGTTCTGTGTACGTGCATGTTGGTGTTTTTGAATGATTGCATGATTGTTCCTGCATACGTAGAGTAAATAAATGTGCTGGTTTAAATGTAAACCTGTTCGTCGCGTCCATGCCCCCATTGAAATGCCATCTTGTATTGCGGAATATTAGTTGGCTTTTAAGTAGCCGGTGAAGTGATCGGGTCCAACGGGACTACACGATATCACCCCGCTCGGTTATCCCAAAAGGAAGCGAGCTGCTTAAGCGGCTTGTTTCCAAGCGGTCCCGGTGAGGTACAACCTCTCGGTAACCTACCTGCGCGAATCATTAGGTAAATCGAAAATTTGGCGATCGGACCCTGTATATCGGATCGGATCGGACGCGGGTAGGGTAGGGACAAGGTTGTGGTGGGATTGTAAACCCATCCGTGACTGGTTTCTGACACCATTGCAGAAAGTCACGACTGGATTGTCCGTTCGGTGGGCGAACCGGCTGCTATTGGTGAAACGCGGTCGTTCGTACGCCAGGCGGGCGGGAATACTACAACTATATATATATATATATATATATATATATATATATATATATATATATATATATATATATATATATATATATGTACATACATGCACAATACATTACGGCCGTCGTGAATACTTTATATTTGGTTATGAGGGTCCTGCTTTGTATGGGTTACCATTTGAACATTACTGAGGTCTCTCTTTGACATCACTGTTATAATAGTTTTCCTCGATTTCCTAAACACATTTCCTGAAACAATATCCGACATTACCAAAACAGGTAACAGATTTAAAACAGTCTTGTGGTTTGCAAAACTTTGCAAAATGCAATAATGGTGTCAAATCTCAAAATCAAATATTCCCATCAAAATGATACATTTGTCATCAAATGAAAAGCTCACATTATCAACCATTTCATAAGGGTACAATAAAAATAAAAAAAATTACCGTTTTTACAGCCATTTTTCCCTGCTGTGCAAGGGTTTGGCTTTTTCTTGAGGCAATGTTTTATGGCTGGATGCCCTTCCTGACGCCAACCCTGGTTGCCTCTTACGACACACAGGGATATGGTACACCTATTCTAACCGGGGCATACACCGGGACCAGTACACTGGCACTCATTTCGCCGACCTCAGAAGGATGACAGGCTGAGTCAACCCCCTCGTGTTAATTCAGCAGCCAACGGGGCTTGAACTCAGGACCCTGGGATCCCAAGCCACCACCCTAACCACGAAGCCAACACCAGGCTTATAAGGGTACAATAAATGCCAAATATAAACATCGGAATGTTTAACCCTTTCATTAATTATTTATTCATACCATTTCTGCCTGTTTGCTCCTCTTCGATTCTTGGACATTGTGTAATGTGACCATACATGTTACCTATAAGTGTATGTCTTTTTATCAGTGTACATAGCCCCAGATATCACTGAAAACGTGTGCATAACATCACAATTTGCTAAAATTACAATGAAAACAATCCTTTTGAAGAAAAAAAAAAGGATTTTACAAGTATTCAACATCCAGCCTCTGATTTCTGTTCGGCCAAGTGTTTTCATCACCATCACAGAGAATGTTTTCTCTGGCCATACATGTCGGCAAAAGGTGCCTTGCATGGCGGAGCCACCCTGACATGCATATGCAGTGATGTCTTGACGGGCCTCCTCCATGGCCTGGAGAAGTGATGCCTGCTTATGTGTCCGATCAGATTGAAATTTAAAACGTATATTCCTCATGACTACAAGAATGTTCAATCCAATATGGCTGCCAGACCATGTGACGTATTAATTATTCATGAACGCCCTGGTATCCAAGGCTTAGGAAACATGTGGGTGAAGTTTCCCCTCGATCTGTCAATCCATTCTGGGGAATAAGGTTTTTAAAGGTTTATTCATCAAAAAAAAAAAATCATAACTGCCAAACCATGTGACCTATGACGTCAGAGGCGAACTTTTTGTTCCTCGTGGATCGGTGATCATACCTGTAAAGTTTCACCTCGATCTGTTCAGCCGTTTACGGAAAAGAAGATTTTTGCAGGTTTTTATATTAAATACAATATGGCTGCCAAACCACGTGACCGATGACGTCATCAATTTTTTTCCCCCCATACAATTTAGCTCCAGATGACCCTCAAAATTTTTCATACTGATCGGATAAAGTGTTTGATGTTTGTAATTATGATGTCAGCATGAAGCCACCTGTGACATCATCAAGAAAAATCACACTCGTTTCCAATGGGGAATACTTTACATGTTCCAAGTTTCAGTTTTTTCCATGGAGCGGTTTTAGAGATAAAAGGTCCAGTTTTTTCCTTTTTTCCAACATTGCTGCCACACCACGTTACCAATGACGTCATAATTATGGGAACAGTGGAAGTGGACGTGACGTGCAGGTATGAGGAATACAAGAACATACAAGTCAATGGGAAAGATACTCATCACCATTTTACCCTCAAGCTTCCACATCACATTAATACCATGTCTGCGGTGCATTGAACATTGAAACACAAAGCAAATAACTCCAACAATAGTGCTCGACACGGACTAATGACAAATTCTTACCTGCAACCAGGTGTAACCTACAGTATAATTGTTGCAAAGTTGAACTGTTTTTTTGTTGTTTTGTTTATATAATTCTGCAAAGCTGGTTTGCAGGAGGAAATGCTGTGCTTGAGAATGTGCTGGAGGCAGAATGGTGGTTCATTGTGTTTGAATCATTTTGATTCATAACCACAGACATTTCACCACAAATCGAGTCTCATCAGAGGAAAAGGGCTTGCAGTTGGCTTCATGGTTAAGGTGGCTGGCTTAAGATCTTAGAGTCTGAAGTTCAAGTCCCTGTCCTTCTGTTGAACCAGGTGGGTTGACAGAGCCTGTCATCCTTCCGAGGTCGGCAAAATGAGTACCAGCTTACTAGAAACGGGGGGGGGCACTACATCAGCAGCCCAGCTGCACCCACAAAAAATGATGCAGCCAAGTCGCCAAGCAGCCACAGCAGTGTGACCACTCCTTGGCTTTTCACAAGATTTTGGCTATTCGTTGTTCACCTTGGCGTCTTGATTTTCTTGGCGGATAGGTTTTCTATTATCATCGCTTTTCCGAAACCTTGTGAATTCTTGGCTTTTTTCATTGGCTCACCTTGACATTTATGAAAATGAGGAGTGGTCACACTGAGCCACAGGCTCCATATGTATAAATAAATAAATCAATCTGTGGAAAGAGTCCCACAAGCAGAGTCTGTACAATTTGTCCTTGCAATTTTGAGGATGACACCTTCAGATCCAACAGATTGTATGCAAAGCTTCCAGTGGTATCTTGGAGGCCAACTAAATTAATCCAATCTGCCTTAGCTTGCCGAGGGAAGTGAATGTGACCATCAACTGCTTTGCTGGATCTACGAGTACGAGGTTCGGAACACATTATCCAATTCCCTGCATTTCCCCCCCCCCCTCCTCGGGGAGAATCTGAAAAACACCAGCATCAGCTCTATTTCGAGCCGACACGGATCTCCGGTACCTTGTACATGTCGCTGTGTTTGAGCCTGAGGAGTAACTACTGAATTCTATCTATTTGGGTTCTTCCCGACATCTGTTCTTTGTTCCTTTCATACTTCTTTCTATTTTTTTCTTTTTGTCACAATCTTCTTCTACCCTCCTATTTCCCTCTTTCGTTATCTTTCTGTCTATGGAGAAGTGAATTCTTGCAGAAAGTTTTCTGCAAGGCTCACTTGGCTGCTCCTAGATGGGTTTGAGGGTAGTGGAGTGGCGGCTGAAACCCCGAATCCTATCCAGGTTCCTCCTGATGACTCCATCTTTGCTCTTTACTTCGTCAGGTTCCTTCTTGGTCTTCTATTTGATTTAAAATATTTCATATCTTGGCTCCTGGAGGAATCATCTTCATCTTATTCTTTAACATGTAGCCACATGGCTGCGGTCGCGTCATTTGCTTGGGGGCACAGCTGTGCCGCTGATGCAGTGCCCCCTGAAGGTTAGAGCAGGAATTTTGAATCCGTTCATGATGCGGTGACAACTCGCCAACTCTTCGCAAAAGACACCGTGGGATCTTCAACATCCACCAACTAATGATAGCCTCACCCTTCCTGTGAAACATTAGGGTCGAGAATAGGGGGTTTAGAGCCAGGTCTGGATTCAAGCTCAAATGAGACAACTTGGAGGGGAGTGCGCTTACCTCTCGGATATCCTGCTCGACTCGGCAATCATATGACGAAATGGGACAACTCATATAAGGCAACAACCATGTAGATATTATCCTATTGAATTAGCACACGCCACACTACATCAACCCAATGCCTTTTGCAATTACATTCAATGTCTTCATTCAAATCCATTTCTGTATACACCTTCTATTGCTTTCAATTTCAATCCATTCGCTGGCCAACTGTACTTAAGGTAGACGAAGATGCAACAGACCATGTGTTACATCATTTTGTATGCCCCCTGTTTATGTAATGACTGTAATGCTTGGTCGAGAGCACAAAAAGACTGGTTTGAGACATTTTACCAAGTCGACAAATGTACGCACATCCTGTCATTCCGAGTAGCAACAAACTACACTGCAGTATCAATGCAGTGTCAGTTAAGCATGCTGAAATGATCGGATGTAAAACTTCGAGGTGACAAAAGGTTGGAGGCAACGTGTTGACAGTGGGGTGGTGGGATGAATGAACAGGAAGAGGAGATCGAGACTCGGAAAGGAAAAATATCTGGAACAAGCAGTGTGAGGGTGAAGAGGTGCCACGATGAAAGGAAAGATCACAGGTATGAATGGAGGATGACGAGGTTTTCTTATGTACGGCACTACCAACTTGAAGAGTCTTGGAGAGAAGACTGGGGTTAAAGAGACCAAGGAAGTAGATCCCACAATCAGAAGGAGTGGAGGTGAGAATTAACCCTTTATTTTTGGAGTTTGACCAGGTGGGTGTGCTGGAAAAAACATGTGTGAGATGGAGGACAGACAAGAGGAAGCAAGACCCAAGGAGCCGGTAAAAACGGGAGGCCATTAACTCGTGTGCAATTGAATGAGCAGCAGGTCCAACGTTTTTGCTTCTTTCTAGGAGATTCCACAGCTTTCAGGAGAAACAGGTGGAAGCGGAGGTACCAACCCGTAAGGTAGAGCAGTGCTCCACTGAGTTGCAGCCAAGGCAATGTAGGCCGTGGTAAGTTCAGGTTTACGTTTGCCATGATGGAAGACTTCCCTGCATCTGCAGGTGCCTTCATTTTTAATGGAAATTTATCATCTCTGCCATGTAAGGTGGAAGGAGGTTATGTTTTCACCCCTGTCTGTCTGTTTGTCTGTTTGTGTACCAGATATCTCAAACAGTTGAGGACGGATTCGGACGAAACTTGGTGGACATGTTGGATGTGACGAGGACAAGTTGATTCGATTTTGGTGAAAATCCAGATCCGGATACCATTATTTATTTATTTATTTATTTATTTTTAAAGTGATTTTTCACCATTCAGAGATTAGGGCTAAAAACGACATATAGCATTATATATATATATATATATATATATATATATATATATATATATATATATATATATTGGGCCCAATATGTTCTACTGGATCAAGCATTGAGTGGTGGAGGTATGCACTCTACTGAATGCCCTTCTCGTTTCATATGTACTCGTCGATATCCGCTCCATCTGGGAGCTTTTGTGAAGTAATATCGAGGTATGTGGATGCAATTCCTATCTCTTATGCTACTGTGCGAGAAGGATGACATAGAGTATCATTTCCTGCACATGGGATAACAAATAAGTCACCATAGATACTCTTTCCAGTGGAAACTAGAGTTCATAGAACACGATACCCTGTGCAGTGTTGAAGTTCACTCTTCAGTTTTAATATACACATCCAAGTTTTAATAAACACATCCAAAAAAACCCCGAGGTTTAACACTACTGAAACAGTCTTAAAAGTTACATCACCCTTGTACATCACCCTATAGAACATGTCCAAGTATGACTAAACGGAAGGGTTTTGAAAGTGCGAAGAAGGCAATTTGTGTTCCACAGATATCAACTATATAATTCATTTTAAAGGAGTAAATAACACCTCCATCAACTGAAGTTGACTTTGACAATTGATGTGTGAAGAAAAAAAAACCTTGTTCCCATTTCAACAACAATAGATCCACTGAGAGATTACGAGACATGCAGACACATCATTGTGTACATGTAATGGTAACACAAATGTATGTGACAACAATGTCAG
This sequence comes from Eptatretus burgeri, assembly GCF_056783735.1. Lineage (NCBI taxonomy): Eukaryota > Metazoa > Chordata > Myxini > Myxiniformes > Myxinidae > Eptatretus > Eptatretus burgeri. The sequence goes on from NC_140974.1 coordinate 52,812,402, forward strand.
CAAACCTGGGCCCAACTAGAATTTTCTCAAGTTGCATGTCATGTTACAAAAATTATGATAAATGAACGGGTGTATAGGGGAGGGAGGAGGGAGAAAAGTTGTATTTGTCGACATTACACTACCTGTACTATAGCCGAGGAGACATGCCCTCCACTCTCTGCACTATGGCCAAGCGGAGAGGCAGGCACCACGCTCTGTACTATGGCTATGGTGGGAGGTAAGCCCCACCCTCTTTACTATCCACTCTCTGTACTATGGCCACTGGGGAGGTATACCCTCTGGACTATATTGTTTCATAAAAACATTTTATTCATTGTCCCTGGAATGCAAATTAATATCTCCAAGAGGTGGTGATTTTATAATTTTCACATTGCACAATTGCCATAACACATTGTATTTGATATTTCAACATTTCCAACCTTAAAAGAAAACCACAACCTCTCCAGTTACTGTTTCCATAGAGACCAATTGTATTATAACAGATGATGTCATGCTTGGAGTTGGGTTACATAACAACTCAGAAAGACTACTTGTTCAAGGAAATAGTTAAGTTGTGTCTGAACTTGACGTAAAAGACAAAAAAGACAAAAGGTCAAATTTATTTGTTTGCCTTCGTCTGGTGTCTAAGAATGCAAACAAATTTATGATTAGACTTGCAGATTAAACCCGGTTCCACCACCAGGCTGTTGAAAGGGAATTTGTTCCCAGTGGAGAGTGGAATATTTCGGGAGTTTTAAGTTTGCTGTGAATGTCCTTTGACAACATAATAGTGACTAACTGGTAAGACTACTAAGGTCTCTCAGTGAAATAAATTGATGGAAAGGTAATTATACATTGACGGAATTAACTGAATAATTTGTGGTTATAATATTTTGGTGTGCGAACCAGCGACTCTGAACCTATACACCATCCATGTGCCAACCTACTCACAGAAATGCACACAACTAGAAATTCCGTGAATATCGTTATTTTTAGACCACCGCATGCACTGTCCGGATCCAATATCTCTTAAATGAGGTATCATCCAGCATTATATGTACTGTGGTTACAATGTTTACCCCGTTCAGACACAATCATGAAACTTGCATTTATACAACCTATCGATAGCAAGAAAAGGCAAATCTCTCTCTCTCTCTCTCTCTCTCTCTCTCTCTCTCTCTCTCTCTCTCTCTCTCTCTCTCTCTCTCTCTCTCTCTCTCTCTCTCTCTATCTCTATCTCTATCTCTATCTCTATCTCTATCTCTATCTCTATCTCTATCTCTATCTCTATCTCTATCTCTATCTCTATCTCTATCTCTATCTCTATCTCTATCTCTATCTCTATCTCTATCTCTATCTCTATCTCTATCTCTATCTCTATCTCTATCTCTATCTCTATCTCTTTCTATATATATCTCTCTCTTTCTATATATATCTCTCTCTCTCTTTCTATATATATCTCTCTCTCTCTTTCTATATATATATCTCTCTCTCTCTCTTTCTATATATATATATATATATATATATATATATATCTCTCTCTCTCTCTTTCTATATATATATATATATATATATATATATATATATATATATATATATATATATATATATATATATCTCTCTCTCTCTCTTTCTATATGTTGTCCTGCTACCAAGTACAATGACCAAATGTCAATCAACTGCAGGAAAGCTGAACATTCTCTCTCTCCAAATTGCATGGAAATGTGCCCATTATTCATGAGTTACACAAATTTGATCCCATCGTGTATGGAAAGCAAATAAATAGAAACCAGGCAATTTGAATGTCAAGCCTTGCGAACAGAGAAAAAATTTCAAATGATTTATTCAAGTCGCTGCACAAAGCATGGTTGTGTTGAATTGTTAAAGGGCAAGGTACATGGCAGTTGGACAATGTCCCCATGTTTTAGGGTGTCTCACTGAAGGTACAATTTAGGTAATGGAACTATTATATGTGTACAACGCAAAACAAGGACAGTGGAGAATAACAGGTGTGGTTTAAGAACAATTTGAGAGGAGATGTGAATCCATTCAACATGAGATGGCATTTGAATCCACTTGACATGAGGACATTTTTTGAATCCACTGTAATCTTTGTAGAAATGGATTTCTCATTTGTATACTCCTTTTCTATATGTCTATTTATATTTCACCATTAGCAGATTTACCCAGCGTTGCACAGGAAAAGAAACGTGAATAAGTGACACTTTGTAGCCAAAGGAATTTTGGAAATTGTAATATGCTCTGCTCCTGCCATCAGGTGGTGCTTCACGGTACATATTTACATAGAGAACTTACGCCCCGCCCCCCCCCCACACCCCCACCTGAAGCCACGACCTCATAGCCGATGTTACTCCTCACACAAAGTTGTATTTGTACCCTGAGTTTGTAACCTAACAGATATGGCCATGCATAGAACAGAGACGGAGAGAGGGAGAGAGAGGGAGGGAGAGGGAGGGGGAGGGAGGGAGAGGGAGGGAGAGAAATATAGAGGGAGAGATATAGAGAGATATATATTGAAATTGAATGCCAAATGTTGATAAATAATATTTAAAAGTATTAAAGCTATTGTAGACCAGGCCCGTGGAGCAAATAGATATTCTGGGGTCGCAGCTTCAAAAAAAACAAAACATCTGAACTCTTGTTAATATTTCTGCTCAGGTAACAACACTTGCCTTATGTTATGACGAGACATCCAGAATAGTTCATGTTTTCACTGTTCGTCCTCATTGGACGCCATGTCTTTGTAATCTTGGTGTATTGGCATGGGAGCTCAGGGGCAACCCCGACACAGTCAGTGTTTTTAAGTCACAGGTATATCGCAAAACTCGGTCAGAAAAGGGCTGATGAAGCCCCCCTCCCTTTCCCCTCCCTTTCTCCTCCTCACACCCAGCCCTGCAGTTCCACCCTGCAGATTCACAGCAAGTTAAACATGCACAGCAATCAAGGAATAAAAGGAAGCTTCACATTCAGTGATTTTGAAGAGGGATTTACAACATAAATGCACAATGAAAAGTTACCAAGGCAACGTTTGCTAAAATGCCACAGAATTCCTGCTGTTCTGTTGAGTTGTGTTCTTGAAAGGGTAAACACACATGGGAATATTTATCCAAAGCAGTGACAGGATGTACAAGGTTTATATAAAGCAGTGATGGGATGGGGGGTGTTTACATGAAGTTGTGATGAGATGGGGGATGTTTACATGAAGTAATGATGAGATGGGGGATGTTTACATGAAGTAGTGATGAGATGGGGGACGTTTACATGAAGTAGTGATGAGATGGGGAATGTTTACATGAAGTAGTGATGTGATGGGGGATGTTTACATTAAGTGGTGATGAGATGGGGATGTTTATGTAAAGTGGTGATGAGATGGGGATGTTTATGTAAAGTGGTGATGAGATGGGGATGTTTATATGAAGTAGTGATGAGATGGAGAATGTTTACATGAAGTAGTGATGTGATGGGGGATGTTTACATTAAGTGGTGATGAGATGGGGATGTTTATGTAAAGTGGTGATGAGATGGGGAAGGTGAAAAAGTTTTTTTTTATTATTGATAATAGACACATTATATATGGTGTGATGGAACATTCATTATATGCAAGTTATTGATATCTTTTACTTGCATTTGTGTACTTGTCTCAAAAAAAAAATTCATCTGTTCTCTCAAATGACGTCAAACGAATGAATAAAATTAGTTGACAACATAGTCTTTTGAGGAAATCTATGGAATTTGGGCAGAGGATTGGTAAGCAATAGCTAATGCTTTCAAAGGGTACCAAAGGGTCTTTAACGTCCACAAGCAACCGCTTGCACATTGGACACATGGGTTAACATTTTCTCAAATGAAGCACCTGCAACCCTGAAGCAATGCTGTGCCCAGAAAACCTCCTGGGGTATTTTTGGGTTTTTAAAGCCTTTTGATTAAACCTTCACAATTTTGATAAAAAGTGAGTTCTACATGAAAGACAAAAGGGGTTTTTTATTGTTGTTACCCTCGCCAAAGGAGAGGGTATTGCATTTGGGTCCGTTTGTTTGTCTGTTTGCTACTTGCAAAATCGAAGATTTATTCAAGTATATTGGTTTTGTTATTTTGTCTGTTTGTACGTGTCTGCTCGTCTGTTTGTCTACAGGTCTACAGGTCACCTACAGGTCTACAGGTCACCTATCGCCTACTGGTCACAATCTTTAACCGGTCTTCACGAAACTTTACCACATGGTAGAGTTTGTCATAAGGAAGAAGCCTATTGTTTTTGAGGTCAAAAGGTCAACAACTTAGATGAGATTTCTAAAGTCCTCATTTTACATCTGATTGACTTTAAATTTTAAGAGGATATATATTTCAGGTCACTGATTTCAACGACTAATTATTTTGGAAGTCTACATCGGCCAAAAGGTCAACATCGGCAGTATTTCTAAAATTGTCAATTTTCATCCAATTCACTTGAAATTTGAAGAGTTGCACATTTGGTCATTGAGGTCAAATTCAACCAGCAATTATTTTTGAGGTCAAATTTGTTTTTCTGGATTTTGCAAGTGTCGTGTTCTGCACGATGTCTTCTTCTTGTTTGTTTGTTTGTTTGTCTGTTTTCTGTTTGTCTGTCTGTTTGTTTTTCCGCACAGAACTTTCGTGTTTTTCTCCACAACTGCTTGTCGGATTGAGAGGAAATTTTCACCATTTGTGCGACTATGCACGTAAAATGCTTTTATGATAATTATCACATCATAGGTCGCGTGGTGTGGCAGCCATATTGGAAGCATGGAAAAACTTTGGACCTCTGTATCTCTGAAACCGCACCAAGGAAAAAATTGAATCTTGGCATTTGGCAAGTACTCCTCATGCGGAATAAGTGATTTTTAAAATAACATCATAGGTGCCCTCATTATGACGTCACAATTACATATGAAGAACGCCACATCCAATCAGTATGGAAATTGTTGAGGGTCATTTTAGGAGAAAATGGTCCACAGGAAAAAAAAATCGTATTCAAAAAAAATATCATCGGTCATGTGATTCGGCAGCCATATTGTTTTTTTGTTTTTTTTTAAACCTTCAAAAACCTTCCCTGAAGTGGCTGAACAGATCGAGGCGTAACTTTACACGTATGACCGCCTGTCCATAAGGAAGAAAAAATTCACACATATGATGTAATTGGTCACATGGTTTGGCAGCCATATTGGATTTACCCTAAAACCTTAAAAAATCTTATCCAGAATGGCTGGACAAATCAAGGGGAAACTTCACACAAGTGTTCCCTAAGCCATGGTTGTACAAGTTTGTTGAGGAATAATTGATAGGTCACATGGTTTGGCAGCAATATTGGATTGAAGAAAATATTAAATAACCTGGAACCGCTTAATCAATCAATGTGCAACTCCACATTTATGATCGAGTAGAGATAGGTAATACATGTTTTAAATTTCAACTTGATCAGACACATGGTTTGGCAGCCATATTGGATTTACCCTCAAACATAAAAAAATACACCACTCAAAAAAAGTCCTGGCAAGGGTCTGAAATCTCTGATTGCTTTTTTTCTTGTTGAGTAATTCATCACTTTCACTATATTTAATACAGAGGATTGTCCCCTGGGGCCAAGTTTAACAAACCTGTGCAGGCAAGAACAAACAAAATGTCTTGTCTTTGGACAGCGATGTGACTACTGAAAGGTCAAAAGCTTTAATTTTTAGCTCACATAGATTTTAGTCTGGCGACCTTATGTGATCGAGCAGTGTCCGTCGGTGAGTGAGTAAGTGAGTCAGTCACTCCGTAAACACCAGTCATTATTGCTTGAACCAAACACACGATTTTGATGTAACTTAGCCACAAACTTCATATCTGATGCCTAACGAAGGTGTATCGACCACATCAAAATCTGCGCTTATTAAGGGAGTCAACGGGGGGGGGGGGGTTTGACCACCTACACTGCTCCAAAATATGTATTTGCTGTCTTCTCCGAAACTACACACATCATTTTGATGAAACTTGACCACAACATTCATCACTCGTGATGTACTAAAGTTTGTTCACGGAATTTTTTTTAAATCACTAATTAAAAAAATGTACATTTTCTTCTTCCTTTTTTTTTTTTTTCTTTAACTGTTATTTTCATCAAGTTTAGTTTGAGTACAAAGCAGATGCGGATGGGCTTTGTGTTTTGAGATTTTTTGTAGTTATTATTGTTACTATCATAAAAGACCTGTCGCTTCACTGACAAGAATACCAGTCTTCTAATCGATGGTGCAAGAACAAACAAAAAAAAGGATTCCTGGGAGATCATGCCCTCAGTGCAAGAATAACCAGCATAGCAAGTTGGCGTTTGCAGTTTCACCATGTGCCCATGTACCCATACTCACAAACTGTACGTTATTTATTTACTAGCAAATCCAACAACCCGTCCTCACATCCACAAAGCTGCCTCCTTCCCCTGCCCTCTCACCTCCATCTCATCACTCCACCTCCTCAAATCCTGAACTGCCTTCTGCCCCCTCTCTTGCCCCCCACTCTCTCGTCCATCACCACTGAGCCTTTTCTCCTCCTCATCCAGCCCTCTCCCCAAGCTCTTCTGTAACCCCTCACACTCTTTCAACAACTCTCCTTACCTTCCCCCCTCCCCTCCCCTCCCTTTTCTTTAATAGTGTGGACCTCAAACATCCAGGGCCTTCGCTCAAACCTGACAGATCTTTCCATACATGTTGCCACTGACAAACCACAGATCTCCTCATGTCTCTGTTCCACACTGTAATTTATCCTTCCCACTCCCGCCCCTCTTGTCTCCTGCTCTCCTTGTACGTTCTGTGTGTTAGCTCTCATATGAGCCTCGACAGTGTATACGAAAAACAAAAAAGAGGAAGAGAGAAGGGAGAAGGATAGAGGAGGGAGGGAGGAGCGATGGAAGGGAGAGAGGGGTGAGAGAGAGAGAGAGAGAGAGAGAGAGAGAGAGAGAGAGAGAGAGAGAGAGAGAGAGAGAGAGAGAGAGAGAGAGAGAGAGAGAGAGATAGTGGTGGGAGAGAGAGAGAGGGATAGGGATAGTGGTTGGAGAGAGAAAGAGAGAGCGAGATAGGGGTGGGGTAAGAGAGGGAGTGTGGAGCGAGGGGAAGGGGGAGAGGAGAGGGGATTCTGGCAGATGTGATGCCCAGCTGAAGTCCATCCAAGAGGAGGCACACACATTGATTAATCACCCTGCCTGTGAAACACCAGGATGACAGTTAACAGCTGAGTCGGGATTCAAACCCAGGCGAGCCAGCTTAGAGCGAGCATGCTTACTTCTCGGCTATCCTGCCATGATCTGGCGATTCATTCTTTTATAAAAATTGAATTGATCTGAGCAGCAGTTCCGACTGCTGTTTAAAAAAAAAAAAAGCTTTCATTTGGCCAAGTTGCACATTCTTTGACCCCCTTTCTCTCCTTGGTCTCCAGAGAGTTGTCTGGTGGAAGAGGGGGTTTGGGAGAAGAATAACATGAGGAGAGGGAAGGGAAGGCAGTGCGAGGGGATGTGAGGGGAGACAGCACGAGGTGATGGAAGGGGAGGCAGCACGAGGGGATGGAAGGGGAGGCGGCGTGAGGTGATAGATGGGGAGGCAGAGCGAGGGGATGTGAGGGGAGACAGCACGAGGTGATGGAAGGGGAGGCAGCACGAGGGGATGGAAGGGGAGGCGGCGTGAGGTGATAGATGGGGAGGCAGAGTGAGGGGAGGGAATGGGAACGCAGTGTGAGGGGAGGGAAAGGGGAGACAATGTGAGGGGAGGGAATGGGAACGCAGTGTGAGGGGAGGGAATGGGAACGCAGTGTGAGGGGAGGGAATGGGAAGACAATGTGAGGGGAGGGAAAGGGGAGACAATGTGAAGGGAGGGAAAGGGGAGACAATGTGAGGGGAGGGAAAGGGGAGACAATGTGAGGGGAGGGAAAGGGGAGGCAGTGTGAGGGGAGGGAAAGGGGAGGCAGTGTGAGGGGTGGGAAAGGGGAGACAATGTGAGGGGAGGGAAAGGGGAGGCAGTGTGAGGGGAGAAACACCCCACACACTCATTTGTACCCATTTGCATCACGTCCGTGTGTGCTGCCTACGTACCTCTTCGCTTGCAGAAACTACTGACTGTTCATATTTATTCGCATATTAATATTAATATTTTGCAATGAAAACAAATCACAAAGTTTCTCTTCATTTGCAGAAACTACCGACTCTTAATATATTTGTGGAACTGTAATAGGATATTTATATTAATATTTTGTAATGTAAGCAGATTGTCCAAAACGGAAAGACTAAACTACGTTGGTAATTCCCAAAAACAGGACTCCTGTGGACTGTTCGGTCACGGAGAGCAAAAGCAGATATGAAGCACGGCGTTGCGCCCAATGAAGTTACACTTTCTGCACATTCCTTAATCTTTTCTTCACTCAATATAATTGTCCGAACCATAGAAAAAAGTTAAGTTTAATGCTTTGCTGAAACAAATACACTTAGTTCGAAAAAAAAATCATTAATTTGTTAAAATCTTCGGATTTCGGTCCAGATTTTGGCACTTATATTGTCCACCAAATCTCATTCTCAAATCCGACATTATATTTCGATTATATACTTTAATTTTTCTGTGAGAGTAGATGGTGTTTCCAAATTGAGGCATGTTTGAATAGGCCGAACAAAATGGTGAATTAGGATCCCCAACTGAGGGCGGGTGATTTGTCTGAGGGTGTCCAAGGATGCGCCTGATAAAGGACATAATTAAATAAGGCCGTTAATTATCTTTAAAAAGGTGTTTTAATTAACTCATAACCCAATTTTCACTCATGCACTTCCTTGGAGTTCTCTTAGTATGCATGCAAAGACTCAGGCTGATGGGTTTCATGGTTTTGTAGTTATGGAGGAGAAACACTGACACGCACATTGACATTTATTCGTATAAATTTTTGCATTTGCCTCACAAACCTTCCTGGGAATTATCTGAATCCACCGTCATTGGTTTCAATGAAATCCGAAGATTCCATTCTCAAGTTATAACACGACAGACAGACAGACAGACAGATATGGCTCCTTTTATAATGTTCGATTATCCTCCACCTGGGCTCTACCCATCATGTGTAATTTACTCATAATCATTTGCTCATGGTTCTTATCTGGTAGTTGATAGTGTGTTGTTTAAAGTATTTCATGACAAGCTTTAGATTTTTGGAAATTCCCCTGTGCTCTGTGTCACACATCTGTAAATTATTATTTATTTTTACTTCGTTTGTACAGAGTATGGAAAATGGAAATAAACTGAAACCTCATATGATATAACTCTGACCTGAAACCTCATATGATATAACTCTGACCTGAAACCTCATATGATATAACTCTGACCCTAACCGATTAGCATGAACCTTTAACTGCAGTCTCAGAAATTCCAGAACATAAAACGTTAAGAGTGGTCACAACGTGTTCACAAATGTGTTATTAACTCATCCCAAGGACTCATTGAGGTTGTTGTCTTTATCTAAACCTTCCCTATCCCATCACTCAGAGCAGTGAAGGTTCTCACCTTGCTCACTGAAACAACACTTCCATATTGTAGCTGTCCCTCACCCTCTTTTGCCGGTTCAACACCACTCATGCCCAACTCACCTGTCCTTGCCATTTTCGTCCATGGGGGTCCGCACAAGGGGTCTCAAGATTGACCTCTCGAGCTTGTGACTCGAAAGGTCTGGAGAATCAGTCCACTCACTCTCCTTGTCAGAGAGACCTTGACGTCTCCGACTCGATCGTCTCCACATGATGCTCAACTTGCTCGAGGAAAGACTCCCTCTCCTGTTTGTTGGGTTTCCAACTTGTTTATACATTGTTTATGTCCATCTCACGTGTTTGTCTCTGTCTCTGTCTCTGTCTCTGTCTCTCTCTCCCTCTCACTCTATCTCTCTCTCTCTCTCTCTCTCTCTCTCTCTCTCTGACTCTCTCTCTCTCTCTCTCTCTCTCTCTCTCTCTCTCTCTCTCTCTCTCTCTGCTGCCCGAATGCACACCTCTTCTCTTCTCTTCTCTCTTCTCTCTCACCCTCGTTCTCCTCGGTTGTGTCCACACCCCACGCGTGTCCTGAGGGACACGCCCCACCACCTCGAGACACTCCCTCCACTCACACCATTTATACACATACAATACTGTGCACGAGTTTGGGTTCTTTTCACTTTTCTGGTGTTATGCAACATTAAACATTTGTGGGAAGTTGGAAATGTGCAATACAGGAAGTTTTTGATTTTTTGAATACTTCCACTTCTTGTGCTGGCATGATTTCATGCTTTCAACTAGCTATGATCAATGGTGCATCGCCACTGCTTCCAAGTATGGGGGCACCACTGTTGCTGTGCCCCTCTTACCAGCACACTGGTACTCATTTCACCAACTTCGGAAGGATGACAGGCTGAGTAAACCCCACCTGGTGTTAATTCAGCAGCTGATGGGGCTTGAACTCAGGACCCTAAGAGCCCAAGGCCACCACCCTAACCACGAAGCACCTGAACCACAAAGCCAACACCAGGCTTCTCCAGGTAGATAATAATTCAAATTTCTGGGAAAGTAAATTCCCTATCACAGTTACCTTTAGGTATCTACTGTAAATAGAGGAGGTGTGTGTGTGTGTGTGTGTGTGTGTGTGTGTGTGTGTGTGTGTGTGTGTGTGTGTGTGTGTGTGTGTGTGTGTGTGTGTGTTGCTTTTTTGTGTCTATTAATTACATATGCCTTAATTAATTACATACTATTGGAATGTACCTTTTGACCCTTTGGACTGCTGAGACTCCTTTGACCTTTGAAGATCCTTTAAGACCCCCCAAGCCCCTTAAGACCACCAAGGTATTACAAATCCCACCATTTACAGTCCCACGTTCCTGTCGCCATGTTTTCCAGTACAGTGAAGTGTTTTGAATTATAAGCAGTAGGTATGTTTTTGCTTCATGCACGTAACCAGGGTTATTTTCTTTTTCGCGTATACAGAGGTGTCAGTTGCCTACACACCGCCCAAATAAAGGTATGCGTCAGGAGAACGTGTTGCATGCTTGGAACAAGATAACCCATCGGGTGTGTGCTCTGCTTGTCAGAATAAATTATTGAAGTAATCAACACCAGTCACATTATTACAAATTACAAGAAACCACAACAAAAATGTTGCAAATTAGTGAACATATGAAATTAGTTTTCATCAGCTTGTGTTCCCTTGCTTGAAAGTCGATGAGTGGGTTCAGAATGGAGCTAGGGAGGCAACTTTCAACAGAACAACATGTGAAGATCCAAACTCTGTGAGAAGAAGGCCACACTATGAAGAAAATAGCAGAAAAGCTGAAGAGCTTCAATAGTGTGAGGTACACTTTGCAAAGCCTGAAGGAAATTGGCTTTGTATGAGACAAAAAAAAGCCAAGAAGACACCTGCCCTCCATTCATCCCCACACCCATTATTTGGACAGGTCCCCCTCCTCTATTTTTTTCTCGATCTCCACTGTCGGTGTCCCCCCCCACCCCCTTCTCTCCTGTTCCTTCTGTTTTGTTGTGGCCTGATCTGTTCGGTGTTGTAGCTCTTCCACAAACCTTGACTCTGTATACAAAAAAAAAACAAGAAAAGAAAAGAATCTCCCCAAGGCAAAAAAGCGTTTGAAGTTGCTCAGTTTACGCGATAGAAAATGATGAAGTCAGCAACTGAAAAATGAAATGAGAGGAGGCCTGAACATTAACATCTCATCCAGAACGATGCACAGAAGGCTGGTTGCAGCAGATCACCATGATAGAGTAACAGCAAATAAATCACTGCTGAGACTATATAATAAGGTGAAAAGACTGAAATTTGCAAGGAAACACCAATACTGGGCAACTGAAAAATGGAATGGGATAATCTGGTCTGATGAATTGAAGTATGAACTTCATGGATCTATGAGGAAGAGAGGAGATTGGGACCATACTCTGTGCAGAGCGTTGGTGCTGCTTAAGTAGTCTCCTTGGCTATTGGGCACAATCCTGGATGTGTCACCACTCCGACACAGTATACCAGCATGCTGGCACTCATTTTGCCCACCTCGGAAGGGTGACAGGCCGAGTTAACCCCACCTGGTATTAATTCAACAGCTGAGTGGGGTTTGAACTCAGGACCCAAGGATCCAAAGCCCACCACCCTAACCATTAAGCCAACACCAGGCATGTGGATCTAGGAAATACCAGTTTGTATGCTGAAGACCTGGAGAATGTGATGACACACAATGTTTGCAGCCTAATATTATACAGAGGAGAGGTTCTGTGTCTATCTGGAGTTATATCTCAGATTTTGGTGCTAGAAAACTTGTTAAAATCAATGGGACGCTAACAAAGAGAAGTACAAGCAGATACTGCAGCACAATACAGTTCCTCGTGGAAATTGTATAATCGTAGGCGGATTCTTTTTCCAACAAGATAATGATCCAAAACACACTTCCAATATGGTGAAACAGTATATGGAGAACAAGGTGACAGCTGGTGTGCTCAAAGTGTTGGAATGGTCACCCCATAGTCTGGAAATGAGTTCCATCAAGGCCATATGGGAATACATGGAAATGGAGAAGAACACGAGGAACCCAAATAACTTTAAAGAACCGTGGAGTGGAAACATGGGTAAAAGGGTGACGACACTCCAGAAGGGACAGGGGGTGAACGCACAAGGTCAGAATTGCTCCTTTTGTTATATGTACATATATATATATATATATATATATATATATATATATATATATATATATATATATATATATATATATATATATATTGCATGTGTGTTGATCCAAGGCATCGATTTTTGGGGTGGACAGATCAGGGAATCTGACTCCAAGCACCTTCTCTGAGCAAGTTTAATTAATTAGATTATTTTCCTTTGTCATCACATCCATTACTCTTAACTACACCCCTACCTGTATATTCCACATTTGAAAAGAAGGGAGTGAGGTGAGGAGATTGCGGACAAATCAATACTAATTGCAGATTTGCACCCACTTGAAATATCGGCATCATAAGCCATGTGCTCAGATGGGAACATCAGTCTGTCGAGTCGACCATTTCGATTGCGTAAATGCATGTGACCTGCTCATGGTTACATCTAGCCCAAACCCTACAGCAAGCATCCTACATTGGTGGTTGACCGGCTCACAGTCGGTTGGAAACTGGGATGCCATTAACCTATATTATAGCATCCTCTGCTACGATGGGAAGGCACCTGCTCACTGCCAGTTTTATCTCGTAACACCAATGTTCATGACTTGACATGGATGTCCTGCTCAGCTCCCTGGGGTCTGGGACTCGCACTGGACCTTGTAAGGTATATGGAATTAGCTGGTAAATCTTGGAAAGGTTTTGTGAAAAGGTGGAAGGCTCTCAGCCAAGGCCACACAGAGTAGGAAGCATCAGATATATCATGATTACGTGAACGAGAGAATGAAATGTTGGATAACGACGTGAAGAGAACTTGTCGTGAAAGGAGGAGCAAGGATAAAAAGTGATTGCTTCACAGGGAGAAAATTCCCATGACTTAACCACACCTGAACCACACCCATGCTCAATAACACACTCTTTACTCGGCTGCCTGAATTCAAGGGATCGTTATAAAAAATTCCAGATATGACCATCATCATCATAATCATCATCCTCTCCTGTCAACCTGTGAACTCAGAGTATGCTTGAAACTTAAACTCGAACCTCATTGTCCTTACCTCATAATGGTTCCATCATCTGAAGTAGGGAAATACGAACCAACAAAGTAAGTGGATGAAAAGGCACGTCATTAGGAATTCTATTCGTATCTCCTTGTTTTGTACAAAAGATTGTGATTGTTGTCTCTTTGTGAGAACTCGAAAAACTCACTCCTCTTTGAGCTGTGAACTGGCATTCACATATGCTGTGTCGTAAACAAGTCACGTGACAAGTTTTCAAACTTGTCTGCGTTTGAAAGTGAAGGTGTGGTGGAGGCTCGGGTAGGTGCAGGTTGTTCAGGTGCACGTTTGTGGTAGAAAATAGGAGTTGTGCTTTCATATATCAACGGATCACTAAACTAAACCCAGGTCGGCTTCTTGGTCATTCCCATCTGATCACTTGGTTCATAATACTAGGATCCCACATCCAAATTCCATATACAATATACTTGTATGTCTCGTGTCTACTACCAATTACCTTGCAATTCACCTTTTTTTTTTTTTTGTATACCTTGGTCGAGGCTCGTATGAGAGCAAACACACAACTCACAGCAAGGAGGCATGAGACAAGAGGGGCGGGAGTGGAAGGGACAAAACAGTGGGGAACAGACACATTAGGTGAACTGTGGAAGGGAGAGGGATGGGGATGGGACGGGGAACATGGCGAAGAGAAGATGGACATTTCAGGGACTTTCAGGAAGGAAAGCAGGAGAAATGAAGGAAGTGGGCTTGGGTGGATTATCGGGGGTAGAAAAGATCGAGGATTTGGATGGGGGAAGATAAGAGGTGGTGGTGAACAGCTGTTTTGAAAGCCTGGAGGGAAGAATGGGAAAGAATAGAGTGAGGAAGTTTATTCCAAAGGCAGGAAAAAGAGGAATGAAAGAGTGAAGATGAGCAGTGATTCGTGATTTTGGTAGTTTTACCAGAAGGGGGTTGTTGGCGGACCTTGAGCGCCCTGTGGAAATGTGGTGGGGACAAATCGCAGAGAGAGCAGGAGGGGCAAGGCTGGAGAGGAGTCGGTAGAAGACAGAAAGACCACCGACCAACCTGCGGTGATTGAGTGAGAGGCCCAAAGACTCAGCTTCATTGCGGGAGATGCCGATGATCTTAAATGCCCTGGTTTCGACAGCGTTAAGCCGAGAAAGGTGGGAGGCAGGAGCACCAGCCCAGAGGGGAGAGCAGTACTCCAGGCTACGGACAAAAGCTTTGTAAGTGGTCAGGAGCTCAAGAGGGCCGAGGAAGGACTTAGCACGACGGAGGATTCCCAGTCGGCGACTGACTTTTGAGGCGAGGTTGGAAATGTGACTTTCCCAGGAAAGGTCATGGCAGATAGTGAGACCTAGAAGCTTGAAAGAAAAGACTTCTTCCAGAGGATTGTTGAGAAAGTGGATGGGGGGGTTTTGTAAACGGTCCTTTCAAAGAGACATAGTGAGAGTGTGAGATTTGTCTGGATTGAAAGACATGTTCCACGTGTTGGACCAGTTTGTGATTTTATCCAGATCTGCAGTGAGCGAAGAAGCTGCTGCTTGCCGGTCTGAGGGATGACAGATGGTACGGCAGAGGGTGGAGTCGTCGGCAAAGAGAAATAGAGGATTTTCCAGAGAGTCCGAGAGATCATTGATAAAAACCAGAAAAAGAACAGGGCCCAGAACGCTACCTTGAGGAACTCCAGCCTGCACAGGAAGAGGGGATGAAAGAACTCCATTTAGGGCCACACGTTGACTGCGACAGGAGAGGAAGTCTGCGAGCCATGAGTGGAGATGGCCTTGAATACCATGGGAAGAGAGTTTGGTGAGTAGGGCAGGGTGCCAGACTGTGTCAAAAGCACGTGATATGTCCAGGGATACGGCTCGGATTTCCTGTCTGGCATTGAGGACCTCCATCCATTGATGGGAGAGCAGAAGCAGCATATCCAGGGTAGAGTGACCTGGTCTGAAACCAAATTGATGATTGGAAATCGAGCCATTGGAGAAGAGGAAGGATTTCATATCTGAAGCGATGATGGATTCCATCACCTTGCTGATGATTGGGAGAAGGCTGATTGGTCTGTAGTTATAGGGATCTGTTTTTGCACCTTTTTTATGCAGGGCAGTGATGTGAGCAGATTTCCAAGCAGATGGCAGATGACCTTGGGCAAATGAGAGGGTGAATAGAACAGAGAGAGGGTGAGCAAGAGCAGAAGAGCAGGCTTTGAGGACACGTGGGCTGATGCCGTCTGGACCGGTTGCAGAATCTGACTCGAGGTTTGAAAGCAAGCTCTCCACCTTGTCAGGAGAAAAGGATACAGAGTCCAGGGACAGTTGGGTGCGACTGGGTAAAGTGGGTAGAGATAGTGATGGGTTTAGGACACAAGATTTAGCTGCAAACACCGAGTTTAGACATTCAGCTTTATCACCTAAAAGTACATTTACCCCTCCAACTCCGTGTACCTGTCACATATTTGTGTAAAAACTTGCATGAGCCTTAGATCGCTGTGTTTTCTCGAGATGTGAAATAGTCATCAAATTGGAATCCAAGATATGTCTTGTACAACTCTGATCAACAGCACGGCTCTTGCTCTATTACCTTAAACAGATGACGTCACCAAGGTGTGCTTTCAAAGGGCAAAAGAGGAAACAAAATGTATTGTTGCGGAACGGTGATGGGGGTAACGGTGAAAAGATAGACTTGTTAGGTCATTAATAAATGTCGAGCACAAGTGTGTGTGGTTTCTGTGTAAAACGATAGGGCATGTGTGGAAGTGTGTTCAGAAGCCGATAAACGTGACCCCTCTTTGTAATATGTCTGTGTTGCTCTTACAGATCGTTTTGCCAGCTTCAGCATCCAACGAACCCTCCACCCCTCGGGAAGGCTAAAAACAAGGCCCTGCGACTGTGCGGAAGGTAGGAGTCACACTGAGACTGCAGTCTCAAGGACTTGGAGCCACAAGAAACCTCGACAAGCGACGAGGAGTTGAGCAGCGAGCCAATGGGTGTGCAGCAGCGCATGGTTGTAGAGTTGTAAAAAGGCTGAGAGGGCACGGGGAAGAAGGGAGAGAAAAGGGAATTGAGCCCAGCATTCTCGGAGCAAGCCAGTCGAGAGTTGGGTCCAGCCAGGAGCTGTGCAAGACAGTTCGGTTTGTTAGTTCCACTCTACGAGTGCAGTTCTGGAAACAACAGAGAGAGAAAGAAGGGGAAACTTTGTCAGCTGCACTCTGACCATTGGGCAAGGAGAAGCCCATGGTGTGTTCGCCAATCACGATCTCAGATGCACCTAAGCCTATCATATATATATATATATATATATATATATATATATATATATATATATATATATATATATCTCTCTCTCTCTCTCTCTCTCTCTCTCTCTCTCTCTCTCTCTCTCTCTCTCTCTCTCTCTCTCTCTCTCTCTCTCTCTCTCTCTCTCTCTCTCTCTCTCTCTCTCTCTCTCTCTCTCTCTCTCTCTCTCTCTCTCTCTCTCTCTCTCTCTCGCTCCCCCTGCTGGCTGTTGGTACGTTGTGTGTACTGTCATGACCGCTCCTTTCTTCGTCTCGTGAGTACCCCTCCTCTGCTATGCTGTTTCGTGTTTCCACTTTCCCCATTTTTCGTTTCCATTGTGTTCGTTTTCTACTTGTGGACTTTTCCCATGTTTTTTTTTTCCTTCCTGTCTGGAGAAGAAAGAGAGAGAGAGAGAGTATACATGGGTCTTGTGTTGAGAAAATCGTAGGCCGAAGGCCTGGCATGGCCGCCAGGGGAGGTTTTTCTCGTTCACTGCGGACCGTGTTCTTTGTTAATTCTCAACTTTAATCGTTGATTTATTGGTGGTTGTGAAAACGCCTTATTTTTCTCGATAATGTTTACTAACTTGTTTTCTTGAGTTAGAATGGCGGGTGAACGTTTCCGTGTCGAGATGTTCGAGTCACTAACTCGTAAACTCGCTGTTTTTTGCTTCCCTCCCAGTGAGTAGAACTTAACGATGTGCTTTCCACCATTGGTAACATCGTTGGTTTACATTATATCCGTGCTGTTTATCGCATGAATAAGAAGTTTGTGGTGTTTGTGTCGGAGGAACACATGGTAGCAACAATAGTTGAGCATGGCCTGTTCATCGAACCGAACACTTACCTCTCTGTGTTCGCTTTACAGCCCCTAACAGTTAAAGTTAATATTAGTAATATTCCACCATTTATAAGGAACCAGGACTTGTGTAACCAGTTAAACAAGTTCGGTAAGTTTGTGTCGAGGATCTCAATGGTGCCGATGCATCATGTCCTTTAAAAGAGTGGTTTATATGATACTACCTGAAAATGGGAAAACACTGAATGTTGTACTCGGTGTAAAAATCGACGGGTTTGAATATAAAATGTTTTCCTCCTCAGAGGTTATGACGTGTTTTGGGTGTGGAGCTCACGGGCACGTGAAGAGTGCTTGTCCCAATGCAGTTATACCACAGGAAAGTGAAGGTGCGGTGAGGAACGATTCTTCCTCACCAAAAACTAATGGGGAGAAGGTGAATTGGGAGCCGAGCCCCCCCCCCCCCCGGCTGAGGTGTTCGACGAATTGGACTCGTCCACCCTGACCGGCGTTGGAGAGAGGGTGTGTAATCGTGACGTAATTAATCCACCCCCACCAAACGAGGAAGTGAAAGTGGTTGCTTCCTCTCCTTTACCATCCACTGTACAGGACAGTGTGGACGATATGGAGGTATCTTCCGGATACCAGGAAAAAAGGCCAAAAATGGTCAAATGTTGATGCCTTTGATGCTAAGGAGCAGAATAAGGTCCAGATCGTGTCAGGCTCGGTGGACCTCCAAGGTACGTCTCGCATTGGAAACCCCTTGGTGGTACCGGTGGTACATGGACAAGGCAAATTCGGAGGGGTCCGTAAGCAGAGCAGAACCTTCTGTTGAGCCAAAAGTAAGTGTTCCACAAGAAATAGGAGAGGCCATTAGATGAAGCACTTGATTCAGATGAAACCTCTTCTAGCCCACATTTTAGTGCTTTAAGCTCTCAAGAGGATGAAGGGCGAAACGACACAACCTTAGTGTCTCAACAAAATGTGATTAAATTCCTGAATGATACATTCAGGAAAAGATACGTAAAAATCAAAGATTACTTCCCGAATTTACGCAATTTCATTAAAACTGCAAAGTGTATGATTCGTGATCCTTATCAGGTTAACATGTCACATCCTCAATTCCAAAGGTTAAGGAAATGTGTTACTCGGGCTGGTAAAGAGCTTCAAGAATAACTAACAGAATGGAGATAAAAGTAGCATCCCTGAACATCAATGGAGTGTGCGTCACCTCCAGGTGTTTCAGGTCTTCCAAAATGAAAAAATTGATGTGTTAATGCTACAGGAGACGCATGCAAATCAGTCTTCTGAGGATGAGTGGTGTAGAATCTGTAAAGGTTGTCTTTTTTTTTCTCGAGTGCGCTTGTTGAGGCCAAGGTTGGTGTGGCAATAGTGTTGCATCCTCGACTCCAGCCTTCGGAGATAACTTGTAAGGAGATTTGCAAAGGTTACTTACTATCTGTGCAATTTGTCAGTAGTAACCTAAAGATTTGCATGACAAATGTTTACTGTCCTAGTGCTAACTCTGAAAGAGGTACCTTTCTGTACAAGTTGGCAGAGTTTGTAAGCACCATTGACTTCACCATGGTTGTTGTGTTTGGGGGGGGGGGTGACTACAACTGTACCCTCAACCCACAACTTGATCGGAACACTTGTGAGCCTCATCCACCCAGTGCAAGGCCTTTGGCACAGCGAGTCAAAAAGTTTAAACTGGTGGATGTGTGGTGGGTACAAAACCGTAATATCCGTCGGTATACATGGGTTTGTGCATCAAGAAATGTTTTGACGATGGCTCGCCTCGACAGATTTTATGTTAATCATGAAATGGTAAACATTGTTGAGAACTCTTATATAAGGCTGTCTGGTTTTTCCGATCATCACATGATTGTTATGGTGTGTGGCTTTCCTCATCATGTCTGTGGAAGTGCATATTGGACTTTTAATGTGAAACTTTTACAAAGTGCACATTTTATAGAAGCTTTTAGAATTGTATGGGAAAAATGTGAGTCACAAAGGGTTCATATTTGAACTTAAGACAATGGTGGGACTGCACAAAGTCCCAAATCAAATGTTTTTGCCAACAATACTGCTCTTACAGCACATACAACGCTTTTGGTGTGATATCTCCTTTTAAAAAACGATATACTTATCTGTGAGCAGAAAGCTGGATTGTCTAGCGTGAATGTCCAGCAGTTGTCGGAGAAAAGGATCCTTCTGGCTGAAATGGTGAAAGAGCGGGCGGCCGGTGCTTTCGTCCGACTGCGGAACGAAAAAAAATCCAACTTGACACACCAAACAAATGATTCTTCAATTTGGAAAAAATGGTCAAGACCTCTCAACAAATCCATGCTTTGCGCTCTTCTGGTGGTGATTTGTTGACCTCCCAGAGTGATATCAAGCATGAACTACAAGACTATTTTTATGAACTCTTCACAAAATGAGCTGTGAATGAGGAGAACAGGAATGCGATGCCTGAACAGCTCCCTTCTCTGTCTGAAGACCAACAACAATTGCTTGAGCCTGGCATTTCTCTTGGAGAACTTACTGCTGCGCTCAAGGATAGCAAGGATGGGAAAGCCCCTGGACTAGACGGCCTTCCGGCTGAATTTTATAAGGCTTTCTGGGACATTCTAGGTCCTACTCTTCTTGAGGTCTTTCAGGAGAGTATTGAACAAGGTGAATTGCCATTGAGCTGCCGGAGGGCAGTTTTGTGTCTCCTTCCGAAGAAAGGAAACCTGCATGAGACCGCAAATCGGCGGCCTGTGTCACTCCTCAACACGGACTCTAAAATATTGTCAAAAGCACTTGCAACCCGTCTAAAGGAAGTCATCTCTTTCTTGATTGGCAGTGATCAATCATACTGTGTTTTTTTTTTTTTTTTTTTGTATACCTTGGTCGAGGCTCGTATGAGAGCTAACACACAACTCACAGCAAGGAGGCATGAGACAAGAGGGGCGGGAGTGGAAGGGACAAAACAGTGGGGAACAGACACATTAGGTGAACTGTGGAAGGGAGAGGGATGGGGATGGGACGGGGAACATGGCGAAGAGAAGATGGACATTTCAGGGACTTTCAGGAAGGAAAGCTTGAGAAATGAAGGAAGTGGGCTTGGGTGGATTATCGGGGGTAGAAAAGACCGAGGATTTGGATGGGGGAAGATAAGAGGTGGTGGTGAACAGCTGTTTTGAAAGCCTGGAGGGAAGAATGGGAAAGAATAGAGTGAGGAAGTTTATTCCAAAGGCGGGAAAAAGAGGAATGAAAGAGTGAAGATGAGCAGTGATTCGTGATTTTGGTAGTTTTACCAGAAGGGGGTTGTTGGCGGACCTTGAGCGCCCTGTGGAAATGTGGTGGGGACAAATCGCAGAGAGAGCAGGGGGGCAAGGCTGGAGAGGAGTCGGTAGAAGACAGAAAGACCACCGACCAACCTGCGGTGATTAAGTGAGAGGCCCAAAGACTCAGCTTCATTGCGGGAGATGCCGATGATCTTAAATGCCCTGGTTTTGACAGCGTGAAGCCGAGAAAGGTGGGAGGCAGGAGCACCAGCCCAGAGGGGAGAGCAGTACTCCATCAGGCTACGGACAAAAGCTTTGTAAGTGGTCAGGAGCTCAAGAGGGCCGAGGAAGGACTTAGCACGACGGAGGATTCCCAGTCGGCGACTGGCTTTTGAGGCGAGGTTGGAAATGTGACTTTCCCAGGAAAGGTCATGGCAGATAGTGAGACCTAGAAGCTTGAAAGAAAAGACTTCTTCCAGAGGATTGTTGAGAAAGTGGATGGGGGGGTTTTGTAAACGGTCCTTTCAAAGAGACATAGTGAGAGTGTGAGATTTGTCTGGATTGAAAGACATGTTCCACGTGTTGGACCAGTTTGTGATTTTATCCAGATCTGCAGTGAGTGAAAAAGCTGCTGCTTGCCGGTCTGAGGGATGACAGATGGTACGGCAGAGGGTGGAGTCGTCGGCAAAGAGAAATAGAGGATTTTCCAGAGAGTCCGAGAGATCATTGATGAAAACCAGAAAAAGAACAGGGCCCAGAACGCCACCTTGAGGAACTCCAGCCTGCACAGGAAGAGGGGAATAAAGAACTAATAATACTGTGTTCCAGAACGTTCCATATACGATAATATGTTTTGGGTGAGAGACTTGATCAGTCTCGGTCGATCTCCATCTCCTGGTTTTGGTTTATTACTTTTAGATCAAGAAAAAGCTTTTGACAGTGTTAACCATTCTTTTTTGTTTGATGTATTAAGAACAAGGTTTGGGGGAAAATTTATTGCTTATTTTAAGTTATTGTACAAAAATGCATCTTGTCTGCTGAAGGTTAATAAGTCTTTTTCATCCTTTCCCCTTTCAGCGAGGAATCTGTCAGGGCTGTGCGCTATCAGGCATGCTCTACAATCTATCCGTTGAACCTTTATTAGTTTTACTTCGGAACTCAGTGTTAGGAGTCTCTTTCACATAACTCCAAAGTCGTTGTTTCAGCTTATGCTGATGATAGTTGTGTTGCTATTGCAAATCAAAAAGATGTTTCTGAGGTCTCTCGTTGCCTGACCCAGTTTGATCTTGCTTCTACTGCAAGGGTAAATTGGAAAAAAGTGTCGCTTTTGGGTGGGCCCCAGATAGCCTTCCTCGTCCCTGCCTGTTTTACCAGGAGGAATGCAGTGGAGTTGTGAGCGGTTTAAATATTTAGGCTTATTTCTAGGAATTGAAGTTTATGAACAAAAAAATTGGGAGAACTTCCTGGAAAAAAATTAAATTGAAACTGGCAAGGTGGAGAAGATTGTACCAACTTCTCTCACTTAAGACACGGGTGTCAATCAGAAACAACCTGGTGGTTCCATTTATTTGGCATAAAGTTATCCCACTTGAACCTCCTCGATACTTGGTCACAGGCATTTAGAGGGTTCTGATTGATTTTTTTTCTGGGGTGGCCACCATTGGCTGAGCCCAGACGTGGTCTGCAGGCCCCAAAATGCGGGTGGTCAAAATCTGATGCATTTCCCAAGTCGGATAATGGCATTCCGGATTTCCACGATGAAGCGCTTACTGTACAGTGAGTGTGTTCCTTGGCGACCTCTCACAAACGCCTGGTTGCAGAAAGTGGAAGGTCTGAAATATGACCGTGAACTTTTCCTCATTGACCTGAGACACATTGACATGTCTCAGCTCCCCAGTTTTCATCAGAGCCTTTTGAATGCTTGGCAAGTCCTCAGAGTGCAACGTTTAGAGGTATCATACGATGCCCAAAAGTTTGTACATGAGCCATTAGTTCGGAATCCTTAATGCTCTAGAGTCTAGAATTTCAACCTCCAGGTCGTTTATGCATTGTTTCACCAGTGTTGGAATAAACAGAGTGCGAGACCTGTTGCAGCCATCCTTGAATGCCTGGCTACCTGTAAGCTCACTTTCATTTAAAACTGGTGTTTGTTCTGCTCGTATTGTGGAAAATGTCTTGAAAGCAGTAATTCAAACCTTTCATAGACTAAACATCGGGTGGACTGGGGTGGATGAAGTGGTGGACTCGCGTCTCTATTTCCCTGAACTTCAAATTGCCTCAAAAAAACAAGAGGGTGTGTTTTCCTCAAACTTAGAGGAAATTGGTGTGTTTCATGTCATGAGGAAAACGGCTATCCACAACATATGTCTGGAAGCATGTATACCTGGTTTTACAAAACTGTTGAAAATTCGGTGGAATGAGACCTTACCTACAGGAACTTTTTAAACTCCAGTTTGGAACAAAATGTATAGTTCTCCAACTCTTGGGTGAACTGGAGACCTGAATTGGAGACGAGCACATCAAGCCCTGGTCACACAGACATTACTCCATAAGTTTAAGTCTTCTGTTATAATTTCTTGTCCTTTTAGTGATTTGATTGAAAATGTTGCCCACGTTTTTATTGAATGTAAGAGATTGGTACCCCTCTTTCTCTTCCTTCAACAGGTTTTCTATAAATTTAATTTTGTTTTTTCCTTACCAGTCTTTATTTATGGAATCCGGGGGGAATTATAAAAGTAAACCAGTCCTCTCATTTTTGTCTTTTCTGTTGGGCATTGCTAAACTGGCAACTTATAAAACCAGGAAAGCAAAATTGAAGGGGAAAAATGTAAATGTGCTTTAAAGGTATGGTTTCGGCACGAGTAAAAATGGAGCAGGCTTATCTTTTGAGCCTGGATATTGTGGGTGACCAGTGGTTCACTGATGAGGTTTTGAGTTTCTTTTCGTGATGGAATCTGTTTGTAAAAGTGTAAAGTGCTTGCACTTACTTTTTGCATATATGTATTATTTTGTGGTGGTTTTGACATGAAGAGACACCCTTGTTTGTATTGCCTTTGTTGAATTTATTTTTGCTGTAAAATCGTTTGGATTTGTTTTTATGGAGTGTGCTTTTTCTGGTGTTTCGATACTTTTATAATAAAAGCATACAAAAGTCTCTCTCTCTCTCTTCTCTCTTCTCTCTTCTCTCTTCTCTCTTCTCTCTTCTCTCTTCTCTCTTCTCTCTTCTCTCTTCTCTCTTCTCTCTTCTCTCTTCTCTCTTCTCTCTCTCTCCAGATGTTGGCACCCCATTCAATCATCTCGTGGGGACCAAGTTTTTAGCTCACCTGGAACGTAGTTCTGGGAAGCTTATGGGATGGTGCATTTTTCATCCGTAAGTCTGTCCATCCGTCCATCTACAAATACTTGCAATTCCTTTGAAACTACATATATGATTTTGATGAAACTTTTCCACAATCTTCATCACCCTGTATATACCAAAGTTTGTTCATGGCATTAAAAATAATGAGGCCCGAGGAGGTATAAAGGGCTTGCCCCCCAAAATAGGTATTTGCTTTCTTCTCAGAAACTACACATGCAATTCCGATGAAACTTGACCAAAACCTTCATTGCCTGTGATGTACCAAAGTTTGTTCATATTATTTTAAAATCGGGGGTCGAACGGGATTTATGGGGGTGGGGGTTCCACTCCAAAATAGGTATTTGCTATGACAGGATCATTGGTACATTTTGCTGATTCCATCCCATGTTGACTTCCTCCCCAGTATCATTATTCTACCAGGTGAGTGCCCAGGGGTATTGCCCCTATTTTTCAGTCTTATGACCTCTTTCCCTGTCTTGCTCTTCGTGGTGTAAGAGGTTAAGTTACTGCTTTAAGCTGTCACAGTTTTGTGGATGCATGGGGATTTATATTTGTATTAAGAATTCTCAGTGTCCTTCCTACCCCTTTTCCTTATAATAAAGCTTGTTCTATCACCCCTGGTGTGTCTCCCTGGTGTGAGGTTTGGATTTGGGAGATTATAACCACGACATGAGGCAAAACCCTCTGCTGTTGGAAATTTGTGCCAAACCTCACTCGGAGGGGTAAATTTGCTGTGTGTTCCCCCAGTGTTCACGCTTGGCCCCGATCCTTTTCAAACGGGGAACTACCATCAGTGACAGATCTCATTGGAGTTTCTGTTGCTGGAAACAGAAGAAAAGATCTGTTTGACTTTCCCGGTGGATGGCATACGGCCTCCAAGGATCAATAATCACTAAATTGGTTAACCTTCCGAGTGGACGTTTTGACCACGGTCCACCGTAACAGAACTGTTTTGCTCCGGCGAAGGGTTAACACCCACAGCTCGCTCCCCAGTGGGGGAGTCCCCATGGCCTTTAACTGACTTTTTATCAGCTTTCAGGTGATGAAAGGCATTGCATTTGATTTGTTTGTTTCATCAACTTGAGTAATATTAAAGCCTGTTGTTGTGTTTTTCTCATTTTGGGTTCGAGTTTTGAACAATGCTGGCAGGATAATGGCATTTCATCAGCAGACCCTTTCCAGAACAGCACTCGGGCTCATTGACAGCATATCCTCA
The DNA here is from genome assembly GCF_056783735.1 of Eptatretus burgeri. Lineage (NCBI taxonomy): Eukaryota > Metazoa > Chordata > Myxini > Myxiniformes > Myxinidae > Eptatretus > Eptatretus burgeri. Next base: position 52,837,962 of record NC_140974.1, read on the forward strand.
ACAACGCAGGAATTGTACCTTTCTTACAGCAACTGGGCCCAATTGGCATTTTGTTTTCCATTCCACATTTACTGATAGAACACCATGATTATACACATGAAATATCACTCTGAGATCAGAATGCATGATCAACCTGTTTTACCATTTCCTTTGTACGATCTCAGCCTCTGTGATGTAAATTGGTTCACAACACAATACAGGACTTGTTCCAATACAGGACTTTCGAAATGACGTATGGATGCGAAACAATGTCATTTTGCGCATATGCTGTGTGTTTACACTGACCTACCTGCTCATGGGGCACTTTTTAAGCTGCTGTTGCTGGTGTGAAACCTGCGATTTAATTATGGTCTTTTTAACATAATTCTCAGCATTTAAACGAAAGAGTGGCAATTTCAAGATGGTTAACCATAATTGTTTTGTTCCTGGATGCAAATGGGACTCACGGGGAAAAAAATTTTTTAAATAGTAATATGAGAAATATCTGTGGATCAGAGCTGTCAGGTTCGTACCATTTCATGTTCATACAAGCTGGCAGCTGTAATGGATATATAAACCTGAGAGTTGGTGTCAAAGCCACCCAATGCTCGCCTGTTTATACATTTATCATTTTTAAAAGACGAGTCTAATAATATTTTTTTTTATAAAGCATTGCAGTGAAGTCTGATCCAAATAATTTTAAAGCAATATATGTATTTATATATTGTAATCAGTAAAAAAATAGTGTGGTTAATAAAAACATTAGAAAGGAAATAACTTGCACCAAAAACTTTAACATTTTCACGTTCACGCTCACGCCGGGGGTATCACTATAGCTCTCTGTTCTTCGAACAGGCGAGCTAAAAACAAGTATGTACCCAGGCAAAAATAGGGTCCCTTTACTACAATTCCTATTACAGTTCCAACTATGGTTTTAATTCTTGTTACTTCCACCACCGAAGGTGGGCAGAGGTTATGTTTTCACCCCTGTCTGTCTATCTGTCGGTTAACAGGATATCTCAAAAAGGTTTTGGACAGATTCAGACGAAATTTGGTGGACAGGTCGGGTGTGTGACAAGGAAGAATTGATTATATTTTGGTGAAGATCCGAATCCGGATCCGGCTACTAGAATTTAAGTGATGCTTTACTATTGAGAGATAGGGTCAAAAATGATAATATTCTGGTTTTGGAAAACTTACCCCAGGGGGAGAGCAGACATGGACATGTAGGTGACCCAAGGATCAGTTATTTCATTAGTCTTTCTATAGATAGTACTTGGTCCCTTGTCAAAGGGTCCCTTGTTACTTTCAATCTTTCTTCTTTGACACCATCATTCTGTTCAATCCTTCTGTTACTTTCCATCTTTCTTCCTTCACACCATCGTTGTGTTCAATCCCTCTGTTACTTTAAATCGTCCCTCCATTACCGCATTGGCTATTTCAACGGTCCACCAATAATCTCCCCTCCATAAAACATCCTTTCAACAGTCCCTCCTTCACCCCATTGGTCTTATCTTCAATCCCGTGGCCGTTCGGTCATCCCTCGGTCGTGTGGGGTTCCTTTCCGTGTTCCCTCCATCCACACATTGCTTGATAACCCACTGGGTGCTCTCACATGTAATGTGTGTTGGTGTCACGTTTCAGATGCATGTTTGTGGCGCTCTGTGCTGGGGTAGGGTGGCCTGCGAGGTGCGGGGCTTCGAGTGGGCATGGCACAGTGTAACTGAGCGTTTTCCATGCAAAGGAAGGGGCTGGGGACTCTCTTCGGGGCTTGGGGCACGTAAAGGGCGGGGCGGGGACTTCATTGAAGGTTCCCTCAGAATGGCATGGCAATTTCCACAAGTGACGTCATGCACCCACCCCCATTGGCTGCGGACCAATGGGAGGGGGAGAAGGCTTGTGGGAGGCGGGGAAGAAAGCTGAGGTGAAGAAGAAGCAGAAAGGAAGAAAAAGCACACTGGACAGGCTCGTGCGAGCAGGGACAAAATACGCTCCTGAGCAGACGGCTCAGAAAGCAGAAAGCAGAAGAGAGGGCTGACACAGAAGGCTGAGAGAAGCAGAAAGGGTAAACGAAAGGGACAAACTCACCTGAGCAGAAAACTAAAAAGACTGAGAAGGCTCGTGATGGAAGGAAAAAAAGCGTGTGAGGGTAAAGAAAGGAAAGTTTCACAAGCAGTTGGTGTCGAGTTTCGGTGGAAAACGAACACTCCTTCCACGAGCGTCATCCTGCCCTCTCAATCCTGTCAGCCACGAAGGACGAGGATGGTGAATGGCAGCACCTCATCGACAGGGGCCTGAGGAGGAAGAATCTGAGGCAGAGGATGGCGAGTCACACATTTAGCTCGCATATCTGGGACGCCAGAGAGGACTCGCCGACTGGGTCCGGGCACCTCAGGGACACGGCTTTGTGTCCCCATTACCACTGCCCATCTCACCCATCCATTTTCCTCCGCATTCTCCTGTATATTTGTGTGAGGTGAGGGAGAGGAGGAAAGACTGCTTTCCTTTTCTCCATTCATTACTTTTATTTTATTTTCAAGCTCCTGTTTTATTCTTCTCCCCTGAGTGAATGATGGCCAAGTGTTTTGTTAAAGTAATATTGAAGAATAATACGTGTTATGGTTAAATCTGCTCTTATGTGCCGTTTTGCTTTCTTGCTTATAAATACTTGCTTTTAAAAGTGATTGCTTACTTGTGTGTTTGTAATAAATAATTGTTTGTTGCTATTTTCAATCTGTCTCGGTTGTCTTTTCCTTACTGGTCTGATGCCGTGCACAAGTAAGGTTAGATGGGACGTTCTATCCCAATAATTTACTTTGTTATCCAGCGCACACTCACTGTAAAGCTCGGCAGTAATCCGTGTGTGCACTGAGGGCACTGACCCCGATACGCCGGCCATCCAGAGGTAAGGAATCACATGAAGTAGTGTAACTCTGCCTGCCTGGATTGGCAGTGCGAATCGGCATTTGTGGTTGCTTAGCAATCCACCGATACGCAGAGTTCTCAGGACCAGGTATTCAGGAGGGACCCAAATGCTTCCCCTCGTGGCAAGCCTCGAACCCCAGATCCGCGACAATGTATAGCACGATATCTCAAAAAGTTTTGGATGGATTATGAGATTGATAAAATTCGGTGGATGAGTTTGTTAGGTGGCAAGAACAAGCTGATAAGATTTTGGTTGCTACCACACAGACATTTTGGTTACATTGACGAGGCTTGTATAATAACTACCACACAGAAGATATACCAAAGGGAGTAGGAGAGAAGAGGGGTGGGAGAGGGAAGCACAAACAGTTGGGAACAGAAACATTCGGAGATCTGTGGAAGGGAGAGGGATGGAGTGGGGTACACGGGGTAAACAAGATGGACACCACAGGGATTTTCAGGAAGGAAAGCAGGGAATTTGAAGGAGGTGTGTTTGGGGTGGATTAATGGGGAAAGAAAAGATCATGGTTTTGGATTGGGGAAGATAAGAGGTGTGGTTAACAGCTATTTTGAAGATCTCAAGGGAAGAGGGGGATTGAAGAGTGTGTGGGAGTTTGCTCCAGAGGTGGGAAAAAAAGAGGAATGAAAGAGTGAAGGTGAGCAGTGATTCTTGATTTTGGCAGTTTCACCAGAAGGGGGTTGTTGGCGGACCATGAACACCCTGTAGAAATATGGGGGGGGGTGAAGAAGATATCACAGACATATCACAGACAATATGGGGGGGGTGAAGAAGATATCACAGACAGAGCAGGGGGGGTGAGGCTGGAGAGGAGACGGTAGAAGACAGAAAGACCACCGACCTGCCTGCAGTGAGAGACCCAAAGAATCAGCTTCATCGCGGGAGATACCAATGGTCCAAAAACCCTTGGTTTCCACAGCATGAAGCCAAGTGAGGTGTGCGATTGGGGCACCATCCCAAAGGAGAGAGCAGTACTCAATAAGGCTGCAGATGAAAGCTTTGTATGTTGTTCGGACTCAGGTGTGCCAAAGAAGGACTTTGCATGATGGAGGATGCCCAGTTGGTGACTAGTTTTGGAGGCCAGCTTGGAATTGTGGCTTTCCCAGGAAAGATCTTAGCAGATAGTGAGACTGAAAATCTTGAATGAAAGGACGTCTTCAAAGGGATTGTTGAGAAAGTAGATGGTGGTGGGTGGTGGGGGGGGGGTATCCAGACGGTCCTTTCGGAGAGGCATGGTGAGAGTGTAAGATTAGTCAGGATTGAAAGACATGTTCCACGTGTTGGATGAGCTTGTGATTTTATCCAGGTCTGCTGAGAGTAAAGAGGCTGCTGCCTGCTGATCTGAGGGATGAGAGATGGTACGGAAGAGGGTGAAATCATCAGCAATGAGATAAAGATGATTTTTCTGAGTCAGACAGATCATTAATGAAAACCAGAAAAAGCACTGGGTCCAGAACACTGGCTTGAGGAACTCCAGTCTGGACAGGAAGAGGAGATGAGGAAATTTCATTAAGAGGCACAAGTTGACTGCGACAGGAGAGGAAGTTTGTCAGCCATGAGTGGAGATTGCTTTGGATAACATAAGAAGAGAATTTGGTGAGCAGTGCGGGATGCCAAACTGTATTGAAGGCACACGATATGTCAAGGGAGATTGCTCTGATCTGATGTCTGGCATTGAGGATCTCCATTCATTGTTGGCAAAGCAGAAGCAGCATATCCAGTGGAGCTGGTCTGAATCCAACTTGATGATCGGAAATCAAGCCATTGGAGAAGAGGAAGGATTTCATGTCGGAAGCGATGATTGATTCCATGACCTTGCTGATGATTGGAAGAAGGCTGATTGGTCTGTAGTTGCAGGGTCTGTTTTTTGCACTTTTTTATGCAGAGCAGTAATGTTTGCTGATTTCCAAGCAGATAGCAGATGACCATAAGCAAATGAGATAGCGAATAGAACAGAGAGAGGGTGGTGAGCACGAGCAGCAGAGCAGGTTTTTAGGACACGTGGGCTGATGCCGTCTGGACCAACAGCAGAATCAGAGTTGAGGTTTTACAGCAAGCTCTCCACCTTGTTGGGAGAAAAGCACACAGGGTCCAGGAACATCTGAGTGTGACTGGGTAAGATGGGTGCAGAAAGCGATGGGTTTGGGACACAAGATTTAGAAACAAACAGAGAGTTTAGGCATTCGGCCTTTTCATGTGCAGTGTGAGCTGTGCTGCCATTTGAGGCAAGGGAGGGGATCGAAGGGGAGCATACACCAGAAACAGACATAACCAGATGCCAACAGGATTTGGAGCAGGGAGACATGTTTGAGAGTTCAGACTTGAGATTAGAAAGATGCTGTTTCCTGGCTCCCCTGAAGGTCGACGCACACTTGTTCTGAGTTTTGTGGAAGGAGCTGAGATTGCATTCAGTAGGATTTGCTTTCTTTGAGGCGAAGGCAAGTTGTTTCAGGACAACTGCCTCACCACAAGCTTCAGTGTACCATGGGCGGGAGGAAGAGAATGGCACCTGAAGACGAGATGGATAAATGTGTGCATGAGAGAGAGCAAATTTCTTTGAAAAAATTTCCAGGATGAGTTGATGTCAGAGAAAGTTGACATGGGAGACCAGTCTAGAAGTTTTATGGCTGCTTGAAGTCCCTGTCAGTTGGCCCGAGTCAAATGCCAGACTCATCGGCGCTGAGGTGGTTCTGCAATAACAGCCAGAGAGACGACGACTTTGACAAGAATATGGTCAGATGAACCGATTGGAGCAGATATTTGCAGGGAAATTGGTGAAAACCAAATTCAGAAGAAATGAAGTACCGTTGAGTGAGATTCGGGTCAGGAAGTTGACAGATGATTGGATGACAGTCAGGAAGTTGTGTCGGTCACAATGAGTCACAAAAGTCCTTTGCTTGAGTGCCCTGACAGGTGAGAGAGGTACCCACACCCAGCCAACTGTCATGATAACAAATGAAGTCACCGCATATAAGGAAGAGAGAGTTGGAATGAGAGGATAGAAGTTGGTCCATTTTTCGGTAAGCGAGATGTAAATGGAGTCATCACTGTTTGGTGGATGGTACAACACACAGATAAACAAGAGGTGGGATTGGAGGGGAAGCCATAGCCAGAGGTATTCCTGGGGGTGTGGGGGAGTGAGGGCAGTGCATGGAGTTTGAGGAGTAGAGTTTTTGATGAAGAGAGCAACTCCGCTGCCAGGACGAGGCTCATGTCTGTCATATCGGAAGAGGGAGTAACCAGGGAGAGACACGAAGAAGTCAGAGATGTCTTGAAGGAGGAACGTTTTTGTTAAGCAGATTACGTCTGGTTTGTCAGTGGCAACCCATCCGGAAAGATTTGCTTGGTTAGAGTGAAGGCCCCGGATGTTTGAGGTCCACTTTGTTCAGGAAGAGGGAGCGGAGGAAGCTTTGGGTGTAGGGGAGGTGAGGGGGAGGGTAGGACGAGGGAGGAGAGGGGGAGGTAGGGAGAGTTGTTGACTGTGTGTGTGGGATTGCAGAAGAACTATGGGAGAGGGCTGAAGGAGGAGGAGGACAAAAGGCTCGGAGGTGATGGGATGAGGCACAGTGGGGAGTAATAAGAGAGAGGGCAGAGGGAAGTAGAAGATTGGTGGAGGTGGAGGAATGAGTTGGAAGAGAGAGGGCAGGGGAAGGAGGCAGCTTTGTGGATGTGATGGGGGACAACTTTGATAAGAGGTAGTGAGGAGGGAGATTGGATGGAGAAGGGTGAGAGGGGAGAATTGAGGGAGAAGGGAGAAGGGTGAGGGGGGAGCTTTTGAGAAAGATGAAAGGAAAGTCAGCCTGGTGTTGGCTTAGCGGTTGGGGTGGCTGGCTTGGGATCTTAAGGTCCTGAGTATGAGCCCCGTTGGCTGCTGAATTAACACAATGTGTGGTTGACAGCCTGTCATCCTTCCGAGGTCAGCGAAATGAGTACCGTTGTACAAGTACAGTGGCACAGCATCAGCGGCACAGCTGCACCACAACAGAATGATAACGACCTGGCAGCCAAGCTGCCATTGGCAAGACGAAAAAGAAGAGGGAAGTTTGGAAAAGGGAAGGGAGTGAAGAATGCTTTGAGAGGGAGGTATGAGAGGGAAGCTTTGAGAGGGAGGGAGACGATGAGAGCAGGCACAGCCAAGGGGGATGAGGACAAGGGGAGAGGTGGGGCGAGTGGAAGGATGAGACCTGGTTGTGGTATGGTGAAGAAGGGAGCGGGCAGGGGGAGGTACAATATTTGAGGGGTTGGGAAGAGGGGGAGGTGTGATGAGAGGAAAGAAAGAGCATGTTTGAGATGTTGAGGAGTGTACTGATGGAGAGGGTGAGATATCTGTTCGGTTAGAATGGAGCCCACAGATGTTAGAATACTACACAGTTTGGGACAACAGAGGAGCAGCTGATTGTAAAGTTGAGGACAATGAAGAGGTGCAAAGACAGGAGGTCAGATTAGGGGCAAGATGGGAAGGGTAAGGAGAGGGGATAACAGGTGAGGGGTTTGGAGGAGGTAGATATAAGGTGGTGGAGTGCATTGGCACTGAAGTTTGAAAAAAAAGGGATGATTGATGGAACATGAACATGCATTGCAAACTGGGATTTTTTTAAATTTGGAAAATATATATATTATATAAATATATAAATATATATATATATATATATATATATATATATATATATATATATATATATATATATATATTAAAGACATAACATGAGGGATGCAATAAAGGAGAATTAAGAGAATGGAGAAAAGAAACGTTGTAAGTTGTAACAGCGGGACTTTTTCGACACAGGATGTCGGAAAGATCGAATTGAAAACAGTCTTTTGAAGAAGAAAAAGAAAACAGTCTGTGAAGGAGGAAGTTGAAAGATTTAAAGAGACCTTAAAAAAAAAAAAAAAGATTCGGTGAAGGAAATGTTGAAGAAAAGATCATGAAGGTGCACAGTATGGCGGATGTGGATCGACTAAAGTAGAAGGAAAATGGTGGATTGGCAAAAATAGAAGGAAGAGGAAGAGGAGCTGGAGAAGTCACATGGTTACGGTTGATATAAGGTGAGAAGGGAAAAGATATTTTAAAAAATGTTTTAAAAAAAATATTTTAAGACATGAAACAGAGGGTACAGTTGGGAGGAATTGTGGTGGGAAAAAAAGCTGAAGGGAAGAAGCAGAAAATACAACAAACACCATCGTGCACAGAGACGGGAAGAGGGGTAGGCCTCAAGGAACTCGATATGAAAAGTCCGACGTGCACTCACAAATTGGCACAAGTTTTAAAACAAAACTGAACTACAAACACACAGTAAACACGAAGATAAAATAACAGTAAAAACGTGACAAAAAAAAAAAAACGACCGGGAAACTTATCTTTGAGAAAGTCGGCAGAGACCCTGAGGTACACCACATAGCTCAAAAACCGGAACCGGAAGTCCTCTTTCTCCCAAAGAGTGGAAAATGACTGGAATAGTTTACCAGCCGCTGCAGTTGAGTCCACCAGTTTGAATGCATTTAAGAACCAGCTGTAGTACTTTCTGGGATTTTTAATGGGACCCTGTGAGCCATAAGCCCAATGCATCCATCGGAACCGTATGAGGCAGATGGTGACATGGATCCAGGTATAAATTCAGGTGTAAAACATGGAGACGTATGGACGGCAACGTCGAAGATGGAAGGATGAAACAAACAATTTGGGCAGAGTCAATTGTAACAACAAAGCAAAGGACAGAGAAACATGGCATAAACATGCTGAGGCTTTTTACCAGCAGCGGACTGAAAATAAATGATGATGACGACGACAATTACTGTATATGTTTGTTTAACAAAATAGTTTTCTTTTCCTGGGTGCAACAGAATGATGATAATGAGGATGAGTCCACGGTGGTAAAGGTATATGTACATGTAAAATCCAAACGTATTCTCTGCCACATATGGTGATGGTGCAAATATTGTGATCCTATCGATTGTTGAACATTTGCAGGAGGATTTGAAACCATTCTGGAAACCTTGAGGGAAAAGGGAAAAGCATAAAAGCAATTACTTTGCCATGGCAATGCTGCCACTTTCTGGGACAAAAAATGAACTGCACCAGCGTCCAGTCAGGTGTTGATAGTTTGCAGTGATTCGTTGTCGGCTCACAAATCAAAGATTACCACTGCAGCATAACGCGTGTGTGTGTGTGTGTGTGTGTGTGTGTGTGTGTGTGTGTGTGTGTGTGTGTGTGTGTGTGTGTGTGTGTGTGTGTGTGTGTGTGTGTGTGTGTGTGTGTGTGTGTGTGTGTGTGTGTGTGTGTATGTGTATGTGCATACATATGTATGTATATATATATATATATATATATATATATATATATATATATGTATATATGTACTGTATGTGTATATATATATATATATGTACTGTATGTATGTATAAATATTATGTATATATTGTTGCGGATCTGGAAGCCATGAGCACACATCATTCAGGTCCTATAGCTAAGTTATTTCGATAAGTGAATGTGGATAGATAGCTCCCTTTCCCTAGTCTAATGGGTGAATAAATGTTCATGTGCTGTGAAGTTATTTTAATTGTCAGTGTTTTTACGTCAACGCCATCTTCAGCAACAATGCTCTGCTCGCGGCATTCTCCCAGAGCTCGTCAGCAAGCACATGGGTGTCAGCACGTACGTGTGCGGAGTTCACAAAGGCCTGACGTCTCTCTCGCAAATCCTCGGCAGATCGGGGACGAGGTGGGTGTAAGTCGGTCAAAGGGCACAGAGCAAGCTCCAAGAGAAGCACAGCCTCTTCGGGGGGCGGGGAATCAAGACGCCCAACACGCCCCCCCCCCCGACCAATCATGGAGAGGAAACGGAGTTCCTCGGCAAATGAGGTGTGCAGAGGGATGAGGCACGTTGCCCCCACCCCGACGAGGGGCGAGTAGAAATAGACGGGACAGGCGGTGTGAAAAGGGTCTTGGAAGGGTCTTCTTCGTCTTCTTCTTATTGTGGTCGCCTGGTCTCCTGAACTCATGTCGCTGGTGGTCTTCTGGCTCTCGTCTCATCGCTGGCTCTGGGCGTGTCGCAGCAATCCTTCAGCTCGTCTCGCTGGTGTCTGGGTTCGGCTCGCTTCTTGCTGGTGCCCGGTTCGACTCAGCGCGAAGACCACACAAGGTGGACAGGTCCCAGGCCTCAATAAAGACCACTTTGGATCCGTTTCTTTTGGGTGGGTGCGTGTGTGTTTGTGGTGCCAGTCCAGTAAGTGGAAAATTGTATAAGTGCTTGCTGTACATACGTGCCTCTTATATTTGGATAACTCTGCTTCTTACGTGCCCCCCCTCCCCCTTGCTCCATTATAAATATACCCATGTGTTAAATATATCGGTTCGTTTTCTGTCTTTCCTTTATTGGTTTAACACTGTGCGTGTTGGAGAATTCGCCAGGCTGTTGCCGCTGTAAAGGGACATTTGGACCAACGGAAGCTCGGTGACCATCCGCTCGGTGGCACACGGTTCGAGTACGCTAGCGGCTCGTTCTGTACGAGCATCGTCGAGGGTAAATTTCCCCGGTAGTTTGGACGACATGGGTATTTAGAGAAATTGAAATTGGCAATCGACCCTACCCCACGTGGTCAATCGATTGGCGAACTTCGTTCCGATAAGGCACCCTACTGCTCCATCTAGCGGTCGTGCTCGCCACCGATACCCGGCCCTGCAACAATATATATATATATATATATATATATATATATGTATATATATATATATGTACTGTATGTACAGTATGTATATGAAGACCACAAGGGGAAAACCAGAGATGTCACTTTTTATAAATTTCAGGGTTATTGCACCTGCCAATAGTTGGCAACATAAGGTTTCCTGTCACAATATTACTTTAACAAATAACCAGGGGTGTCACAAAATTTATATGGTATAAAATTTAGCCGTGCAATGAAAAAACAAGTGTTGTCAAAGCTGAACAAGTAGAAACCCAGAGTTGTCAGTACTTTACTCCTGGTTATCTCCCTTTCATTCATGTTAACTGTTCCACCATAATATTCAGAGTTGAGAAACTAAAAAATGAAAGGTTGTAAAACTTTCACAGCATAAACTCTGAGCACTACAATGGCCTATTTGGTTATATCATGGGCTCCGTAGTTGGTGCATATCGTGGTTCAAGCCTGGTCAAACCTTTATTGTGACTTTTATGGGACCCACGCTGTGGCTTAATGGTTAGCGCATCTGAGTACCCATCCTCATTCGATGTACCCACCACCCAATCAACCTGCTTAGGTATATGAGGGAGTCACATGAGGTGACCGGCTATCGCGGGGGTGGTTTATCCTTGGGTTCCTCCCGGTTTTCCATCATATTAAGTAGTACGGAGTAAGAAATGGAAAATCCGTCATCATATAAGCGAAATACCCTTGAGTATGGCGTTGAACACCAATCAAACAAAAAAACAATGACCGTTTAATGTTGAAAAAAATAATCTGTGATCACCAAAGTCATGTAATGTATGCTATTAACCAACAAGCATGAATTTGCTACACAACCTGGGTTAAAATTGCATGGCAATTATTAAACAAGGGAATAACCAGTGATTTGCAACATTGATTTGTTCATTGCTCTTAAATTAAATAACACAGAAGCTTGGCAAATGCTACATGCTTAATTTGATCGGCCAATGATCACTCTTCTTTTTACTGGAAAATAAATCTATATGACAGTTATTAAACAGTCCACCAAAGTCTTGAAACTTTGTTTTTCAGTTTCTTCAAAATTGACTTATCCTGACATCTCTGGTTTTCCCCTTGTGGTATATATATATATATATATATATATATATATATATATATATATATATATATATATATATATATATATATATATATATATATATATATATATATATATATATATATATATATATATATATATATTGTCGTGGTTACGCCGGTGCGTCGCCACCACCAGATGGAGCAGTGGAGTCGTCTCGGCTCGATCGGCCGGAATCCAGTCGTAGCTTCCGGACAACTCCGGAACCCTGCTACGGGTGCCTTAACGCACCATAAACTGTCAATATTCTGTCCACGCGGTTCAGGGCCAATCGCCGAATCTCGATATACCTAATTATCCGCGTAGACAGAAATACCAAGAATTTATACCTCTACAGAACTCGTACAGAAGCGAGCCACTTAAGCCCGCTCGTTCCGCGTGCGTTGCCGAGCGGTTTTATCGCCGAGTTCCGTCGGCCCAATTATCTTGTTACCCCGGCAATGGCCAGATAATCCCTCAGGAATGTTTTTTAAGATCTTCGTGAGGTTCTTCTTTCTCATTCCAGTTGCTCCAATTATCACTTGACAATTTCAGTGTTCTTCAGCTTCCAGGCTCTTTTGACTTCACTTTTGAGATCCTGGTGCAGTATTTGGCAATTTTCTTGATTTCTGCGTTGTTTCGTCAAAAATCGCAGGATTGTGAGGCTTCAGTTAGTAATACCGTCTTTTATTTTTGTACGAAAGTACTAAATCTGGTCGCCATGCTTTGGTTTCTATGTTGATGCTCGATGGGATCATCAAGTCATATATGAGCTTCCTTGTTAAAATCAGTGGTATTCCATACCTTCCTTGTTCTCAGATTGTCACTTTTGGTTCATCTTTGCACGGTTTTTCTGGAACTAGGATGTTGAAATTTTTGCAGATGTGCCAGTGAATTACTTCACATACTTTTGTTGTGCCTTTGTGTGCACAGCTGGTCAGATATGAGGTTTGTTTTTAACATCCCGATAGGAGGTGACTGGTGCTTTTTGTTTCTACCTTGCAAAACCTACACCTGTCTGATTGACTCAGTCCTGCCATTTTCTTAAAGCCATTGGTGTGGTGTTCATATTCTTTGGAATTTATGATTCGTTCTCCATGCCAGTTGAGCTGACCTCCTCTTTGCCATTCCAATGAGCTTTGTTTGTCTTTCACCTTTTTAAAAATTTTATTATAACCTCAGCTCTTTTGTTGTTTTTCCCAGTTGTTGGTGTATATCTGTTGATATTTCACTTTATATTCTTATTTTGTCAATTTTGCAATCATTGGGCCTGCACTCATTGCTCTTTCGGTTCCACGTGTGACATCTTCTATTCACACCTGTGTTTGGGAATTTTTTTTTGAGGTGGGCTCAGGATACCTTTTCTGGATTGCTGTCGTTTGCATACAAATCGGATTCTGTAGTCAGTTGAACCTTTCACGTTCTCAGCCAATCCTACAGTTGTCATTCTGTGCATTTTGTTGAGCTCCATCAGACTGCTACTTCCTTCTTGTCTCGGTAGGGTGCATTCTTAGGATGCATAGAGTTTTTGCAAAACATTTTGTGGATGGTGAGGGGCTTACTTATTTTGATATCCTCTTTATTGATTTGTGATTGTTGTCAGTTTATTATTCCAAAGCTGTACTACAATACTGGTATTGCGAGTTGGTTTATGGCTTTGATTTTGTTCTTTGGAGACTGGTATGTTTTCAGGATCAGCCTCGTTCTGCGCAGGTATTCTTTGGTAATTGGTTTGTGCATTTGCTTGTGACATATTTGGTGGCTTTCTTCTACTCCGAGGTATTTGTATGATGCTTCGTTTTCTAGTTCCTGTATTGTTATATTTTTTTGATCTATTTCTATGTTGTCCATTTTTGTTGGTTTTCCTTTTTACGAATGTGCACTTGGCACACTTATCTCGGCTAAATTCCATTTGAATGTCGTCGTTGGAGTACTGTTTCACTCATTTCAATTGTTGTGCCAATTTTTCATCGTTTGGCACAAAGAGTTTTAAGTCATCCATGAGCAGTAGACGTGTCACCTTTCCTGTTCCTTTGGACGATCTTATACGGGATGTGAAGGTGTATCCATGTTGTTCTGCCTCTCGGCCTCCTTGTTGCGTTAGGCGGTGGTCCATCATTTCTGTGGATAAGTTTGTTAAATGCTTGAGTGTAGTGATTGTGGAGAGTTTCTAGGTATTTTATCCAGAAGTTTGGAAATCCATCTGTGCCAGGGCTTTTAAAATTTGGCATTTTTGCAAGTTCCTTTTTAAATTTTCTTCTTCATCAAATACCACTGGGGGATTTCCCTTTGGTGCTGCTTTTCTTTTCCAAGTGTTGGATCCAATCTGCCTCTTTATTGTGTTATTTTGGATCTTTATAAATTTATTTCCAGGAATCTTCTCATTTATCTTTATCGAGGGATTTGATGCACTTTGTATTTAGTTCCCTATTTCGTGATAGAATATTTTCGGGTTATTTTCAAATATGTTTTTTTTTCTTCTTTCTCCCATTGTTGACTTCTATCTTTTTTTTTTGGGGGGGGGGGGTTGGGTGTATGTGTATGTACCTGAGATCCTCATGTACATAAACGTACATCCCCCCCCCAAACCTCAGGTTGCAATGCAACTCTTGTGTAAGAGGACACCTCTTTTTTGGAACCTCCACATGGGTTACCTGGGCCTGGTGGATCACAAGCCAGGAACATTGTATATTTGTGATGACCGTTTATATGCATATCGTGTATGAACATTATGTAAGAATTGAGAAATCCAGGAGCAAGTTAATGTCTGTGTTTAAGAGCTTGAGATTTTCACCATCCCAGATGAGCTTTAGCAATGTATCATCGTCACCACTTCACTGCCAAGCATCATTTATAAGTAAATCACAGTCTGACTGCAGGACATCATGTTCAGTAGAAAGGGAGCAAGTGGTGAGACAGAATTAACCATTGAGCTAAAGGCAGACAGAGCAGAATCGAGACTCCACTGGCGTGTAAACAAACTCGTCTGAAGTAAGAAACCATATCGAATGAAATGGGAATGAAAACTTGAACCAATAAACTTATCGCGCAGTTTGGATCTTTCAAAGTACGTGCCAACTTGGTGAATATAAACAAACTTACTCACCTGACCGAGTGAATCACTTTGTTTACCTGTTAATGATTGTCAACCATGGTGTTTTTAGAATGGTAATGTGTGTAGCCATCCACATCCAATGTAGTGTATTATTAAATTGAAATAAAAGAATGATTTTAAAGGAGCTCATGCAACACCTTACCCCACGTAGTGTTAAAGTGTATTATTAAATTGAAATAAAAGAATGATTTTAAAGGAGCTCATGGAACACCTTACCCCACGTAGTGTTAAAGTGTATCATTAAATTGAAATAAAAGAATGATTTTAAACGTCGCATTAAAAAAATTCCGGAGGTTTAGCACCGTTTGTAGTGTCTTTGACACTGCCTAATATAACATGTCCAATTACTGATAAACAGAAGGCTTTTGAAAGTGTCGAAAAGGCGATTTGTGTTCTACAATGTTCAAGAATAGAATTCATTTGA
Organism: Eptatretus burgeri; assembly: GCF_056783735.1. Lineage (NCBI taxonomy): Eukaryota > Metazoa > Chordata > Myxini > Myxiniformes > Myxinidae > Eptatretus > Eptatretus burgeri. The sequence goes on from NC_140974.1 coordinate 52,853,205, forward strand.
AATAAAGAGACTTTAAAGGCCGTATAAGAAAAACATTCTGGAAGTTTACTGGTGGAGATGCAGAGTCGTATGCACCACCTTATTTAACACGTTACATATTAATTATTCATGCCTGTTGTTTGTGTCCTTTATGACATCTTTAGAAACAGTAAGTTTCCTGTTTGGAATGATTTTCAATTTTATTTGACTTACTGCCAGACAGGCAGGCAGAGTAAACAAATTATCTTCCAACTCTGTGCTCACAATCGAGATTAATTCAGATCCAAAGTACTGCCAAACTACTGTAGGTTTGTTTTCCGATTCGTATTCAAAATATAACATTCATCTGAAATTAAGCTGTTCCTCAATCATAAACTGATGTTTGCAGACAGATGGATGGATGGACAGGAACCAATTGTTTAACCTCGCTTTTCACTTCGCATGTGCGGGGTAAATATAATGAGGAGGAGAGGGCTCACAACCATCCTTGTCTTCCGAACATGGTCATCCATACCCGGTATGTACTGGTTTCCCTGTAACTCTTGAGGGGGTGCAATCTGCTGGCTGCTTTTTGATGTGCCTGGTGGAGCAGTCAGCCAATCTCGGGTAGTCAGGCCTTCTGCGAGGCACCTTGCAGACCCTCGCACGGTGGCCTGGCCTGCCACAAAATTATAATAGTGGCCGTGGTAGGGCATGCTCTGCCTGAACTTCACATAGCCCCTTCTGTTTGGCTGAATTGGTGATCCTGGGCTTGGCACACCAAATTGTATCCTGCAATTACCTTGCTGCGAACCCATTTGCATCCAATGTGTACTTGAGAACCAGTTCATTTTCTCATTTAGCAGATTGTGTACAACCTTGGTGATCTCCTTGTGAGGCACATCTTCCGGACCAAGGAGCTCTACTCTCTGCATCAACAGTGGTAGGGATGCTCCACCCCTTGGTGGGAGGATTTGATAGTATCTCACTGGGAGATGGGCTCCGTAGCCTCAATGAAGATCGCAGGTCTCTGTAACACAAATGGAGCCTGTGGTTTGGAACAGAAGGTCCTCTATAAATTATTTTATGGCCAGGCTGTCCTGCACAGCAGCAAACATGGAAGAGTATCTTATCCTAATGGAGCACTTGATGTTCTGGGTCAATTGCAAAATTGACTCATTTGGTTCTTTTTTACAATTCGCGAGCTGAGCTCTCTCCAGTTCACTTTGGCTGTCCACACCAACGCATCATCTTAGGGCCAAAATTAACTCTTTAGTCAAGGTTAGACCTCTAAGCATAGTTGTCAGGGTATCTGCAGCCACTTCCCGCAATGTAGCCACCAAATGAACTCGCCAGCGATTTAACCGACAAATGCAGGAAAACTGTGTGAGGAATACCTTGAGGCTCCCTGTCTTATTATAGGTTGTCAGTGGAACATTCCTTATTCCTGGTGGTTGACCCATACCTATTGGGCTCACCACAACTCTTCTCTCCTTGGCTACATGAGATCAATAGCCATTATCTCTGTGGCCCTATGGAGCAATCCCAAATTAGTACCTCACCTGTCAATCCACATCCCCATGACTCGTGGTGTTCTCCTTTTATCTTGCACTCACGTGACCTACCCGTCATTCCACGACTCCATACACTCTGACATACACACAGATTACTGGGAGGAGCCTTGACTTTTGGTTCTCTATGCCGCCTGTTCTCCACAATATTAATATGTTCCTCAAAGTACCTTTTATCTTTTTATGCTGTTTCTCCTTGGTGGCCACACAACCCTGCTAAGTCATCGCACTTCTCCTTCACTGTATCCAATTCTCCACCTTGCTTCTGCGAGGCATCATCTCTGTTAGCCATAACGGCTTCCATACACTTGTTGACCTCTTTTTTAAAATGTACCAATCCACTTTAATCCTGCTTTAGCTCCTCCATGCTCTCACCCAGCTTCTCCAATCTCCCAACCATTTCCTTGTTCCCTTGATCACACCCCCTCTTTATCCCAGTCATCTCCCCTCTAATTTCCTTTCTGTCTTGAGATGCCCTGACATTTTCTGATGGCCTTCTGCCAAATCTTTCTGCCCAGCCTCAATTTTAGCCCCAGCTGCTACTGATCAGTTACCATTTTGGTTGCCTTTTTTTCTTTTTTACATCATCTAAGGCTCGTGGTGGAGCAGCCACAAACACACACACATGGACATACACGAGAAAACACAAGACTAGTAAACGAAAAAAACACAAGTGTTAAACGAGAAAACACAGCCACTGAGCTTGGGGGAAGTGCCGTGACTTCCTGGGGTACTTTGGGTATCAGTAACATCATAACAAT
>NC_140974.1:52860494-52882994 GCF_056783735.1 Eptatretus burgeri
AGGTGTTCGTGGCTTTGCTTTAGGATTTAAAAATTCCAAGCATCTTGAGATCCTATAAACACTGAGTTGGGTGTGATATGCACACAATCTGTGTTAATACGAGGTTAAGTCAGCTGTTGATCATAGTAAAATAACATATTAATCAAAACTAAACACAGATTACAGCCAAAAATGAAATATAATACTTGAACCTGGATCAGCAAATCTACAGTGATTACAAAGCCATAGTAATCATTCAAAAACATCATGTAAATGTTCCATCGCATATTTTCCTTTAACATTATAATTGCTCTGAGAACAATTTTTGCCAAAATTTCCTGATTTAGACAACTTGGAGACATTAATAAAAAGCTTCCTCTGAAAGTTTCTTCCAAACAAAGGTGAATTTTGATCAATCAATTATATATTTATGAGGTGGAGTAATTAATAACTGAGTAAATTAAACCAACTAAGATTCTATTACAACTACAAGATGGAGATGTACGTAGCTGTGAATGTCAATTAATTTAGCTATATCTGGATATAGCGTGTGAATAGCAATGTAATTACCTATATCTAGACATATCATGTGAATGGCAATGTATTTGGCTATATCTAGATACATAATGTGAATGGCAATGTATTTAGCTCAATGTAGATACATAATGTGAATGGCAATGTATTTAGCTATATCTAGATACATAATGTGAATGGCAATGTATTTAGCTATATCTAGACACATAATGTCAATAGCAATGTATTTCGTGATATCTCGATACATAATGTGAATGGCAATGTATTTAGCTATATCTAGATACATAATGTGAATGGCAATGTATTTAGCTATATCTAGACACATAATGTCAATAGCAATGTATTTCGTGATATCTCGATACATAATGTGAATGGCAATGTATTTAGCTATATCTAAATATATCATGTGAATGGCAATATATTTTGCTATATCTAGATACATAATGTGAATGGCAATGTATTTAGCTATATCGAGATACATAATGTCAATAGCAATACATGTCGTGATATCTACATACATAATGTGAATGGCAATGTATTTCGCTCAACGTAGATACATAATGTGAATGGCAATGTATTTAGCTATATCTAGATATATCATGTGAATGGCAATGTATTTCGCTATAAGTCGATACATAATGGGAATAACAATGTATTTAGCTATATCGAGATACATAATGTGAATAGCAATGTATTTAGCTATATCCACATATATAATGTGAATAGCAATGTATTTAGCTAAATCTAGATACATAATGTGAATGGCAATGTATTTAGCTAAATCTAGATACATAATGTGAATGGCAATGTATTTAGGTATATCTAGATACATAATGTGAATGGCAATGTATTTAGCTATATCTAGAGACATAATGTGAATGACAATGTATTTTGCTATTAGTCGATCCATAATGGGAATAACAATGTATTTAGCTATATCTTGATACATAATGTAAATTGCAATGTATTTCGTGATATCTAGATACATAATGTGAATGGCAATGTATTTAGCTATATTTAGATATATCATGTGAATGGCAATGTATTGAGCTATATCTAGATACAAAATGTGAATGACAATGTATTTTGCTCTAAGTCGATACATAATGGGAATAATAATGTATTTAGCTATATTGAGATACATAATGTGAATGACAATGTATTTAGCTACATCTCGATACATAATAGGAAGAGTAATGTATTTAGCTCTATGTAGATACGTAATGTGAATGGGAATGGATTTCGCTATATCTGGATACATAATGTGAATGGCAATGGATTTAGTCTTGATACATAACGTGAATGGCAATGGATTTAGCTCTATGGAGACACATAATGTGAAAGGGTATGGATTTAGCTGTATTGAGATACATAATGTGAATGGCAATATATTAAGCTATATGTAGATACATAATATGAATCACAATGTATTTAGGTATATCGAGATATATAATGTGAAATGCAATGTATTTAGGTATATCGAGATACATCATCTGAAAAGCAATGTATTTACGTATATCCACATACATAATGTGAATGGTAATGTATTTCGCTATATCTATATACCTAATGTGAATAGCAATGTATTTTGCTATGTCTCGATATATCATGTGAATCGCAACGTATTTAGCTATATATGGATACATAATGTGAATGGCAATGTATTTAGATCTATGTTGATACATAATGTGAATGGGAATGGATTTTGCTCTATATAGATATATCATGTGAATGGCAATGCATTTAGTCTCGAAACATAATGTGAATGTCAATGTATTTTGCTATTAGTCGATCCATAATGGGAATAACAATGTATTTAGCTATATCTTGATACATAATGTAAATTGTAGATTGTAGCTCTATGTAGATACATAATGTGAATGGGAATGGAGTTAGCTCTATCCAGATACATCAAGTGAATGGCAATATATTTAGCAAAAAATAGATACATAATATGAATAGCAATATGTTTAGCTATATATAGATACATAATGTGAATAGCAATGTATTTAGCTCTATCCACATACATAATGTGAATAGCAATGTATTTCGGTATATCTAGATACATGATGTGAATGGCAATGTATTTTGCTATGTCTAGATATATCCTGTGAATGGAAATGCATTTCGGTATATCTTGATACAAAATGTGAATAGGCCATGTATTTCGATATATCTGCATTTGGAATTCACATGGTATATCTAGATATAGATAAACGTATTCTCATTCACACTGTGAATCTAGATATTGCTATTCACATGTCCAATGCATTTAGCCATTATCTCGATGTGTCTGAGAATGAGAATGTATTTAGCTATATGAAGAAGCATATCCAGATATGTGAATGTGAACGACAATGCATTAACTATATCTAGATATCTCATATGAATAACAACACATATAGCTATATCTAGATATTTAATGTGAATCTCAAATGTTTTTTCCTATATCTACATATGTATATCATGTGTATGGCAATGCATTGAGATATATCAAGATACAAGCAATCCCAGGGCCTCCAGGCTCAGTTTTTTTTGCATTGTTTGTACCTCTTTTTCATTATTTTTATTTTAGAATTCTAAGAATGGGAAACGGGTACAGCAAGGGTGTATTTACGTCACTTGCCAAGAGTGAATGACGGTACACCTATGTTCGCACAGCCAATCAGCAGCATCTCGTGACTTGACATCAGGCCATGCAAAGCATAGTTCACTCTTTCTTTGCCTGGGAATTTATCGATGTGAATAATGAAAATGTCTTTGTCAAAATCTAATTTATCTTGATCGTGCACTGCCAGAGACCTTGACAATTAATACGGTACAATTTTTAACTTTGTGCAAGTAGGGGTTCGATGAGGAGATGCAAAAATGATACAGATACTGGATCTCATTATATAGATGTCATGTGAATGGCAATACATTTAGTTATATCTCGATATATCATATGAATGGTAATGCTTTTATATACAGTATATCTAGATACAGTATATGTGAGTGGCAATGCGTTTCGCTATATCAAGAGGCACATCTGGATATATCAATATGAAAGGCAATGCATTTATCTATATCCAGATATATCATGTGAATGGTGTGGTGAGACATTTAATTTGTTTTAAATTGTATTTTCTTAATTAAAAGAAATCATGTGAACTTTTATTTTCCCCTCGTTTTGTTGGAACTGCAATTTTGGAGAGAACCTACACAAGAGTAACATCCTTCACACTTTCAGCCCCACTTGCTGTCCAGTTAGAAATTAATAAACAAAAACAACCTTCAGCTGACCAAGAGGACCAAGATATTACAACTCATTCCCCTTTAATTGTGCCTAACAAGCAACATTTACATGTTACATATGCAAAAATACAGAAGTCCTCTATCTCATATGTTCCCTTTCTGTCCTCTTATACCTCCTCTCCAGCTGCAAATCCCCTTATTTTGTTTGCTTTCTGCATATAATATACCTCGCTTTACTTCTGCAATAAGTGGATGACCCCCAAAGTGGCAACCACACTTGGGCTAAAGAGAAATGCAACAATATCACTCAAATGGAAGCATGACATTATTTGAATTAGGATAAAACCTTGTTTAACGGAGTAGTTAAAGGAGATGTACAAACTGGCAAAATATTACCATCAATAATAATTTGAAGGACACCCAAGATTGTATCATGAAAGAATGACCGAGTGAGTACTGATGTCCTGGAGAGCCCAATTGCCGTTGAGGAAACTTTGTGCCCAAGGTGTTAGCACCAGGTTTTGATGACAGGGCACACAAGCAAAATGGCAATCCATCTTTCAGTGAAGAGCAGCTCAGGTGGGGATTGAGGTTGTGATGATTTTGCAACTGCAGTGCAGGCCTCCTGAGTTAACTGGCTAAGTAGGCAGAACTGGAAAGAGGAGTAAGGCAGGTATTCCTGATCGTTACAACTGAGTCACTTGTGTTCTGGCAGCTTGCAGTGATGTAGCAACAAAAATGGTTTCCACTAATTTGCTTAGTAAAACTACATTCCACATTTCTCCATCTTCTATCAAGTCCATGCCAGTGGCGCATGACTCTCCATAAAACACCAAACGGCAAGCAGCTTCATAAACTCCTTACATGTTCAAGTTCCCCAACTTGTTTGGTCACATCCTCAACCTGCAAACCCCTCCATATACTGCACCTTTCATGACCTGTGACAGACAAATACTCATAAATAGCTTGCTTCATGATATTTTGCACAATCAGTTGGAACAATAAACTAATAAAGAAGGGCAACATGCATTCCTTTGGAAAGGTCACAGGACTCACCGGCGAGCAGTAGCTTCGGAGGTGAGAAACATCCCGACTTGCATGGTGTGAAGGCAAATTTGAATAGGAAATGAAGCACCACAGAAGAGGATTCACGAAGAATGCCTTTTACAAAACAAAAACACCTTGACGCCTTTGCCTCAAAACTCTCACGAGGTCCTGGTTGTATTTCTGAAGGTGATTCGGTCTACATTTTTCAACGTACGCACAATCCTAAATTATTTTGCAGATAAACTTCCAACAGAACAACCTTTTGAGTGGCCAAGCTTCATTCACTGCAATCGGAGGATGGTGAGGGAACTCCTCCGGCTTGAAAAAGTTGAAGAAACGTTGGAGCTCAGCAAACATGATCTTCCATTATACAATGCCATTGTACAAATCTTAATTCCTTCATGGTATGCAAACTTTAAAATGTTTGATGATGCAGAGTAGGGGTAGTCTTCCAAAGAGTTGTTTTACAACAACAGATCTTGTGAAAGTAAAGACTCCTCTTGAGAGTGAAATAACTTTTTTGTGAGCAGTTACAGGAAATCAAAGGATGAAAAGGGTTAATACAATACAACAACATAAGAAAGGATTGGAAGAGGGTAGAAAGAAAAGAGGAATGAGGAGTGCTGATGGAAGACAGAATGATATCAAATTAAATAAATGTCGAGGAAACGTTTGAAAATAAATAAATAATAAATACCACTTCAAGAAGAGAAAGCAATGAGACACAATTTGATAGATCGATCAAAAGCAAACATTCAGTGATTTAAAGGTGTGTATGGATGTATATATATATATATATATATATATATATATATATATATATATATATATATATATATATATATATATATATATATATATATATATACACACATACATATGTATGTATATATATATATATATATATATATATATATATATATATATATATACATACACACATACATATATTTATATATATATATATATATATATATATATATATATATATATATATATATATACATATATATATATACATATATGTCATCCAGAAGATGGATAACATAAAAAGATGAAAATAATGACTGCAGGGTGACAAAAAAAATGAAAGTGAGCAAAACAATTGGAAATACTCAAACCGTTGTCTCATACTCGATCAGTTCATAAATGGCACCATCACGGTAACGAACTACTGGTGCGGCCGTGGCTGCTGTTGTTAGAGAGGGTACTGCCCTGAGGGCCGACGTCTGCAATCCCACAATGGCCGAACGTAACCGTCGATCGATGTGATGTGCTTCCCATGCTGGGTAGCGTTTCCGTGGCATGTCGACTCGAATGACAGCTGCATCTGGCAGTGGAGTGGTCGGAACTGGTGCCAAGGGTTCGCTTGGACGCCATGTATGTGGATAAACATCAGAGTCACCAAGTCCAGGCTGCCCCAAGCCCTCATCACCTGAGGCAACCACTGGAGTTATCTGCTGCTGAGCCTGTGCAGCTGGGGGTAACGGCACACCGTCGAGCACCTCTGAACAGCAGGAGCTTGGCAGACCACTAAAACGACGCCCAGATGGATGTGCTAAGCCATAGTAGACAAGTGCGCATGACATACCCGCGGCAAAACTTCCAACCACAGCAAGGACTGCAGGTATAGCAAAGGATGCTGTGCTGGCGGTGTGTCGGTACATGAACCAAGCAAGAGTGAGTGTGAGGTTCTCAGCTGCGACAAGGCCGTAGTAAGCTAGCATACGGCCACACGTCTGACCCTCGTGGACACTGAGCCAACAAAAGATGTAGACGACACCCACAGCCAAGTTGAAGAGGATTTCTTCCCACTTTGATGTGCAGAAGTCAGTGCCACCATAGATGACCCAGAAGGTTACTAGGTACCAGTGGGCCACAACGAAAATTCCAAAGTATACCTGTATGATGCATAAAAGAAGGCCGAAGTTTCATACACATGAAAATTGTAGCATCCAATTATTCCCATACAGCTCAGAATATTCCCATACAGCTCAGCTGCTCACCTGGAAGATGGAGGCAAATAGAGCAAATGAAACAACACGAGAGAAGATGGTACAAGCTCTCCAAGTGAGCTGCAGTGCAGCCCTAGCCAGACCCATTGTGGCTTTGTCATCTCGCGCATCTCTCAAGGCCTTGTTGTATGCCGCCAAAGCCCAGCTGAGTGCGAGCAGGGAGACTGCTGTTGCCATGGCTGTCAAACAGGGGTGTGAATGGAAGTAAGGGATGCAAGGAATTGTGGTTAAACCAGCTAAAGGAAATAAATATAGGAATCATTTTAGATTAACTTGCATTAAACTTCAAAAAAGGCAATAAAAGCATGGACCACCACCAAATTTCAAGAATTCACCACTAAGTTTCAGGAGTTCACCACTAAGCAAGTGACATTCTCACAATGGATCAGTTCTAATTTTACATCTGTGTGAGCAAATTGCCTTGCAGCATTTTTGTACTAACAGAGCCCAAAATGAAGAACAATACACTGGCATTATATTCTTGCAAGTATATCAGACAATATCTGAAGGTACTGGCCAATAATGAGGGAGTCTACTCCATTACTATGTTATACTGTATTTAGTGATGTTGTCCAGTCCTAACAATGAGTTCCACTGTTGTGAGCCATGTACAAGTTATGAGGTCTCGTCTATCATGTAAGTACACTGACATCGAATGTCCATGGAAATCATGTGAAGTACACTGTGCTACTGGCGTTGTAGGTGCAGAGGGGCAGGCGACAGAAAGGACAGTACCGTGTCGCTATAGGTAAAGCTAATAGGGTTTTAGGTTGCATCCGTATGGGGATAAGTTGGAAGTCAAAACAGGTATGAGTTTTAACACTGTACAGGAATGGAGTGAGGCCTCACCTAGAATGTTGTGTTCAGTTTTGGTCACCACATCTGAGGAAGGACAGCTGGTTCAGCATCGGGCTACTAAATTGAATTGATCCCAGGCCTAGCGAGAATGAGCTATGAGGAGCACCTTAAGGAGATAGGACTGTATACATTAGAAAAGAAGATGTTGTGAGGGAATCTGATTGAGATGTTTAAGACAATGGGGGGTAAAGACAAAACAACTGCAGACTTTTTTTTAGCAGAATAGACAATGATAGGACCAGGGCCCATGGCCTGAAAGTAAGGAAGATGAGAGTTATGATGGGATTAAGATAGGGGTCTATCAGTCAGGCAGTAGATAATGCATGGAATTGTCTCCCTGGAAAGGTAGCAGTAGCAAAAAGAGTACATAGTTTTAAATTGGAATTAGATCAGTACCGAATGAATTCTAGATGGAGGGAAACAGGGATATTGGCAGGACTTGAGGTAGCTTGCGTAGGGATGGATGATGGTTTCTGGTATTGGTGTATTGCAGACATGATTGGCCGAATAGCCTCCTGCACCAAAGTTCCTTGTATATCCTTGTACATGATGAAAAAGCACTGATATCTCCGAATATGCTGGTGAATGGAATCCTGCATCAACACGTGCTTGCAATGCTTTCATAATTCTGCTTCAGATGCTCACTGTGGGTTTTGGCGTTAACATCACCATGACAGCACGGATTAGAAACTGTGCATGAACCCGAGCTTACCCTGCGTGCCATCAGTGCGCATTCTCTGGAGCATGATGCACAGCTGAAGGACCAGCTGAGGTCCGCACTGTAGAAAAGCTCCGAGTAGACGCAGCCTCGCAGCATCTGCAAGTTCACAGCGCAGGGCCCAACTGAGGTGTGCGCCATCCACACGTCGACATCGTGTGCATAGGTACGCCACACGCACATACCTGGTATACACATGCCATGGGTTGAGCACCAAATCTCAAGACATTTTTTCATAATACAGAGAACAGGCAATGTGAGAAGCAGGTATCCATGAGTCAAGGAAAATGTGTTAAAGGCATAAAAGAAGCTTTATTTTCATGATTTTGCTATAATAAATAGTTATCAAATTATTAAGGAACATTTTATGCATGCAAACTAAAAAGCAACAGAAAACTAGTCTTTGCATGGATTGGAGTTGGTTTGTGTCGGTGGAGAAATGAGGACGATGAGCTATGATGAGGGATCAAATGGAAAACGTCGCTTCACATTTTATCTCATGGCCATTCGCTGTCAACCTTTGGCTGAGGAATTTGTTAACGTAAAAATCTGTCAATGTTGGTAATTTGGCTTCCAAATGGATTAACAAGCCAGTCTCATCAGTGTCGTGGATGTCTGTAGGTGAAAAAGACTGAAGGTTGTAAATCAATCGTTCTTTCTTCTACATTTTTCCTGATTTAGACAAACGAGCTCACAGAAAAAACATTCAGTCTATCAAAAACAAAGCACGTGACCCGATGACGTAGCATTCGTAGAATCATTTGATGCGAAGAACATCAGTGAAAAATTTGCATGAGTAAAATCACAGAAATGTTGAGAACAGACATTTCCTGTGGCATCTGCTGCACTTAGTTATTCCATTGAAGGAATCATGGAAATAAGCTGTGGCTTAAGAAGACAACAAATTTAAACCATCTCACCAAGCTGGTATGACTATACCATGTCTTTACAAGGCCCATGTTAATGTATCTCTGATGAATACTAGACTTTTCAAGGTTTATGTTGGCTTGTATCCACTGTCCATAGATAATTTGAACATGCGGTTTTATCAACTGCAAACTAGTGACAAAGGTTATGCAAACCAACATGGGAATCAAAGTTGTACTCACTGCCATTGAGATCAAAAAGGTGATGTTTTAGGTTTTAGATGTTCATTGGAGCAAAAGGGAGGAAGGACTTCCAAATGAAACATCAGCCTCACTTTGCTTCCAATGGAAGTTAACCCGCCGTGAATAAACCAAGGACACACGAGTAAACGTTTAATGTGAAATAAACCCAGAACACACGAGTAAACGTTTAACTTGAAATAAACCAAGAATAGACGAGTAAATATTTAACATGAAATAAACCAAGAACAGATGAGTAAACATTTAACATGAAATAAACCAAGAACAGATGAGTAAACATTTAACATGAAATAAACCAAGAACAGAGGAGTAAACATTTAACATGAAATAAACTAAGAACAGATGAGTAAACATTTAACATGAAATAAACCAAGAACACACGAGTAAACTTTTAATGTGAAATAAACCAAGAACACACGAGTAAATGTTTAAGGTGAAAAAAACCAAGAACACATGAGTAAACGTTTAACTTGAAATAAACCAAGAACAGACGAGTAAACATTTAACATGAAATAAACCAAGAACAGATGAGTAAACATTTAACATGAAATAAACCAAGAACAGATGAGTAAACATTTAACATGAAATAAACCAAGAACAGATGAGTAATCAATTAACGTGAAATAAACCAAGAACAGATGAGTAAACATTTAACATGAAATAAACCAAGAACAGATGAGTAATCATTTAACGTGAAAGAAACCAAGAACAGATGAGTAATCAATTAACGTGAAATAAACCAAGAACAGATGAGTAAACATTTAACATGAAATAAACCAAGAACAGATGAGTAATCGTTTAACATGAAATAAACCAACAACAGATGAGTAATCATTTAACGTGAAATAAACCAAGAACAGATGAGTAATCAATTAACGTGAAATAAACCAAGAACAGATGAGTAAACATTTAACATGAAATAAACCAAGAACAGATGAGTAAACATTTAACATGAAATAAACCAAGAACAGATGAGTAAACATTTAACATGAAATAAACCAAGAACACACGAGTAAACTTTTAATGTGAAATAAACCAAGAACACACGAGTAAATGTTTAAGGTGAAAAAAACCAAGAACAGATGAGTAAACATTTAACATGAAATAAACCAAGAACAGATGAGTAATCATTTAACGTGAAATGAACCAAGAACAGATGAGTAATCGTTTAACATGAAATAAACCAAGAACACATGAGTAATCGTTTAACATAAAATAAACCAAGAACAGAGGAGTAAACATTTAACGTGAAATAAACCAAGAACAGATGAGTAATCAATTAACGTGAAATAAACCAAGAACAGATGAGTAAACATTTAACATGAAATAAACCAAGAACAGATGAGTAAACATTTAACATGAAATAAACCAAGAACAGATGAGTAAACATTTAACATGAAATAAACCAAGAACACACGAGTAAACTTTTAATGTGAAATAAACCAAGAACACACGAGTAAATGTTTAAGGTGAAAAAAACCAAGAACAGATGAGTAAACATTTAACATGAAATAAACCAAGAACAGATGAGTAATCATTTAACGTGAAATGAACCAAGAACAGATGAGTAATCGTTTAACATGAAATAAACCAAGAACACATGAGTAATCGTTTAACATAAAATAAACCAAGAACAGATGAGTAAACATTTAACATGAAATAAACCAAGAACAGAGGAGTAAACATTTAACGTGAAATAAACCAAGAACAGATGAGTAATCATTTAACATGAAATAAACCAGGAACAGACGAGTAAACATTTAACATGAAATAAACCAAGAACAGAGGAGTAAACATTTAACATGAAATAAACCAAGAACAGAGGAGTAAACATTTAACGTGAAATAAACCAAGAACAGATGAGTAATCATTTAACATGAAATAAACCAGGAACAGACGAGTAAACGTTTAACTTGAAATAAACCAAGAACAGAGGAGTAAACATTTAACATGAAATAAACCAAGAACAGACGAGTAATCAATTAACGTGAAATGAACCAAGAACAGATGAGTAAACATTTAACGTGAAATAAACCAAGAACAGATGAGTAATCATTTAACATGAAATAAACCAGGAACAGACGAGTAAACATTTAACATGAAATAAACCAAGAACAGAGGAGTAAACATTTAACATGAAATAAACCAAGAACAGACGAGTAATCAATTAACGTGAAATGAACCAAGAACAGATGAGTAAACATTTAACGTGAAATAAACCAAGAACAGATGAGTAATCATTTAACATGAAATAAACCAGGAACAGACGAGTAAACATTTAACATGAAATAAACCAAGAACAGAGGAGTAAACATTTAACATGAAATAAACCAAGAACAGAGGAGTAAACATTTAACGTGAAATAAACCAAGAACAGATGAGTAATCATTTAACATGAAATAAACCAGGAACAGACGAGTAAACATTTAACATGAAATAAACCAAGAACAGAGGAGTAAACATTTAACATGAAATAAACCAAGAACAGAGGAGTAATCATTTAACGTGAAATAAACCAAGAACAGATGAGTAATCATTTAACATGAAATAAACCAGGAACAGACGAGTAAACGTTTAACTTGAAATAAACCAAGAACAGAGGAGTAAACATTTAACATGAAATAAACCAAGAACAGACGAGTAATCATTTAACGTGAAATGAACCAAGAACAGATGAGTAAACATTTAACATGAAATAAACCAAGAACAGATGAGTAAACATTTAACATGAAATAATCCAAGAACAGATAAGTAAACATTTAACATGAAATAAACCAAGAACACCCAAGTAAACCTTTAAATTGAAATAAGCCAAGAACACACGAGTAAATATTTAACATGAAATAAACCAAGAACACATGATGAGGGTTCAGAGAGTGCAAACAGGAGTGAGGGGGTATTGAGTGCAGGGAGTGATGAGGGGGTAGCGAGCGCAGGCAGTATTGAAGGGGTCGCAAGTGCAGGCAGTGTTGAAGGCGTAGCCAGTGCAGTCAGTAGTGAGGGGGTAGCAAGTGCAGGCAGTGGTCAGGATATAAAGAGTGCAGGCAGTGGTGAGGGTGTAGCAAGTACAGAAGGTGGTGAGGAGGTAGCATGTGAAGGCAGTGTTGAGGGTGCAGCAATAGAGATTGGTAGGCATGAGGCCAGGGAGACCATTGTTGTTGGCGATGAAATGTTTAAATAAGTAAATTCTTCATTCTGCAGGAAGGATCGTAGATATGTGCAGTTTCAAAGGAGCAGGAGTTTGGGATATTGAAGGAAGGTCAAATGACATCTGACTGGGCCACCGCAGGAAGACGTTCTGCTTCACGAAAGAGCAAATTACAGAAGGAAAGTTTACTCATCAGGACATGTCAGGTATGGGAGCTTGCGCCGGAGCAGCGCGTTGTTGCGTTCACTTTCCGCTGGAACTCCAGGGGCCTCCGTCTGGCCACCCCCAGGCAGATGCCTGGCCCATCGCCATCTCCTTGAGAAGCCAATCAACCTGCTGCAACCACGAGGCACATGGTCAGCTAATTCGCATCCTCCACCCATGAGGCTCCCTCGTTAGAGAATCTGGTGAGCACGATCGGCGTCAGGAAAACGAGGCACATGTCCATACAGCCGCAGCTGACGCTCACAGAAAATGAAAGTAACAAATCTCATTTGAGTCTCTCTCAGCAACCGCTCACTTGACACGAAGTCTGACCAGTAATAGCCAGGGATTCTCCGAAGAGACCCAGTGACAAAGGAATTCGGTCTCCATCTCAGATCCATGGTCAGAGTCCAAGTCTCACATCCGTAGAGCAAGACTGGAAACACCAAAGACCTGAAGACTCAGACTTTTGTCCTCCTGCACAGGTGCTTACAACGCCACACCCCATGAGCCAGTGAATCTATGACATGCGAGGCCCGACCCAGATGTCTATTGACCTCTGGCACACAGCCAGCAGAGACATGAATATCACTGCCAAGGTAAGTGAATCTCTCCGTGACCTCAACATCCTCACCACAGACACATACAGATAGGATAACAGCATACAAGATGTCATTGAAAATCTGGATCTTAAGGCCCAGTCACACCTTGACGTGTTAACCAGCTTATGCCGATTTTTGGAAAATTTGGGGAAAACGCTGGTACACGTCGAATACGTTATGGGTAAGTTTTTATAACATTAAGAGCACGCTGACAAACACTGCCATACGTCGTTGTACGCTGGCTTTAAACGTTGTACTTTTCGTTTGTCCTCAAATTTTCCATGCTTTAAATTTTAAGACTTATGCCAGCGTATGACTCACACGTTCCGCATGACGCTGGCAATAAGTTGAAGGCACGTCACGCGATCGTTGACACACGTCGACACACGTTACTTGTAAGTTACTCATAAGTCGAAACACGTCGAGGTAATGTTTAGCGTACCCGAAACTTATTTCTAACCTATGAGTAACGTGTTGTACTCACGTTACACAATCGATGACACACATCGACACACGTTACTTGTAAGGTGCTCATAAATCGAAACACATCAAGGTAATGGTTAGCGTCAGTGCTCCAGAATCCCTGTTTTTTTTTTCTTCCTTCCTTCGGTATGGTGGTGATTTTGACACTTCGATTTCTTGTGCCGTAATAATATAATATAATTAATAGGCTGCCGCTCAACGATTTAAATCATAACCGCACTGCACACTGAACACCGTTTTTTTTGTTTGTTTTTTTTTTAAAAACAAAAAACAAAAAAACCGTCATACCGAAGAAAAAAAGAAAAAACTAGAACTGCCACTTTATAACTGCTGGCAGTGATGACCGGGTACCCAGACGTGTCGGCCTTTGATACAACATGGGACTTTCTGCAGATGACAGTCGCAAAGTTTTGCATTGAAAGGATAAGCGGTGCCAGAGAAAACATTATTTAATAGTGATACAAACACAGGCCTGCTTCGAGACGGCACGGAACAGATGAGTTACGAACCGGGCAGCACAAAGCATTCAATTTCGTTATTACTGGCTTCCAGATTCAAATAATTAAATAATTCTGGCTCCCAAACCGCGTGACCGATCAGGTTGAAATTTTAAACTTTTATTTCGCATGTCACCTGAATTATAAATCTGAAGTTTCGCATATATAGAGGCAGCGGTTCCAGAGTAAACATTAATTAATATTTATCCTTCAATCCAAGATGGCGGCCAAACCATGTGACTTGTGATGTCATAATTTGCACCACGTGTGCAAACACGATGGTGGATGATAACTGCAAATTTTCGCTTCTCCAGGTTAAGCAGTTCCAGAGAAAACATTATTTAATATTTTCTTAAAACCAACATGGCTGCCAAACCCTGGGCCCGATCGCGTTGAAATTTCAAACCCTCATTCCGCATGAGCGTTCCACCATAAACTTGATGTTTCACATTTATTGATGCAGTAGTTCCAGAGTAAACATTAATTAATATTTTTCCTTCAATCCAATATGGCTGCCAAACGTTGCATCGTACCTCAAAAGGGGGGGGAACTTTTTATTCGTCATGGAGAGGCGGTCATAGTGGTGGAGTTTCGCCTGGATCTGTTCAGCCGTTTCAGAGAAAAAGACGTTTGAAGATATTGTTTTTCAATCCAAGATGGCTGACGAACCATGTGACCTATGACATCAGAAATGTATATTCTGCTTCCAACTGGGTATTGGAACACGTACGTGAAGTTTCGTGTTAATCGGTAAAGGTGCGTTTTTCAATCCAAGATGGCCGCCAAACCATGTGACGTGTGACATCATAATTTTTACCAAGCGTGCATACTGCCTGCTAGATGATAATTACAAATTTTCGATTCGTTTGGTTAAGCGGTTCCAGAGAAAACATTATTTAATATTTTTCTGAAATCCAAGATGGCGGCCAAACCATGTGACTTATCAATTCGAAATTAACAAACTTATATCGCCTTCCTGTCCCGAATATAGTTCTGAAATCTCCCCTTCATTGGGCCAACGCTTCTGGAGAAGAAGATGTTTGAAGGTTTTCGGGTTTTTTCAAGATGGCCGCCAAACCATGTGACCGATCAAAAACAAATTAACAAACTTGAGAAAGGACCTCATGGGGAATATATCTGTGAAGTTTCGTTTTCATCTGTCTTGCCCTTCTGGAGAAGAAGATTTTTAAAATTTATTCATTTTCAATCCAAGATGGCTGCCGAACCTTGTGACTGAGGATATCATGAATTTAAATTCTGCTTTCCATCGTCGACCCGAACAAGTGTGTGAAGTTTTGTGTAAATCGGATAAAGTCTATTTTTCTATCCAAGATGGCCGCCAAACCATGTGACTTCTGAGGTAAAAATTTTTACCATGTATGCAGACTTGAGCGAGAAAGGCACTTGCAAATTTTCGCTTCGATGGCTTATGAAATACCAGAGAAAACATTATTTAATATTTTTCTTAAATCCAACATGGCGGCCAAACCATGTGACCTATCACTTTGCAATTAACAAACTTGCATCGCATACATATCCCGAATATAGTTGTGAAATCTCGCCTTCATGGGACCAGCGCTTCTGGAGAAGAAGATGTTTGAAGGTTTTAGGGTTTTTTCAAGATGGCCGCCAAACCATGTGACGTATCAACAACAAATTAACAAACTTGAAAGAGGACCTCAGGGGGAATGTGCGTGTAAAGTTTCGCCTTAATCTGCATAGCCGTTCTGGAGAAGAAGATTTTAAAAAAAAAAAACACTAAAAAACAAGATGGCGGCCGAATTACATCATCGATGACGTCAAAAAAAACATTTTCGTCAGTGATTTTTGGCGTAGATGATGCTCAGAATTTTTCAGATTTTTCCCATATGGCGTTCTACTTGACGAATTTTCACCGGTATATCGCTTCACCTATGACGTCACGAAAAATCACACGTGTTCCCCATAGGGAGCTTAGTAAAATGTATCAAACGAAAATTTTTTCCATTGCACGGTTTCCGAGATACAGATGTCCAAAGTTTATCGCTTTTTTCAAGATGGCGACCGTACCACGTGACCAATGACGTCATAATTATAACGTGATTGTGCTATCAAAAAAGATGCATACTATGGTGAAAATTTCCTGTCGATCGGACTTAGTGTTCCAGAGAAAATGATTTTTAAAGCGAAAAAGGGTGCAAAATGCCGGCGGAAGAATAATAATAACTAGAACTGCCACTTTATAACTGCTGGCAGTGATGACCGGGTACCCAGTCCGTCCGCCTTTGATACAACATGGGACTTTCTGCAGATGACAGTCGCAAAGTTTGGCATTGAAAGGATAAGCGGTGCCAGAGAAAACATTATTTAATAGTGATACAAACACAGGCCTGCTTCGAGACGGCACGGAACAGATGAGTTACGAACCGGGCAGCACAAAGCATTCAATTTCGTTATTACTGGCTTCCAGATTCAAATAATTAAATAATTCTGGCTCCCAAACCGCGTGACCGATCAGGTTGAAATTTAAACTTTTATTTCGCATGTCACCTGAATTATAAATCTGAAGTGTCGCATATATAGAGGCAGCGGTTCCAGAGTAAACATTAATTAATATTTATCCTTCAATCCAAGATGGCGGCCAAACCATGTGACTTGTGATGTCATAATTTGCACCACGTGTGCAAACACGATGGTGGATGATAACTGCAAATTTTCGCTTCTCCAGGTTAAGCAGTTCCAGAGAAAACATTATTTAATATTTTTCTTAAAACCAACATGGCTGCCAAACCCTGGGCCTCATCCCGTTGAAATTTCAAACGCTCATTCCGCATGAGCGTTCCACCATAAACTTGATGTTTCACATTTATTGATGCAGTAGTTCCAGAGTAAACATTAATTAATATTTTTCCTTCAATCCAATATGGCTGCCAAACGTTGCATCGTACCTCAAAAGGGGGTGGGAACTTTTTATTCGTCATGGAGAGGCGGTCATAGTGGTGGAGTTTCGCCTGGATCTGTTCAGCCGTTTCAGAGAAAAAGACGTTTGAAGATATTGTTTTTCAATCCAAGATGGCTGACGAACCATGTGACCTATGACATCAGAAATGTATATTCTGCTTCCAACTGGGTATTGGAACACGTACGTGAAGTTTCGTGTTAATCGGTAAAGGTGGTGTTTTCAATCCAAGATGGCCGCCAAACCATGTGACGTGTGACATCATAATTTTTACCAAGCGTGCATACTGCCTGCTAGATGATAATTACAAATTTTCGATTCGTTTGGTTAAGCGGTTCCAGAGAAAACATTATTTAATATTTTTCTGAAATCCAAGATGGCGGCCAAACCATGTGACTTATCAATTCGAAATTAACAAACTTATATCGCCTTCCTGTCCCGAATATAGTTCTGAAATCTCCCCTTCATTGGGCCAACACTTCTGGAGAAGAAGATGTTTGAAGGTTTTCGGGTTTTTTCAAGATGGCCGCCAAACCATGTGACCGATCAAAAACAAATTAACAAACTTGAGAAGGACCTCATGGGGAATATATCTGTGAAGTTTCGTCTTCATCTGTCTTGCCCTTCTGGAGAAGAAGATTTTTAAAATTTATTCATTTTCAATCCAAGATGGCTGCCGAACCTTGTGACCGAGGATATCATGAATTTAAATTCTGCTTTCCATCGTCGACCCGAACAAGTGTGTGAAGTTTTGTGTAAATCGGATAAAGTCTATTTTTCTATCCAAGATGGCCGCCAAACCATGTGACTTCTGAGGTAAAAATTTTTACCATGTATGCAGACTTGAGCGAGGAAGGCACTTGCAAATTTTCGCTTCGATGGCTTATGAAATACCAGAGAAAACTTTATTTAATATTTTTCTTAAATCCAACATGGCGGCCAAACCATGTGACCTATCACTTTGAAATTAACAAACTTGCATCGCATACATGTCACGAATATAGTTCTGAAATCTCGCCTTCATTGGACCAGCGCTTCTGGAGAAGAAGATGTTTGAAGGTTTTAGGGTTTTTTCAAGATGGCCGCCAAACCATGTGACGTATCAACAACAAATTAACAAACTTGAAAGAGGACCTCAGGCGGAATGTGCGTGTAAAGTTTCGCCTTAATCTGCATAGCCGTTCTGGAGAAGAAGATTTAAAAAAAAAAAACACTAAAAAACAAGATGGCGGCCGAATTACGTCATCGATGACGTCAAAAAAACATTTTCGTCAGTGATTTTTGGCGTAGATGATGCTCAGAATTTTTCAGATTTTTCCCATATGGCGTTCTACTTGACGAATTTTCACCGGTATATCGCTTCACCTATGACGTCACGAAAAATCACACGTGTTCCCCATAGGGAGCTTAGTAAAATGTATCAAACGAAAATTTTTTCCATTGCACGGTTTCCAAGATACAGATGTCCAAAGTTTATCGCTTTTTTCAAGATGGCGACCGTACCACGTGACCAATGACGTCATAATTATAACGTGATTGTGCTATCAAAAAAGATACATACTATGGTGAAAATTTCCTGTCGATCGGACTTAGTGTTCCAGAGAAAATGATTTTTAAAGCGAAAAAGGGTGCAAAATGCCGGCGGAAGAATAATAATAATAATGCGTAATAATAAACAGAAGAAAAACAATAGGGTACCCTGTACTCACAGGGTACCCTAATAATGCGTAATAATAAACAGAAGAAAAACAATAGGGTACCCTGTACTCACAGGGTACCCTAATAATGCGTAATAATAAACAGAAGAAAAACAATAGGGTACCCTGTACTCACAGGGTACCCTAATAAGACCCGTATCTTGCCAAAAGGTGACGACGTGTGACTTCTTTCAGGTCACACTGAGGTGAACAGAGCTGCTATCCACCAGGAGCGACTCCTTGAGGAATATCTGCCTATGAGAGATTCCGATGAGAATCGTTCTACAGAGTAACCATGAAAAATATGCTTTTGTCTCATAACATCACCAAATGACGTCATAATGTCTCAAACTTGACATATCTAGAAAGCACTCATCAAGGTGTTCAATTTGAGGTACTACACGATATGGTTCCTAAAACTTGAAAATTTGACCTTGGGGTCAAATATGTTTGACCTTAGGCACTAATCATTAAGGTCAAGGCCAATCCCCACCAAAAACTAATCAGCTGAGCGCCAGACCATGAACTATATTCCCATGAAGTTTGAAGACGATCCGATCAAAATTACTCAAAAAATAAGGGTTTCGTCGACTCCCCTGATTTGTGACAAAGTGACCTTGACCTTTGACCTTGACCTTCAAAATGTTATGCACTGAAAGGGACCTCTATAGGCCTCTGATATGCGAAGTTACAAAAATTTCCAATGATAACTGTGCTCTGCAGAATGTTTTATACGTCATAACAGACAAACAAAAAAATAAAAATAAAAAAACATACAAGCTGACTAACATATCTTGCAAAAACTTCGTTTTGGCAAGATTAAAACCAGGAGTCTGGAGCACTGACGCTAACCATTACCTTGATGTGTTTCGACTTATCAGTAACTTACAAGTAACGTGTGTCGATGTGTGTCACCGATCGCGTAACGTGCATACAACTTATTCCCATCGCATGCGGAGCGTGTGTCATACGGCAAGTACATCGTAAAATTTTCAACATGTTTAAAATTACAAGACGTACTCCATTTAAACGACGTACGATAGCGTTCTTTAGCGTTCTATTCACGCATACCAAACTTACCCATACCGTATTCGATGTGCGCCAGCGTTTTATACGCATTTTTCAGAGGTCGGCATACGCTGGCAAGATCGCCAAGGTGTGACTGCGATGTTGACACTTCCATTTCTCCGGCGGTTATGATTCGAATCGTTGTGCGGCAGCCTTTTAATAACCTACGCCACGTCATCGTCGGCGATACGTGCAGCGCGCTATGCCTAAGTTAGACTATCGTTGGGCATAGGTTGTGAAGGCCGACAACAGGTTCAGCATTCGTTGGTATAAGTTATCTATAACACAACGAAACGTTCTGTTTCCGTTACTAATACGTTATGCATAAGACGAAGTCGTTATGAATACGTCCGAATCTTAAAAAAAAAACATCAAAAGTTCAACGTAAGCCAGCGTTTTACATACATTTTAATACGTTGCCATTGCTGGCTAAAACGTCAAGGTGTGACTGGGCCTTTAGTTTTGACCAAGGAAACCCATAATCCCAGCGTCTCCGATTCCTCATTCAGCACCTCGAGGGCCCCCAAAAGGATATCGAGAGTCTCCACAAAGATGACTGCATCATCTGCAAAATCAAGGTCAGATATCTTGATATTCCCAAACGATGCACCGCAGCTTGATCTCTCCCACATCCTCCCGAGAATCCAGTCCATACAAGTGTTGAAAAGTGTAGGGGCCAGTACACAATCCTGAGGAACTCCAGGAACAACTGGAAATAAGTCAGAGATGGTACCACCACACCTCACAGCACTCTCAGTACCAGAGTAGAGTTCAGACATCAGATTGATCAGTTTTGGTGGCACCCCACGAAGACCAGGAATCTGCCAGAGGGCTTCCTGCTCCAATGAATCAAACGCTTTGCAGAGATCAATATAAGCTGCAAGCAGCCCCTTTCAAAACTCTCATCTGCATTCGTTGAGGATCCGAAGGGCAAGGATACAGTCAATTGTTGACCTCTTTGGTGTAAAGCCTGACTGCTCTGAGCGTTGATGCTCAAGCAGATGGGAGCGAACCCTATCAGGAATTATCCAAGCAAAGACCTCGTCTGGCACTGAGAGCAGCGTCAACCCTCGGTAGTTGTTGCAGTCCTGGCAATCAGCTTTCCCTTTCCAAAGAGGGACAACAAGGCCCCTCTTCCAGTCAGTTGGGATGATGCCTGTGTTCCTGGCAGAGCACAGAAACACATGCGTTGACTTGAGTACAGCATTTCCACCAGCATTGAGAAGTTCAGCATGGATGCCACAGATCACTGGAGCTTCACCCCCCATTTCAACCGGTTTACCCCAGCTGGTTTTACCACAAATGAAAGTGGATCACAGTTGATTGGAGGGTTAGCAATAGGTATAGTAACACCGCTGACATCGAACTCCACAGCCAATGGATCAGACTGGTACAGCCACTCAAATTATCTGGCCCAGCAGGCCTTCCCTTGGGACTCCTCTGTCGAGAGCCCACCACCCTTCGCTCTAACTGCAGTGCATCGAGGGACGGGCTTGGAGGAACGCAATGTGTGAATTCCCCTGAAAGTAGGATCAGAATTACTTGACCACAGGTGATGCTCAACCCCCACAGATTCCATGCACATAGGCCTCCTTATACACCTTCAGCGCACGTACAGTTTTACGCCTCAACTCCCTGAACAGCTCAGCTCTGCCATTCAGCCTGGCCCTGCGACTCTGGTCAATGGTATCCAGTGTCCCTTGAGAGACAAAATTCTTCTTTGCCCTACGATGAGTTCCAAGACATCCACCAGCACCATCAAGGACGGTGGTCTTGAAGGCACTCCACAACTCTTCAGGACCCCCCAAAGCACCCAAATCTCCACTCAGCTTGTTCGCAAACTCCTCAGCTACCCTCTTATCCTTGAGCTTGCCAACATCCAGCCGAGACTGGGATGGTACCATTCTCCTGGATTTAAGTGAAACTTCAGAGTTGCTACAACAAGCCGGTGGTCAGTATTGAGGAACTGAGCACTCCGATAGACCCTGCAGTTCTGGATCATCCTCCAGTGACCATCGAGGACATGGTCAATCTCCTTTGCCACACCACCAGCATTGGAATGCCAAGTCCATATGTGTGTATACATATATATATATATATATACACACATATGTATATATATATATATATATATATATATATATATATATATATATATATATATATATATATATATATATATATATATATATATATATATATATATATATATACACACACAATACATACAGTGGGGAGAACAAGTATTTGATACACTGCCGATTTTGCAGGTTTTCTCACTTACAAAGCACGTAGAGGTCTGTAGTTTTCATCATCGGTACACCTCAAATGTGAAAGACGGAATCTTAAAC
>NC_140974.1:52892994-52897994 GCF_056783735.1 Eptatretus burgeri
CGAGTTCTGAGATCACCGGTTGTTCCAGATCGGTGTGATACAGTAAATGTGCGCATATCTCAATCGTCTCCGTCAATGGGACATTCGTGAACAAGCTTTTAATATCAAAGGATGCCATGATGTTGTCCTCACTTGTCGGTGTTTTAGCTCTAATTGCTTCTGCAAATGTGAAGGAATCCTTCACCACGAAATGAGAAAGTGAATCCAATACTGGTTGCAGGACCTCTCCCAACCACCTGGCAAGTTCATGTTGTGCTGATCGCACCATGGACAGTATTGGGTCGTTGAGGGATATTCTCCTTATGAATCTTCGGCAGACCGTACATTCTGGGACGTTGGGCTCCAACAGGTTTAATTCTGTCGTTCACCTCCTTTGATAGTTCTCCACGTTTGAGAAGCTGCAACAGTCATTTGACGATCTGACCTTCCACCTGAGGAGTGCGATCATGTTCCGTTACACCGCCCAGATATTTAAATTTGGTTTTGTCTTTAAAGATGTCCATCATCTTGTCGATGTAATCAATCTTATTCATGAATACCACTCTGGTGACTTTATCCGGTTTGCAGATGTGAATGGCAGCATTCCTCCTCAATCCTTGTATTGCCAAGAGAACATCCCGTTGCATGTGAAAATCCGCAACGTCATTCAGGATTCCACAGTATTTCACTTCCTCCTTCACTTGCTGCGATTTTTACCCTGAAGAATGCAGCAGAAAAAGCTTCGGTCACTATTATGTTGTGTTTGTTTGTATATATATATATATATATATATATATATATATATATATATATATATATATATATATATATATATATATATATATATATATATATATATATGTATTGTGGTGTTCGAGGTGCATGCGTCGTTGATTTCGTGGCACGGATGAAACATTCTTCCGTGGCATGCCAGTTCATGGCAGAGGAGCGTCCAGCTCCGCTCAGAGATCGTTTTATTTCTGGGTTGCAAGATGCGGGGGAGCGCGTCGCTGATTTTGTGGCGCGGATGAAGCATTCTTCCGTGGCATGCAAGTTCACGGCAGAGGAGCGTCCAGCTCGGCTCAGAGATCGTTTTATTTCTGGGTTGCAAGATGCGAAAACGGGCACTTGTCTGTGCGCCGTGTCTCGTCGATCCCATCCTCGTCACCAACTGTGGTGTCCGAGGTGCAGCGGAGCATGGAGGGCGAGCGCGTAGCAGTAACTTCGCTTTATTCCGCGTCCGAATGTACATCACTGCCACCCCTAGTGGGCGAGTCATGATATACGAAAACCCAATCACGTGATACAGCACATGTATGTATATATATATATATATATATATATATATATATATATATATATATATATATATATATATATATATATATATATATATATATATATCCTGGTGTTAGGGCAGCGGCTTGGGATCCAAAAGGTCCTGAGTTCAAGCCCCGTTGGGCCACTGAATTAAAACACCAGGGGGTTGACTCACCCTGTCATCCTTCCAAGGTCGGCGAAGTGAGTACTAGTGTACTGGGCCGGTTTTTTCCCCGGTTCGAATAGGTGTACCAGATCCCTGTGTCGTAAGAGGCAACCAGGGTTGCGTCAGGAAGGGCATCCGGCGTAAAACCTGTGCCAAATCATTATGCGGATCATAACGGATGATCCGCTGTGGCGACCCCTAACGGGAGCAGCCAAAAGAAGAAGAAGATATATATATATATATATATATATATATATATATATATATATATATATATATATATATATATATATATATATATATATGTCCCCGTCACTTTTGGTGATGGGTGACACTTTAGCCATCTGTGCCATCTCTCACGCTGCTGAGCTGCCTTTGCAGCAACAGCAGCCTCTGCAATCAATGTACCCTTTCTATTAGCTGCTCTCCAGCTTTGTCTTACTTGTGTCAAGTCATGTCAGTTCTCCTCAATATTTAAGATCTTTAGAACTTCCTTGATGAAATCCTTCCAACGTTTACAGGGCCTGCCACGTGAGTGAGTTCCAGTGGCTAGTTCACAAAAAAGTACTCTTTTTGGGAGTTGAAGGTCTGGCATACAGCACGCGTTACCCAGCCACCCCAGTCTTGATGTCCTCACCATCGTGCTTATGGTTGTTTTGTTGGCATGGGCTTGGACTTCCATATTGGCAATATTTTGTCACCAGCGAATATGCATGATGTGGTGTAAGCATCTCTGGAGAAACATCTCCAGCTGGTGTCGGTGTTTCTTTAGGATAGCCCAGATCTCGCTACCATTTCGCAGTATTGCCAAGATGACATGGCGGTATACATTCAGCTCGTGTTGAGGGATAGACCTGAACGACACCACACTCAACTTTGGAGTGAATAGATCATGGATGTTGCACTGGCTAATCTCTTCTGGATTTCTACATCCAGGTTTCCATCACTGGTGATGTTTCTCAAGTACACAAAATTGTCCATTATTTTTAATGGGGTGTCTCCAAGAATAATGGGTATCACTCCAGCCAATTGTGATGGTTGGTGTGGTCGCTCTGTTTTTTCTTTCCTGATTCCCAGTCCCCATCTTGTGCAAGCATCACACAGGGCATCAATAATTATCTGCAGTTCCTCCACCATATTACCGGTGAATGCGGCATCATCTGCATAAAGGAGTTCTCTGATGATATCTCGCAGAGACTTGCTCGTCCTTAGCCTGCACAAGTTAAATAGGTTGCCACCCAACTTGTAACGAATACCAAACCCATATTCTGCCAAACCCTCAAGTGCCATTCTAATCATGTAACTGAATAAGATGGAGAAGCAAGTGGGAGCGAAAATGCAGCCTTTAGGGAAACCTGTCGTAATGTCAAACTTTTAAGTTGTTTCCCCGTTGACACATACCTTTCCTTGCACACCTTCATGGAAGCAGCAAATCAAGTTGACGAGTTTTGATGGAACGCCACTGTTTTCCAGCAATCTCCATGCAAGGTCCCGGTCAACTGAATCTAAGGCCTTAACGAGGTCAGTGAAAACAAGGTGCAAGTCCTTCCTCTGCTCCCTACATTTCTCTTGTTGTTGTCTCAAAACAAACATCATATCTAATGTAGACTGACCAAAGTGGAATCTGCTTTGGGTCTCTGGAAGGAGTTTTTCTATGAGGGGCTTGAGGCAATTGAGTAGCACTCTGGCAAGAACCTCACCAGCAACCGAGAGCAGGGACCTAATACCTCTGTCGTTTCCACATGAAAAAGGACACTTCTTTAAATACAAGGCAATGATGGTGCCATCTTTCCATTCCTGAGGAACACTTTCACTTTGCCAGATACACTGAATGAGGTAGGTGATGGAGACTCGTGAATAGGGCAGATACATATATATATATATATATATATATATATATATATATATATATATATATATATATATATATACATATATATATACATACATATATATATATATACATACATATATATATATATATATATATATATATATACATACATACATATACATACACACACACACATATCTTTCTTCAGGACCTCAGGTGGAATGCCATCTACTCCTGGGGCGTTTCCCTTGGCCATCTGCTTGATGGCTTAAACCACCTCATCCATATCTGGATCGACTGCTGAACAGCTTAGTCTCTGTGGGACCCAATTGATGACTGACCTGTCAGCATCTCTGTGTTGATTAAGTAAGGTCTTAAAATGTTCTTTCCAGCGGTTGAGAATGTCTTCTCGTTGGGTCAAGCGGTTGCTGGAAGTAGAGTTTATGAGTTGAAGCCCAAGAGGTTTCCTCTTTGATTGGAACTTGATGGCTTTGAAGAAGTATTGAGTCATGCTTCTCTTATCTGCAAACTCATCAATTTATTTGGCCTTGTTTCTCCACCACTGATTCTGCATTGTTCTTCGCTCTCGCTGGCAGAGGCTCTTGATCTGCTGGTCGTGGACTCTGTTTTTGGGTGTTTCTGATGCCAAAACCGCTGCAAAGGCCTCCCTTTTCCTGTGCAAGAAACTCGTGATGGCTTTATCATTTGAGTCAAACGAATCCTTGTGTGTTTGGGCTCCCAGCACTGATTTAGCTGTGCTGTATATAATTGTTTTTAAACTAGGTTCCCACTGTCGTGCGATCCGTTACGAACGCCACGATTGACCATTCGTAGCCGATCATGGAATTTCTCTGAAATTTCAGGTTTGGATACAGGTGATGCGAGTCGATACGTTCTGATACGATTTGTTGCGCTCGGATGCGATCTGTTCACGATTTGTTAATTTCAGGTGTCACGATCTGTCACGGTCTGATCTTCCGTTCAGATACGATCACATATGTTCCGATAGGATTGTTTCGATTGAGTCCACGATTGGGTCTTGATCTGACACGATCATCACGATCGGGATCCCCTAATTGGGATGATCTGGTACGTGCAGATACGTTCATCAAGAACCGATGCGCTCCGTTACGATAGGATATGATTGTGGTCGCGATGTCTTTCACGGTCATGATCAAGGGTGATCACAATTTGAGCTACGACTGGACCCCGACGGGGTATATATACAGCCCGACTGGCCATGGACTTCATTGTTTCTTGAACTTTTACGGAGTTCAGAACACATCTCAACAGAGCGTGGTGTTTGTCTTGTCTAAGATCGATCCCGATCACCACAATTTGGAAGCACGATTAGATGCGATCTGTCGCGCTTTGTTACGATGCAATACAATCTGATACGATGATCCCGATTGACAATTGATCGTGTTGATCGTAGAAAATTTTTGAACGGTTCAAAAATTTTCTACGATTAACACGATTGCCACGACTGACCTCAAGATCTGATAAGATCTGATAGGATCACCACGATTAGTCCACGATTAAGACCACAATTTCAATCGTGATAGTGGGAACAGACTATAAGAGATTCCCATTGTTCAGAATTTTTTGGAGAGTTTTTTGGGAGAGCCTCACTTAGAGTTGAAGAAAGTTCTTGTTGCTTGGCTGATGATTGTAGTAGAGCCACATTAAGACGTGGACTGC